>NW_007260377.1:2335090-2444749 GCF_000164805.1 Carlito syrichta
TCGCCCAGCAGGTTGAGGCTGCGGTGGCCGGGAGTGGCCTCTGCACTCCAGTCTGGGTGACAGAGTGAGACTCCGACTCAAAAAAAAAAAAAAAAAAAATATATATATATATATATATTTTTTTCTGTCTGTAAAGTCTGTAGTGAAATCCCTTCTTGCAGTCCTGATTGGCAAAATGTGTCATCATTCCTTGTTTACCCTCATGAATCCTACTAGAATTTTATTGATATTTCAAAAATCATTCATTGGTTTCTTTTATTTTCTCTATATTTCTTCTGGTTTTTATTTCATTGATGTACTCTTTTGTTTGCATTGTTTTCTTCCACTTGCTTGGTTTGGTCTTACTTCACTCTTTTTTTCCCCCTAGTTCTTAAGCTATTTCAAAGACTAATTGTGTACTTTTTCCAGATTTTTAGTCAATGTTTGCTTCATACATTTGAAACTCTTTTGTGGGGTGAATAAATAGGTTTGATTGCCTTTAAATCTTTTAATTTCGTTTTCTGTGAAATCTACTTTTTATGATATTAAGGTAGCCACTCCAGCTATCTTATGTTAGTTCCATAGATACATAAACATATATACATACATATACCTACATTTCATTTTCATAGTATTCTTTCTCAATTTCTTTGATTTCATGACATTTTGTATTGTCTCATCAGTTTCTGAAGCTGTATTTATTTTTACATTAATATTTTTTCTTTTGTTTTGCGTACTGAGTAATTTTCATTTGTCATTCTCCAAGTTCAACAACTGTTTTCTCTGTCATATCTGTTTAGCAAATCTTTGATTTTTGTTTTGTTTTTAATATAAACTTAGTTCTGATATATACTTATTTGATGTTTTGTATATGTTGTGTGTCTTTGTAGATATTTTATTTGTTTCCATTTATTTCAACATGGTTCACTTTGCTCTTTAGAACATGTTCAAAATAGTTGCTTTAAAAAGTTTCTGATAATCCAACACATGTAAACATGCCATTGGCATTTCCCATTGACATGAAATTTTCCTAGTTCTTCATATGCCAAAAATTTAGTTATATTTGATTTTTAAATGTTATATTATCAGAATGTGGCTTATTTAAATTTTATGGAGAAAGTTAACATTTTTGTTATTGCCAACACTTTGTTTAAATTTAGACCACATATTCTATGCAGCGTTGTTAGTTTGTGTATTCAAAATAAGTTTCCTTTTTATAACCTTTAAAATGTTTATGCAGCCATTAAAAAAAAGAACAAAATCATGAATTTTGCAGCAACCTGGATGGAACTAGAGTCTATAATACTGAGTGACCTCTCACAGAAACAAAGATCCGAGTATCACATGTTCTCACTCATATAGTGGACCTTGAACATCCAATGTAATACCATAGGAAAATGAATGACAGTAGTGGGAAACTATAGGGGAGGGGAGATGGGATTAACGTTAGTAAATATCTGTCTGGGGACAGGGAAACACCTCTTATCAACAAGGGTGCCTGAACAAAACGTATTTGTATACCTAACCCTTAACTGTACCCCACGATATCATAATAAAAAATATTGATTATAAAAAAAAATGTTTTCAGATCAGTCCTACATGTGTACCAATCACCATTTCAGGATCTATACCCAGTGGGTATATTATAGTTCAATGCACAAAGTTTTAGTATTGGTACTGTTTAGAATCAGATCCACATAAGCACAGCTCAAGGCATAGCTCACCAATTTAATTAATAACTTGATGTGCTTGCTTTTCCAAATTCTTCTTGCACTGTGATCTCTGTCATACTTCCCTAAGGTCACTAATGTTCAGGCATCTTGTCAAAAACCTAGTTTTATTTACCACTCTGTGCTCCCACTGTACCCTCATTCGGGTCCAACTACTCAGAGAAAAGATATGGACAAGAGAAATGGAAGTTTTTGCTCCTGTGACCACAATTCCTCTGATTAAAGAAGAATCCCATATCTCAGAAAATTAGCCAATTACATGCTCCTCTCTGCTGCCATTGCCTCTAACAAATCCTTTCCTGCTCCTTGAAACTAAAATGGAAGGCTTCTTTTAGACCTTTCTTGGGCAATGTTGAAATATTGATGCCAACCGGGCTCGGTGGCTCAGCCTGTAATCCCGCGCCTTTGGGAGGCTGAGGTGAGTGGATTGCCTGAGCCCGAGGGTTCGAGACCCGCCTGGGCAACTTGGCGAGACCTCATCTCTACAATAAATTTAAAAAAATTAGCCGGGCGTGGTAGCGCACGCCTGTAGTTCCAGCTACTTGAAAGTCTGAGGCGGAAGGATCGCCGGAGCCCAGCAGGTCGAGGCTGTGGTGGCTGGGAGCCGCCACTGCACTCCAGCCTGAGTGACAGAGTGAGACTCCAACTCAAAAAAATAATAAATAAATAAATAAATAAATAATAAAATTAAATTAAATTTAAAAAATATTGATGCCTACTTCTAGGTTTGGGGTATACCTTCAATTCAGTTCAGTGGATTCCAAGATAATCCTTTCTCCCCAAGATCTCCATCATCTTCCAATGTTACCTGTATAGCTATTATATAATTAAACCAAAGGTAACCCCTTATTGGTCTCTGAGACAGTTAGCACGTAAGACCTCCAGTGCCAATACTTTAAAGTTAGTCCACATATGCACTTTTTCAACATGCCTGTAATTCCGGCTACTCGGAAGGCTGAGGCGGAAGGATGGCCAGAGCCCAGCAGGTCGAGGTTGCGGTGGCCGGGAGAGGCCACTGCACTCCAGTCTGGGTGACAGAGTGAGACTCCAACTCAAAAAACAAACAAACAAACAAACAAAAGAATCAACCTACTTTACAAAAAACCCACCTTGTCAAACTGAAACAGACTTTTGCTAGCCATAGACAAACTCTGGAAGCAATCCAAGTTGCCAAGCCCACAGCTGTCCTTTTGACTTCTGAGAGACAGAGATTCCTTTGCTGAGTGAGGACTCCACTGTGCTGATGAGAGACATCACTTGGACAGATTAGTTCCCTCTAAGAGTCTCTTCTCTCCCAAGAGTTCTCTTACTTTCCTCCTCTTTTGCATGGTGTCCAGACATGCTGTCTTAAAAAGGATCCTGCTATGAGGGACTTCTCATGTCACGTAACCTCTCTGAGCACCGCATGAGTCAAGCTCATTGTGCTCTAATGCCACCTATCATCAAACCTTTATTCCTTGTTCAGTCCTGAAATTTTCATACTTTAATACTTCCCAACAGATTTCTTTTCTCAAGAGTTTCACACGAGTAATTATTACTAGGTCTATAAAATTTGTTTTGATATCTTACACATTTAGATTACTTTTACGCAGACAGTAGCTTTTGTTATATATTTGTCTGGGCAGGTTATGTGACTTATTTTTAAATGCTAATTCTTATTACTAAATTGTATTCTATTCCATTTTGTACTCCAGTTGGTCTCAAAACTTTTGGCCTATGAGCTTTTTATACATGTAAAGTTTTTGAGTACCTCCAAAAGTGTTGCTTATTTGAGTCATGCTCATTTAAATATATCATAGTAGACATTGAAATGGAGAAGTTTTAAATCTATCTCCGGATCTCATTTACATTTTAAAATGTTAACTTGTTGCCAAAGATAATAAATATACTAATATAGACAACATATTTATGAAAAATAACTATATCTTGAAAATAAAACAATAATTAAAGAGTGGCTTTCTTTACATTTTTGACATTTTTTCTAATGTGTGTATTAACAGAAGACAGGTGGGTTCTCAGATTTGTTTCTATATTCAGTCTTTTGGGATATATTTTTGAAACAGATATATTTTCAAAAAAGAAAGGACTCTTTTAGATACAGAGATTATTGAACTTTTCCTCCATTAGCACAATCCAATAGCTTACTTTTTTAGGAGAAAATCCATCTGTACACAGATACTTGATTGGAAAAGAGATGGCCCCAGAGACCCTCTGAAAGGTGTGGGGACCTCAAGGTTTTTTTGAAATACACTTTGAGAATCTTTGCTATAGAATATTGTCAACCATTGCATGCACTCTGAAAAAGCATAAAAATGGTCATGCTTAATATAAAATTTTCTTTCAAGAAGTAAAAGAACTTCTAAGCTTGCATCTATTTATCTATTGACAAGAGAGATTTTTCCATGTTAACACTGGGCCATTTATTTACTTTAGTTATCATCTCTCACTGTGGAAACAGAAAGTCAAAACAGTATTTTCCACACTTCCAACTGTAATTTTTTTCTCTTGGATTTGCTTTAATAAGTATTTTATTTATGGTAAAATGCCATAGACATCTAGCTATGAATTCACTTTTAAATAAATTGTGTACAATTTGTTTCAATTTTTCATTTAAACTTTTCTGATTGTAAAATTTATTGTTAGAATAGAAACATGCATGATGTCTACTGACAGCAATTTGAAATATCTATTTTAGTCTTCTTCACTTAATATAAATTGTTCATTTACCCCTTGACCTATACATTTTGTTCCTGGGAAGTTAAATGCAAGATTTATTACAATAAATTAATGCTATAATATGTATATATGTGGCTGGTTTTGGCCAGTAATTTAATACATGTCCAGTAGTGTACCCACTGGGTTTGGGAGACTGTGAAATTTGAACAAGAGTAAAGATGTAATAAAGTCATTAAAATAAGCTTTGCAAATGTGGCTGCTCAGTTTTTTCACTTTTTCTATCTTCAGTAATATTATTCAATGGAAAGAACCAATTATTAATGAAATCATGGGAAGATATGAGGAAATACATTAATATACTTTCCATACAAACTGAAAATAACAATATAGAATGTTGGAACTACAAGGTACTTTAGTGTTAACCTGGTCTATCTGTTCTCTTGGCTGAGAGAACTTCTGTGGCTTTGAATGGCCACATAGTCTTAAAAGAAGAGACAAACAAACAAAAAAATTGTGAGTATTAAGTTTAACAGTCCTTGGCTAAATGGAAAATCTACATATTAATTTAATTGATGATTTACATTTAGCTCTGAATACGAATTAAATTATAAAACAGTAGAATTTCCTGACTGTGGTAGTGTGGGGTTAGTTTTCTTGAACCGAAATAAATTTGGAGGAATTAATGGGTACTGGCTAATCTGAACCATACAAACTGTGACATAAATAGGTGTTCCATGGTTAGAATCACATCCTTTATCTTCTGAGAACTATCTGAAGGGTGGAGAAAGACTTGGAAGACTCAGAAGACATATGTCACTTCTGGATGCCATTACTGAAAAAAGGAAAATCAAACTGTCAAATTAGTGTCTTTGTTGCCTAAGCAGACAGTGAGAGGAATTATAACTTGAAGGTGAGCTATAGCCTAGTGAGACTTATAGAGCTACTTCCTTACACATTCTCATGTTTCTTGCACCTGAAGAATGAAAATAGAAACCTACCAGAAAATGCTGACTACCTAACACATTCAGAATACAAATCTATTAAAGAGTTCATTTCATTGTAATTCTCTAATAGGTTAAAAATTTTTGATTGTTATAATAAAAATAGTAATAGTGCTCTTGGAACTATGCTTATACATAACAAAAGGCAAAGCATTTTGTTTTAAATGTTATTTTCCATAATTACAAGGGAAAGAAAGCAGGATACAAAAAGTCAAATAGCAATGTACTTAAAATTGAGAGTTAATATCTGATGAAAGTCTATCCTTTGTAATACTAGTAATTATTATGTTATTTTAGAGACAGCATGTCAGATCATGTTTCTTAAATCTAAACTCATAAAGGTCGAAACTTGATATATTGTGTTTAATTACTAAGTTTCATATCAGTTCTTATCCCCACTCTCAATGGCAATAAAACAACATCAATGATGACCTGAATACTATTGTGCAGATACTTAGTTATATTCAGACTTCTAAATGTCTCTCTGGTCTTGTTGTTTAGAGTATGTAAAAAACAAATGTATTACTATAATTAATTTTAGGAATATTACTTTATCAAATCAGTTTAAAATCTTGAAAGTATGCATTGAGTTACAATTTATGCTCTGCTTTGAAATTACCTTCTATTGTGGATACTCATGATTTGTTTATTGCAAACAGTGCATTTCAGTAACAGTTTCAACACATCCAAATTGTGCAGTGTATACAGTTTTTACAATGCAATTAGTTAGAAATTGGGGACACTTAATTTTAAAATTAAATAGTTCATGAAAATCTATTTTCATACTCTCTGTGGCTTATGCAATTTCTCTGCATAAAATGTTCTATAGTTGTTTGAAGAAATTAAGTATAGTTAATCAGAAAGAACATTATGGTTTGACATCTAATTTGAAAGCCCTGTCTTGAAGCAGTGATTAATTGCTATGGCTTTACACAGACCAATAAGAACCCAAATAGGAAATTCATTTATGCTCAAAGTAGAACTTGTATTGATATAAGTCAGGGTAGTATTGTCTGTCATTTGTGAGAAGTATTTTATAAAAGTATATATGTTTGCTAAAATGTATAGTTCATTGTTTAGTTTAAAAGACTAAGAAGCAGTAAAATAGCATCACAATGAATTAATCTAATTATTGTACATTACAAGGCACATCAGTGATCATAAAGTTAATTTTACTATGAAACCAAGTCATTTCCACTGATCTAAGTAAACCTTCAAGTTAAAGATTAGCATTATAAATGTGATTTTAAGAATTATCAAAATGAAGCTGGTGAAAATGTTTACAACTCTATTTATTCTATGTCTGTCTTTTCTTCAGTGCCGCCAGCAATCACAATGCCTCAGAAATCCTTTAATGCTACAGCAGAGAGAGGAGAAGAGATGACATTTTCCTGCAGGGCCTCAGGGTCTCCTGAACCCACCATCTCCTGGTACAGGTAGGCTCTACACCCATGTCCCTCTAGCTTGTGTCCTTAATCGGGCTCATGGAATAAGATTTGGGATTTTAATCTTTTTGTTGAGAAGTAAATCATTTTTTTGTTTCCTTAAAAAAATTATGATACTATTGACTGGATTAAGGTAGCTAGATTAAATTGCTAAGGAGATCAGCGATGTGATCTTGCCCTGATATTCTAAATCAAAGGCTATACCCATCGTAGTTACTCTTGTCTACTGATCAGACTTCTGGTCAAAATAAGCCTATGAGCACCTGTGACTTATTCAAGCATGTTATAGTCACCACAGTGTGTCTTGAACTAAACATCCTAATATTATTTACATCAGTTTGTATAAAATACCATATTTTATTATAATACAATTGTATATTATTTTTATTTACTATATTATTTACTTACTATATTATGGAAAAAGCTAATTTTTAGAGTTAAAATTTAATGTCTTTATGATCATTTTTTAAAACTTAATCTCATCAAACGAGTAAGCACTGTATTCTGAATGTATTTTGTGATAGATTTCTTATATCTAATTATTTGGAATTTTAAAATATTCTTTTGTTTCTATTAAGATCAAACATATATTAAACTATTCAATTATTTTAGGCTGTATCTCAAACTACTAGAGACAATAAAATGTATAGCTAGATAATATTGTAAATATGCACTAGTAATGCAGTTTACAGGACAAACATTAGCTACAAATATTTCTGGAATCACTTTTGCACTTCATAAACCATATCATGCAAAAGTAATTATAAAAATGACCAATAAAATATATATCCAAATGTACAAAAAGAGTCCCTACTGAAGATTAGGGTTTTATTCTAATTCCTTTAAGATAATAATTGAAGTTCAAAACTATTTTTATTCCTTTCTATCTGAGCAGTTACTGACATTATTTTCAACTTTCAACCCTCTGTTTACCCTGTTTATCCTATTAATATAATAAATAGCAATAAACAAGATATTTCTTCACATAATCTTTTTTAGATTATTTTGCAGGCATGAATTGTCTTGTGACACACTGTTGGCATTTTGTAATGTGATTACATATCAAATATTTTCATATTCACCCCAGATAATCATCATCTACCTCAGTGACTGCTGGTTTACTAGTCTGGCTGCTTAACAGTCAATATCAGATCTAATTGTGTCACAGAAAAGCTCTTGGATTATTCATTACAATGAAGAAATATTGTTTCACAATCTTATTTTAATGATAACTATATTTCCAGAGGTACCTTTTTGAAAATTTCTTTCAGCCAGACTTATTTAACAGATAAAGAAACCAAAACAGTCTTTGTTATTATTTTAAAGATATAGGGGTACATCAGGTCTAGGTACATAAGTGGTTATCTGTGCAAGTAAAGTTTGGGTACCCTTACTGTTGTTATGTCCCCCTCCCTTCCCTGACAGTGTCCCACTACTGTAAATCCCTTTCTTATAGCATTATGACAAATGTTCAGGGTCTGTTTATGAATGAGTACATGTAGTATTCAGATCTTTGTTTCTGTGATAATCTGTTGTTAAAAAAAGAAACTAAAACAAAATAATAATATGAGTTGGAAGTTGAAAAGCAAAAATGAACTGGTGAAACCCATGTTCCATTTTGATGTAGAGTGGGAAAGCATTCTAAACTTCAAACTTCTGGCTCTCTTAGCCAAGGAATAGAAGCTGATTTTAAAAAATGATGGATAAACATTGTTTTGAAATAATTATGCTGAGTCATTTATTAAGAAAGGTTATAGAACACAAATTCAAGAGCAGGAAATCATGCATCTTATTTAAATTCACATTTACATGTAATCCATCATTTCTGAGGGAGAAATACATGTAAAATGAGTGCTTGATTGTGATGGTTTTAGAGCACATGCCCCTGAAGAATATGACTCCAAGTCTAAAAATTAAAGATCCTTTACTTTTTTGTGTAACTACTATTAGCCTTTATCACAGAGATTCCTGGTTCGATAGTAAACTCACTTCTGCCACCTATGTTAAGTTGATATTAGTAACACACATTTGTCATTCGTTCCATCTTCAGGTTAAGATTAGAACATGTACTATCAGTCAGAATGACACTGTGAACCTGGAAGCTTTCAGTTTGGCCATGTTTAGTTTCAACAGCTGATAATGATAAATGAACATGTTACTGGTTAATGTAACTGGTTTATGTATTTACTCTACTGTACTTTAAATCATTATTTTAGTGCATATTCCTTCTACTTATAAAAGAGAAATGTTAACTGTAAAATAGCCTCAAGGTCCTTTAGGATGTCTTCCAGAAGAAGGCATTATTATCATAGGCAATGACAGCTTCATCTGTGTTGTTGTCCCTGAAGACTTTGCAGCGGGACAAGCTGTGGAGATGGAAGACAGTGATATTGATAATCCTGACCCTGAGTAGACCTAGACTAATGTGTTTTCGAAGTTGTTTTTTTTTTAATCTTTAAAAATCAAGATTTATTGAGAGGACAGAAAAGCTCCCAGAGCAGGAGGGAACCCAAAGAGATTGCCTAAATGTGTGTGTGTGTGTGTGTGTGTGTGTGTGTGTGTGTGTGTGTGTGTGTGTGTGTTTAACAACAACAATAACAACAACAAAAACTAAAAGATTAAAAAATGTAAAATTAGAAAAAAGATTAAAGAATGAGAATATAAAGAAAGAAAATACTTCATATGACTGGCTGTACAATGTGTTTGAAGCAAAGTGTTATAAGAATCAACAGTGGAAAAAATTAAGCGTATGATATAAAAATGTTACAGTAAGCTAAGGTTAATTTACTATTAAAGAAAAGCTAATAAATTTAGGTAACCCATGTCTACAGTGTTTATAAAGCCAGCAGTAGTATACAGTATTGTCCTAAGCCTTCATATTCACTCACTACTCACTGACTCACCCAGAGCAACTTCTAAGCCTGCAAACTCCATTCATGGTTAAGTGCCCTATACAGGTATATAAACACCATTGTGTTATAATTGCCTCCAGTAGTCAACATAGTAACATGCTGTAGAGGTTTATGGCTTAGGAGCAACAGTCTATACCATATAGGCTAGGTGTATAGTAGGCCATAGCCACCTAGGTTTGTGTAAGTACAGTCTGTGATGTTCACACAGCTACAAAATGGACTTATGATCCATTTCCCAGAATATATCCCTGTCATTAAGTGGTACAAGACTGTATCATTTATTTTATACATTGCTTGAATCACTGTGCTCATATATTAAGAATTACTGCTTTCATGATTATGAGAAATATTGTTTTATCATTTTCTTGTTCTTGAATTGCTAGGGATCAGGGTACTACTGGTCTCATAGAATGAGTAGGAAAGTATTTCTTCCTCTTCTGCCTTCTGATAGAATTTTTACATAATGTTTATTATTGCTTACTTAAATGTTTGGAAAAATTCCCAGTGAAACCATCTGTGCCATGATTTCTCTTATGTGCAGGTTTAACTACAAATTCAATTTTTTTTTATAGACATAGAGCTAGTCAGTATTCTTTAGTGAAATTTTTGATTTATGCAATTCCAGGAATTTGTTCACTTCTTTTCAATTGTATTTACCGGCATGAAGCCATTTATAGTAGTCCTTTGTTATTCATTAATTTGCATATTATCTAGTGTTTTTCATTCTCAAATCCTGATAACTTCGTAGCTGGTTATTTCTTATATATATTTTTTTATCCTGATTTGTTTAAAGGTAGGTTTATGCACATTATAATCTCAGTGATTCAGCTTTTGGTTTCAATTATTTTCTTTCCTTTGTTCTAGTTTATTGATTTCTGCTTTGATTTTTATTACTGTGCTTCTTCTGTTTACTTTGTGTTTAAAATTCTCTCCTGTTTTAGTTACTTATGGTGGACATTATTTCAGTGATTTTTAATCATTTATTCTTTTCTAATATAAATATTTTGTAATATAAATGTTCCCTTTAAACATGGCTTTAATTGCACCCTGCTGATTTTGATGTCATTTTTATTTTTGTTGAGCTTAAAATATTTTTAAAAATTTCCTTATGATATAACCTTTAATATTGGTTATTTAGAAGAACGTTAGTTTGTTTTTAAGTGTGGAAGTAGACTTCATAAATATTTCTGCTATTGATTTCTAACAACATTCTATACTTGTCAAGAAACAAACTTTTCATAATTTCAGTAGTATACGTGCAGATTTGTTACATGGATACATGGCATAATTTGGGTTTCTAGTGTACCCATCCCCCAAATAGTGAACACTGTACCTAAAACTGGCAAGTAATTTTTCAGTCCTCACTTGGCCCCTTTCGGTGTCTCTAGTTTCTAATATTTTTCTCTGTATGTCCATATATATGTACTTATATTTTAAGTCCCACTTATAAGTGAGAACATGTGGTACTTGATTTTTTTGTTTCTCATTAATTTTAATATTTATTTCTTTATTTGGGGGATATTTGTTTGCTTGTTTGTTTTGAAGTCACAATCTTAGTCCAGGCTGGAGTGTAGTAGCACTATCATGGCCCACTGCAGCTTCAACCTCTTGGACTCAGAGGTTTCTTCACCTCAGCCTCCCAAGTAGCTGGTACTACAGCCACATGGTCAGGATAATTTTTTATTTTTTGTAGAGATGAGGTCTTGCTATATTGCCTAGGATGTGTGCGTTATTTCACTTACAATAACATCCTATAGCTCTATCCATGCTGCTATGAAAGATATGATTTCATTCTCTTTAAGGCTGTGTATTATTCCATGGGGTATGTGTATATCTGTCCATTTATTGGGGGTACCAAAATGTATACACACTATAAGAGATGTTATCTATGTATTATATTCAAAGTACTTTTCAGAACTGACTAGACACCTCTTGTAACCACATTGAACACCTCTTGTAATTTCCAAAGTCAAACGTGACTTGTATTCATATTTTGTCAATGATATATGTTGAATTTTACAATTTTTTCCTTTATTAAAATGTGTATACATTTTTGGCACCCTCTGTACAGCTCACATTTTCTTGACCCAATCATTTGTTGATGGAAACTTAGGTTGATTCCATGACTTTGCTACTGTGAGTAGTGCTGTAATAAACAAACAAAAGCAGGTGTCTTTTTTATGTAATGGTGTCTTTTCTTTGGTAGATACCCAGTAGTAGAATTGCTGAGTTGAATGGCAGTTTTGGTTTTTAGTTCTTTAAGAAATCTCCGTACTGTTTTCTGTAGAGGCTTTACTAATTTGCATTTCTATCAACTATGTGTAAGTGTTCCCTTTTCTCTGCTATCGCACCAACATCTGTTGTTTTTTTGACTTTTTATTAACAGCCATTCTGACTAGTGTGAGATGGTAACTCATTGTGGCTTGTGTTTGCATTATCATGTTGTTCCGCGATGTTGAAAATTTTTATACATTTGTGGCCACTTGCATGTCTTCTTATTTTTAAAGGCATCAATTTATTTAAGTTTATTGAATCTTATTTGTAGTCTATATTAGTAAATATTCTGTGTGCACTTGAAAACCTATAGTAGTGAAAATGTCCATTCCACTATTATTGTATGGAAAAATCTCTAAATATTAAATAGATCAATTTGCTTGATAGTGTGGTTCAAGTATTCTAATAGCTATTTGAGGAGACATATCAATTAATCTATTATCTGATTAATCTATTATCTGTACATTTCTTTTTTTTGATCAATATTTTTTTATTTTTAAATTGTGGGGTAAAGTTAAGGGTTAGGTATACAAATAAGTTGTTCAGGCACCCTTGTTGATAAGGGGTGTCTCCCCGTCCCCAGACAGATATTGACCACCGTTAATCCCACCTCTCTTCCCACTCCCTCCCCATAGTTTCCCACCACTGTCAGTCCTTTTCTTATAGTATTATGATAGATGGTCAAGGTCCACTATATGAGTGAGAACATGTGATACTCAGGTCTTTGTTTCTGTGAGAGGTCACTCAGTATTATAGACTCTAGTTCCATTCAGGTTGCTGCAAAATTCATGATTTTGTTCTTTTTTATGGCTGCATAGTATTCCATTGTGTATATGTACCACATTTTTTTTTAATCCAGTCCTCTTTTGATGGACAGCATGGTTAGTTCCAGGTTGTTGCTATTGTGAACAATGCTGCGATAAACACACATGTGCAGGTATCTTTTTGATAGAGTGATTTGAGTTCTTCAGGGTATATTCCCAGTAGGGGGATTGCGGGGTCATATGGGAGGTCGATATTTAGAGCTTTTAGGAATTGCCACACTGTTTTTCACAGAGTTTGCCCAGTTTGCACTCCCACCAACAGTGTAGGAGTGTTCCCTTTTCACCATACCCTCTCCAGCAACTATTATTTTTTGAGTTATTGATAATTGCCATTCTGACTGGAGTTAGGTGGTATCTCAGTGTGGTTTTGGTTTGCAACTCCTTGATGATTAGTGAGGTTGAACATTTCTTCATGTGTCTGTTGGCTGCTTGGATGTCTTCCTTTGAGAAGTGTCTGTTCATATCTTTTGCCCACTTTATAATGGGGTTGTTTGTCTTTTTCTTTTCAGCACATTTGAGTTCCTTGTAGATCCAAGATGTTAAACCTTTGTCAGATCAGGAGTTGGCAAATACTTTTTCCCAGTCTGTTGGCTGTCTCCCTGCTCTCTTGATGATTTCTCTGGCTTTGCAGAAGCTTGTTAGTTTAATGAGATCCCACTTATCTATCTTGTCTCTTATGGCCTGTGTTTTTTGGGTTTTGTTCAGGAATTGGATGCCAGTTTCAATTTCCATAAGGATGTGTCCTGCATTTCCTAAGGTTCCTATGGTTTGAGGTTTTACATTTAGGTCTCTGATACATTTAGAGTTAATTTTTGTGTATGGGGATAGATGGGAGTCTTGTTTGAGTCTTCTGCATGTGGTCAGCCAGTTTTCCCAGCACCATTTACTGAGTAGGTTCTCCTCTCCCCAGTAGTAGATGGTGGAGGCTTTGTAGAAGATGAGCTAGTTGAGAAATTGAGGTTTTGCTTCTGGAATCTCAATTCTATTCCATTGGTCTATATGCCTGTTCCTGTACCAATACCAAGCTGTTTTGATTATTGTAGCTTTATAGTAAAGTTTGAAGTCTGGTAGTGTGATACCTCTTGCTTTGTTTTTTTTTTACTGAGGATTGTTCTGGCTATTCTTGGTTGTTTGTGTTTCCATATGAATTCCTGTATTGTTTTTTCTAGTTCTGAGAAGAATGTTGCTGGTAATTTGATGGGTATTGCATTAAATCTGTAGATTGCCTTAGGTAGAATGGATATCTTCATAATGTTGATTCTTCCAATCCATGAGCATGGGATATTTTTCCACTTGTTTGTGTCATCTTTGATTTCTTTGAGCAGTGTTTTGTAGTTTTCATTGTAAAGGTCTTTCACGTCTCTGGTAAGGAAGATGTCAAGGTATTTCTTTTTTTTTTTTGTGGCTATTGTGAATGGGATTGTGTTTTTTATTTAGGTTTCTGTTTGTTTATTATTGGTGTAAAGAAATGCGATTGTCTTTTGCACATTTATTTTATACCCTGAGACTTTGCCAAAATCCTTTATCAGTGCAAGGAGGCTTCTTACAGATTCTCTTGGGTTTCAAGGTACACAATCATGTTGTCGGCAAAGAAGGATAACTTGACTTCCTATTTGGATACCCCTGATCACCTTCTCTTTTCTGATTGCTCTAGCTAGGACTTCCAATACTATATTGAACATGAGGGGAGAGAGTGGGCATCCTTATCTTGTTCGAGTTTTCAGGGGAAATGGTTCCAATTGTTGTCTGTTCAGGAGTATACTAGCTGTGGGTATCTCATAGATGGCTTTTATTATTTTGAGGTATGTTCCATGTATGCCTAGGTGTTCGAGGGTTTTTATTAGGAAGGGGTGCTGGATTTTATCAAAAGCTTTTTCTGCATCTAATGATATAATCATGTGGTTTTTGTTTTGACATCTGTTGATGTATTTAATTACATTTATTGTCTTGCAAATGTTGAACCAGCCTTGTGTCCCAGGGATGAAGTCTACTTGGTCATGATGGATGATTTTTGAGACATGTTGTTGAATCTGGTTTGCTAGGATCTTGTTGAGAATTTTGGCATCTATGTTCATCAAAGATATTGTCCTGTAGTTCTCTTTCTTTGTTGGGTCTTTGCCTGGCTTAGGTATCAATGTGATGTTAGCCTCATAAAATGATTTGGGGAGGGTTCCATCTTTCTCAGTCACCTGGAATACTTTCAGTAGGATTGGTATCAGCTCCTCCTTAAATGTCTTATAGAATTCTGCTGGAAAGCCATCTGGCCCAGGGCTTTGTTTTTGTAGGTAGTTTTCTTATTACATAGTCAATTTCTTTGATTGTTATTAGTCTATTTAGGGTCTCAATTTCTTCTTGTTTCAACGTAGGCAGGTTGTGTGATATCAGAAAGTCTTCCATTTCCTTAAGGTTTTCCAGTTTGTTTCCATAAAAGTGTATATAGTAGTCTCTAATGATCTTTTGTATTTCTTCGGGATCAGATGTGACTTCATCTTTTGTGTTTCTGATTGTATTTATTTGGGTGTTTTCTCTTTTTTTCTTGGTCAGTCTAGCTAAGGGATCATTGATCTTGTTTATCCTTTCAAAGAACCAGCTTTTTGTTTCATGATTTTTTGTATTATCTTTTTGTCTTCTATGTCCCGGATTTGGGCTTTTATTTTGGTGATCTGGATTCTTCTGCTGCAGTTAGGGTTTTGGAGGTCTTACTTTTCCAGCTTCTTAAGGTGATGTGTTAGACTATTGATTTGTGATCCTTCCATTTTCTTCATGTACATTTTGTAGGGATATGAATTCCCATCTTACTACAGCTTTCATGTCATCCCAGAGATTTTGGTAAGACATCTCTTCATTTTCATTGACTTCCAGGTATCTTTTAATCTCTGTTTTGATTTCATTGTTGACCCAGGAGTTGTTTAGCATCATGTTGTTTAGTGTCCATGTCTTTGTGGGTTTGGGGGGAACCTTGTTGGTGTTGATGTTTATTTTTATTTCACTGTGGTCTGAGAATGTGCATTACAAAATTTCGATCTTTTGAAATTTGTTTATGCTTGATTTATGACCAAGTATGTGGTCAATCTTAGAGTACATTCAATTTGCTTGATAGTGTAGTTCAAGTCTTCTAATAGCTGTTTGAGGAGACATATTAATTAATCGATTATCTGATTAATCTATTATCTGTACATTTCTATATATTTTTCATTGATTGCTTTTTCTCTTTTTATGTGTCTTATTTCCATGCTTATTTATTATCCTGGTAATTGTTAATTGGGTGCCAAGTATTAAGAATTTTATGTTTTGAGGTGCTGCATATTTTGTAGTATTTTATTTTGTTTTATAGATGCTGTTAAGTTACTTGGAAAAAGCTTTATCTTCTTTGGACTGTTTTTAGGCTCTTTTAGGTGAATCCAGAACAACCTTCAGTGCAGGGTTAATTTGGCGCCATTGTTGAGGCAATGTTCTTCTAAAAACATGCCGTACATTTTAGGCAGTCACTTTACTCTGGATGATTGAGATGCAAATTATTCCTGATACTATGTGAGCTTCTGGGTTTATGGTACTTTATTTTTTTTCAAAATTTTCTTTTCCCCTAGACTAGGAAAGCTTTACTGGCATGCACTTATCAATCAGTATTCAGTTAAAGATTTGTTGGGAATCCTCTGCAAATATCTGAGCTTTCTTGCTAGTGCAGCTCTCTTCTCTCCCATTCTCTGACTTGCAAAATCCAGCCACTTTGAACTCTCCAAACTGTGAGTTCTGTCTTCCAGCCCAGATACACAGACTGTGTTTGCCCTCCCACAGCTGCTGCCTGAGAACTCTCTTCAGTCAGTAAGCTGTGATAGTTCTCAGAGGCCACTGTTATATGATGCTACCTGCTGAGCAATGTTTGAAGTGTTGTTTTATATATTTAGCCAGGACTTTTGTTCTTCAAAGTTGGAGAGTAAACAAGGTCCCTGTTACTCCATTATTATCAACATGAAACTATTATCCATTCTTTATTATTTCCATTAATTCTTTCATGTTGACCCCTGTATTTCTGTACCTAAAAAAAGAGGTGTTTGGAGAAGAAAAGATGAGCTTAAATGAGTTTATCAGAATCTCAGGAGTGTTTTTCAGACACTGACATTTATTGGAAATGGGCTGTGAGAAACAATTGGAGTATATTCTAACAAGTTCTTTGGGAAGGGATATTGAGAATATTGCCTTATTTATCATGCTTTATTGCTGTTTTAAATTGAGCATTTAAGGTGAACATGATCTTTACACACTGATTTCCTCTAAATAACTTCAAGATGTATTTATCTACTTCAAAGGATGAATCAAAGTTTTTTTCCCCATTAATATTCTCAGAGTAGTACAGTCATTTGTTCTCTTCTCCTACTAAAATAGACCACCCCCTTAAAATGTTATAAGTTCATTAATAGAATTCGTATTACCCACTATTAATGTCAACCATATTATGAATTCCTCATGACGAGTGGCAACTAATTTGCTACACATTGAACATTTAACACAATATTTTATATGAAGTAGGGAGATATCCCTCTTTATTAGAAAGAACACTGGACCTTAATTAATCTGCTGCTTTTATTACTATGTGAGCATAGAGTGAATTGAGAGTGGAGATATCATATGTATAATTTAATTTTCTGATCATTGAATGAGAATGGAGAAATAATATGCACATTATAGGATAATGATGCATATTCCATCAAGAAAATTATACAGGGAAAGTGTTTTATGGACTATAAGCTGCTGAAACCTCTACAGTGTTATTATTATTATAAAATAATAATTATCATTGAAAATATTGAAAAATATATTGTCTCACTGTGGCAAAAGCTCTATCTATACATTAAAATATAGACAAAAATACTGAAATATTGTCATTTTATAGTATTCAAGATTTGATGACTAAATGCATGAAAAATATAAAAGTAAAAGATACTACATATGCATTCGCTATTATTTTATAAACCCTAATTTTGTGACCCTCTGCTATTTTTTTTTTTTTTTTTGAGTTAGAGTCTCTCTCTTGTCGCCCAGGCTAGAGTACAGTAGCACGCTCACAGCCACCACAGCCTTGGCCTGCTGGGCTCGGGCGATCCTTCTGCCTCAGCCTTCCAAGTAGGTGGAACTACAGACGCATGACACCATGCAGGCTAGTTTTTATAATTTATTGTAGAGTCAAGGTCTCACCAAGTTGCCCAGGCTGGTCTTGATCCCCCAGGTTCAGGCAATCCTCTCGCCTCAGCCTCCCAAAGTGCTGGGATTACAGGCTTAGCCATCCCCTTCACTATTCTTAACAAATGCTTGCATATTTCACTGTACATTTAGAGATGTTATAAGAATTTGTAAAAATGCCATTGAGTCATAGAAGGACAAGGATTGTATTACTATATGTGTAAATGTTTGCAGAAGCATAATTCACTGGGAAGACTCAGTATGTTGGAGAAATGTTCTGTTTTATGCTGGAAAAGACTTTAAAACAATCTTTGTGGAAATGTCTATTTTAAATTTAAACTTATATGGACAAATAAATCTCTCCACCCCAAGTGACAGACTTCTAAAGTTTTTACATTAGTAGAAATGTATACATAATTAATTCTCAAAATTAATTCAGTCATTCATCCCACAATTATAAGAAAAATGTGGCAGGGTAGGCAAAGAAGGAGAAGAAAGAGAAGAAAAAAGAAAAGGAAATGAGATGAATAAAATGGATGTGAAAAGAATACATAATAAATTTTACAAATACTAGGGAGAATTATAGAAATATTTCAGATTTCAATACATTTGAAATATTTCTTACTGTAGGTTACAGTAAAAAAATATTTGAAAGTCTTTGTTAGAGGATTATGGCTAAACTCCACGAGGACCAGGTGCACACCCAACGTCGTTGGGGGGGTCAGTCTGCGGCTAAGGACGTTTTTGCTCCCCCCACAAGGTGGGGGCGGATTCCCAGCTGGTAGCAACAGGGGCGCGGGGTCAAAGGGCTCAGGGCGCCCTTCAGCAGGCCTCCAGCAGCAATCCCAGCCACCTCAGGGTGGGTGCTGGGATCCAGCTCCAGGTTCGCACCCCCACCTGTGGCTCCCCATCCTCCTGCGCCCAAGTCGGGCGCTGTCCTCACTTAAAGAGACCTCCCCAGACTGGGGAGGAATGAGCATTCCTTGGGGGCTCCTCCATTTCCAAAGGTGTAAGGAAGTGTTCCCGTCTCCTCCAAATTCCCTTCAAGTTAAGCACCAGCAGCTGCCAGTTCTTCTCTACTCTTGGCATTCAAGTCCAGGCAGGCCAGTGACCCCTTGACTTGTCTCTGAGCTGATCCTCTGCCACTGCCGAGGTCCCCAGGGGGTTGGAGCACAGGGCACTGGGCAGCGCGTCTCGCTGAGCACTGCAGAACTCTCAGCACAGGGCAGCTCAGTCCCAACCTCTGCACTAAGCGACTTGACCAAAGTCCAGCGTGGCTTTTAGCAGCACAAGGCCCTGACGCCTAGCATGACCCTAGGCCCCCTTAAAGTGCCTTCTTGAAAAAGCATAATGCGTCCAGGAAGCTTTATTATTTGAAACACTTGATGCCAGGTCCCGCCCCTCCCTTTCTCTCTCTCTCTCTCTCTCTCTCTCTCTCTCTCTCTCTCTCATGTCTTATGTCTTTCAACTAAGCAGCAGTTTCTTTCTTTGAAATGTAATCATCAAGAACAGTAAGGCCTGCCTCCCAGTCTCTATGGGAGGACAGAACCCTGATTTAGATACCTGCCTCCCTCCTCCCTCCAAACACCCAGATCACCTCTGGATAAATTGAGCTCAGCTCTTTCCCTGTCAGCAGTTACTGAATAAAACCTGTTTTTCACGGCCCTAACAAAAAATATTAAATAGGACTACAAACACCAGAATTAGAGCAAAATAAGATCTATTTCAGTTCAGAAGGAACTTGGAAAATATTGATATTATTTGTGTAATGATTTATTCTCATTAATTAATTAAATCATATTCAGAATGATTTCTCTAATTAGTTATGTTTTCACATAAATATCTCATCCTATCCTTTTGTTGGCAGTACTTATATGCAATTTAAATTAATTAGGTATTTTTATAATATTTATTTGAGAATTCTTTAGAGAAATTTTCCATGAAATTATTTTAAATGTGTCCCAGGAAACTAGTGAATAAATATGTTTCATAAATATGTGTTCAGTCACCAATATTTAAAGTGTGTGTAGAATTAAAATTGGCAAAGACTACTTACTTTTTTACACCAATCAAAGCACAAATTGAATTTATCTGCCTTTTTTTCTTTTTGCCCGACTAGTGTCAAGATTTCAACATAGCACAAAGGTTATTCTTGTTTCTAAAGCCAAAATAATTTTCAATTACAATTTTTATGTTTATGCATTAAGTTTCTGGACTACGAAAAATATACTTTTAATTGGAATATTGTCTTTTGTCCATCGATAACAGTAGCCATGAAATAATTGATGCCTATACATCCAAAAGTTGATTTTAACTTCCTTAGTTAAAAAGTCAGATTTGTGAAGATTTACCGCTTTTTTTTTTTCCTTTAGGAATGGCAAGCTCATTGAAGAAAATGAAAAATACACCCTGAAAGGAAGCAACACAGAACTCACTGTCAGAAACATCATCAATAGTGACGGGGGTTCTTATGTCTGCAGGGCCACAAATAAGGCAGGAGAAGATGAAAAGCAGACATTCCTCCAAGTCTTTGGTAAATATTACAGCACAATGGTCAAAACTGTGATGTGTAGAGTAAGATCAGAGCCCAGGTCTGCTTTGTCATTCATTCAACTGTATAAAGTTTTCATAATTAAACTTTAGTTTCCTCTTCTCTGTGATGTATTTTTAAATTTAAGCTGCCAGATAGAGTTATTTTAAGAATTACATAAAATTGCACACACACATTTTTGTTAGATATTGACTGACACATAACAGAAGCTGGAAAATGTTCATTTAAAATTAATAAGATTAATATCTCTGTAAGTGTTGATCTTTATAAGTCTTTAAATGATACATGTTTGGATCCGTTTTACTTTCAATATACTTCAAAAGAGCACATCTTAAACACTATAATTTATACATATTGACCTGTAACTATAAATACTGTTTTCCTTTTGTTAGAATGAAATAGAATATAAATATCTTCCTTATTTACCAAGAGCTATATGGTCTTCTTTAGGGGACTTATGGAGCATACTAACTAGCACCCTAAAATAATACTGATTTTGCTTCCATTATGTTGGCAAGAAGAAAGACAATTATAGTCGTAGCTCTCTGTAATATAATTTTTCTCTTTAAATAGTGTAGTATTAAAATTATATACACTACTATCAGTTAGTATGTTTTCTCCATCTATAAAAAACAACTCTAAATGGAACAAAGAGCTAAATGTAAGACCTCAAACTATAAGAATCTTAGAAGAAAATGTAGGAGACGCTCTTATGCATACTGGAGTTGGCAACCATTTCTTAATCAAACCCCCAAAGCATATGCTATAAAAGATAAGATAGACAAGTGGGACCTAAGCCAACTGAAAAGCTTTTGCACAGCAAAATAAACCATCAAGAGAGTAAAGAGACAACCCACAGAATGGGAAAAGGAAGGAGGGAGAAATCTGTGAGAGTAAGGACTAATGGTTTCAGGTGGCAAGAGCAGACCACACTTACACTCACCACGGGGTGAGTGAATGTTAACTTTTTTGTGGACACACCCTCTGCGGGTTTGTCCTGCATTTGTTGTGATAGAAACATTTTCTGAATCAGGCAGATTTTCATAAAACATATATTCTACCAGAGTGGGACAGATGATAACCATACACCAAAATGTATTAAAATTTAAAACAAAATTGAATAAGATATTCTAAGAAGAAAGTGCCACTGGAAACATTTGGTAGTACTAGATTAAAAGGACTATTATTTTAGATTTGAAGGTGTTGGAAAGTTATTCAGAAGGGTAACGTTTAAGTGATTTTTGTACAAAAATCTATTTGGATGAGAAGTATACAAAACTAAGGACTGGGAGAAGATTGTTCATGTAGAAGGAAGAGTAAATAAACTTGAAACTATTCGAAATTATAGAGAGCCCCCAATTAACTTGTTACAGCAATATTCCCCACCTAAAATTTTTGTTGTCTTTGAAACCTACAACATTAAATAAATTTTGACTCAGTATAATTAGAATAAATTAATTAATTGCAAATGTGATGTATAAGACAATGCTAAAGGGTGAATGTTCTCTACCTCAATGGGCTCATGTGAAATCGTATATAATTACTTATTTTTTAAAAAATCAGGGTAGCAATGAATGAGAACAGAGTTAAATAATATTTTCAACTAGATTCCCACTAGTAAATGTTTTAGAATTATATATGTCATACTTTTGACCTTGAGAATGCATTTTCTGCAATTGCAAACAATTTATTTATATCCCACAGTTAATTATATTGAAAGAATTTTTTAAAAACTCTGTTACTTATACTGAAATAACAAGATATCCATTTTATATCTAAATCAGCATAAGCAAACTTAAGAAATGCAGATAACACAGTTCAAGTAATATATCTCTATGGTATTACATAAGTTTATGGATGGACATGTTTTAATATTAAATTCAGTTAATAGATATGTTTCTCTTTACATGGATATTTAACTATAAAGAAATAACAGTTACAATATCTAGTTTTAGGTAGACTGAAGTCAAATCAGCTAAAGTAATATATGTAAATAACGTACATATTTATCTCATAAATATTTTCTTTTTAAAAATTTATTTATTTATTATAAAGATGTGGGGTACAATTCAGGTTTATGTATACAAACATTGATCTTGCAGGTATCCTTGTTAATGAGGTATGCCCCCCCTCCCCTAGCAGTTTCCCTCAACTGCCAGTCCCACCCCGCCTCCCCTGACAGTTTTCCACTACTGCCAGTCGCTTTCTTATAGCATTGTAATTGTTCAAGGTCATTTTATGAGTGAGAATATATGGAACTCCGTTTTTTGTTTCTATGATAAATCACTTCGTATGGTAGACCCAAATCCATCCAATTTACTGCAAAGTTCATATATTTGTCCTTCTTTATGGCTGCATAATATTCCATTGTGTATATGTACCACTTTTTTTTATTCAGTTCAGCTTTCATGGGCAACACGGTTGGTTCCGTGTTTTTGCTATTGTGAATAGAGCTGCAACAAACATTTGTGTGCAGGTGTCTTTTTCGTAGAATAATTTGAGTTCTGCTGGGCATATTCCCAATAGGGGAATTGCTGGGTCATATGGAAGGTCAATTTCTAGTTCTTTCAGAAATCTCCAGACTGTTTTCCAGAGAGGTTGTATGAGTGTGCATTCCCACCAGCAGTGTAGAAGCATTCCCTTTTCTCCACATTCCGCCAGTATCTGTCGTTGTTTGTTTTTATTAATGATGGCCATTCTTACAGGGGTTAGGTGGTATCTCAATGTGGTTTTGATTTGCATTTCTCTGATGATGAATGAGGCTGAGCACTTTTTCATGTGTCTGTTGGTTGCCCGTATATCTTCTTTTGAGAAGTGTCTATTCATGTCTTTTGCCCACTTTATAAAGAGACTGTCTGTCTTTTTCCTTTTGGCACGTTTGAGTTCCTTGTAGAGCCTAGATGTTAGGCCTTTGTCAGATATACAGTTGACAAATATTTTTTCCCATTCTGTGGGGTGTCTCCCTGCTCTCTTTATGGTTTCCTTTGCTTTGCAGAAGCTCGTTAATTTGATGAAGTACCACTTGTCTATCTTATTTCTTAAGGTATTGGCCTTTAGGGTTCTGGATAGGTACATATTTATCTCATAAATATTTTCAAAAATTGTTATAATTATTTCTACTACATATTCAACATGCATCACTGTTTTCCTTCTTCAATGACAGTTGTTAAAGTTTAATAGAAAATCATTATATAAACAGATGCCATATAGATATAGACGTGTATATGTATATACATATGAATATTCATGTGTGTATACATATATACATATATGTATGTAAACACACATTTGGCTTTAAAAGAAGATATTTTAATTTTATGGCTTTAAGAAAAGTAAATACAGAATAGGGTGGTTTTTAAACATAAGATTTTGATAAGAATCATAATTTATATGTGAGTTTCTAAGCCATCTGAAATTATTTCATAATGATAACATATGAACGTCATTTTCTAAAGTTTTTCTAATATATTTTGCAACTATTTTGGCACTTCTATACACCAAAAAAATGCCACTGTGATTGCTATGGAGTCAATAATCTCATTCTCTGCTCAAATGGACTTAAGCATCCACCATTACTTTTAAGTCTGAACAGTAATATTTTCCTCCAATATCGATTGAGTAATGTATATATTCTTTACAGTACAGCCTCACATAATACAGCTTAAAAATGAGACTACGTATGAGAATGGTCAAGTGACACTCGTATGTGATGCGGAAGGGGAACCTATTCCAGAAATCACTTGGAAAAGAGCTGTGGATGGCATCACGTTTTCTGAAGGTGATAAGGTAAAAACTCCTCAATATAAAGTGGTTTCTAATATCATTTTAATTTTTGTGGTTTTGAATATTATTAAATCTCACATTAGTCTCCAATTTACCATATAACTTGCAGAAATCAAATAAATGATTTACATTTTAAAAAGGTAACTCTATCACAAAGTCAGCCTAAAAATACTTAGAGGAGAAAAGAGTCATTGTGAAATATTTAAAGTCATGTATGAAATATTTTATTTCATACGTCACAAAATTTTAGGCTATTGTCATTTTTCTTAGAATTCCTTACATTGGCTGTTGGTATACATTTAATCTATAAAATATGTTACTGCAATTTTAACCTCTGTGTCTGCTGTGTAAGTATCTGGCTTTTGAGAATTATTGACAGTGAGAAAAGTACTGGAGACAAATAATATTGCTATTTTAAAAACAGAAATTAAATTTTTCAAACCAATACATTTGACCTTAAACCTTCACAATTTCAGTATATTAAATAAATGCTTGTGCTTTTAAAAAATATTGTAGTGAGTGACAAATGCTGGAGGGAATTTGCAAAGATAATTTACTTCAAATTAATTTAGTTTCTATTTTACTTAGACCAGGTCAACAATCCAAGGTCAATAGGCCAAATCTGACCTGCAGCTAGTTTTTTGTAGGTAAAGTTTTGGTGGCATTAAAAGGAAAAGATTTCAAGTTCAGTATAGTCTGGCTATCATTTTACTCTTTACTCTTTAGAACTATCTTAGTGCAGGAAAGATGTAGGTTTCTGCTTTCATGTAATTCAGAATCCAAAAAGGGGAAATACAAATTTCAGCATTTTGATGAGCTTTCACCAAAATGCATCCAAACTACTTAGAAATAAATTAAACATTGCTTTATGTCTCCCTAAACTTAATGGATTTTCATTATTGTTATTGTTTTACAAATACTTACATAAAACTCCATATACAGATAAAGGGAAAGATGGTGAAGAAATAACATGATACAATTGGTATTTTCACAAAAAGTTATAAAATTAAGCTATTAGTTTGATTTTCTCTATTTGAGGTTAAAGGAAAGCCTTCCTTAAACTTTTTTCATTGACTTTTACACAACATTGGTTTTTAAAAAATTTGTACACCTCAGTTTACCTTTGATTTATTAGCATTGATTATAAAAAAAATATAGTTTCGTCCATAATATACTTTCTATTCTTCTTCACTCGTTGTGTTATATTTAGCAAAATGCTAATCCCATAAATTGACTAAAAAGGCATTTTTGGGGTTCATTTATTATCTTTTGAAAGAATTTGTTCTCATATATCACCTCTTTTGATTCCATTTTCTACTCATAATAACATTTTTCTTTTTTGGTGGTAGTTGTACTGTTTTGATATATTTGTTTTGTATATTCAAATAGAAAATCAAATTTATAGAATATGGATGATAATCATAATCTTCTGCAAACCACAGAAATGTCATAGTTCACATTGGCATTTTTAACAGAAAATCATAGATGTTACTGTGACACAGTTGCAAAATCTGAAAAGAATTAAATTTCCATAAAATTTTTGAAAAATGCAATCAATATCTAAAAGTGTCAGGGATTGTTTCATATTTAAATGTAACCCGTTTATTAGATGAGATCAATCAAGAGTATTTGTTTTCATGTCCTTAACCTGTATTAATTGCACCCTCACATTTTTAATGCTATGCTTTCTAATTACTGTCTACTGTAACGTTCCTCAAAGTTCTTTTCTCCAAAAGAGCATTTACTCTTCATTTAACAGAGGTTTACTTATGTATAAGCTGAGAATGAGAGGCAAATTATACTCATTTATTTTATCAATAAAATGTTATCAAGTAACTGGATAGTTGTGATACTTTATTTTAGAATCTGTGCCACAGACCATTCTAAACCAAACACAAAAATTTCTTATATAGAAGCTGTGAAAAAATAATCTTCTAGCTTCTCTTTATTTGTGCTATCTCTATTAAAGAAGACACAATAGCAAGGTGACTCTCTGCTCACATGGTCTGTCATTTGGTCCTTCTGGTTCTAAATTGTCCTGTGATGTGACAAGGGACATGAGGGGCTGACACCAGTTTGATCTTGCTTTTGCTATTCATCTAAGTAATAAACTCTTTAAACCAAAAAAAAAAAAAAAAATTGCCGGGCTCGGTGGCTCAGCCTGTAATCCCGCACCTTGGGAGGCTGAGGTGAGTGGATTGCCTGAGCCCGCGGGTTCGAGACCCGCCTGGGCAACTTGGTGCTCATCTCTACAATAAATTAAAAAAAAAAAAAATTAGCCGGGCATGGTAGTGCGCGCCTGTAGTTCCAGCTACTCAGAAGGCTGAGGCGGAAGGATCGCCGGAGCCCAGCAAGTCGAGGCTGTCTGTGTGACAGAGTGAGACTTCAGCTCAAAAAAAAAATGTTTTTCCTTTTTTTATTGGTCACAAGACAGTTATAGAAAACTAAATATGCTTTTCTGAACAACTTTTAGTCAATGGATAAAAAAAAATTAAGACACTTCTTTATTATTGAAATTTTAAAAACATATTTTAAGATCCCAAACTTATTTTTTTGGACTCCAGTAATCTTATTTGGTCCTAATATTTCTAGTTTCTTCAACATCGCATGCACAGGTTGAATGGTTGAGCTGAGCTTTTAAGTGAAGCAAATCTAGTTTTGCATATCAGTTATGTCATTTATGATGCTTAAGCTTTGACAATGTTGTTTGAAGTCTTTTTAATATGAGTTTGATTACCTTTAAATGTTGATAATAAAACTTATTTTCCTTATTGTTATAAGGAAGATGAGGGTACTTTATAAAATACAAGCGAAAGCGTTTGTCACATTAAACATATTCAATTCAATTTGTTTTTTATCATTTCCTAGTACGTAATTTTTTTTTTTTTTTTTTTGAGTTGGAGTCTCACTCCGTTGTCCAGCCTGGAGTGCAGTGACATGCTCACGGACATTCCAGCGTTGACCTGCTGACGTCCAGCGATACTTCTGCCTCAGCCTTACAAGTAGCCAGAACTACAGGCATGCAATAACACACTGGGCTAATTTTTGATTTGTTGTAGACACGCGGCTCGCCAAGTTACTGGGACTGGTCTTGAGCCTGTGGGCCCAGGCAGTCACCTCGCCTCAGTCTCCCAAAGTGCTGGGATTACAGGCTGAGAGTACATAATGTTTTAAGCACAGTTTATTTTGTTGCTTCCATTCTGGGAAAATTCTGGTTGCTAATAGATTCCATAAAGCCAGCCACCTAAGGTTTGATTGAATACTAATCATCACAGTATATGGAAATCATATCATTCTTGTCATACAAAGTAGTTTAAGACTGTGCTTTTCATAGAAATCGCTTGGAAAGTCTATTATAATGCAGATGCTTGATTCCCACTCCATGAGTTTGAGTTAGCATATCTACCTTGGGATTTAGGAATACACATTTAACAAACTCATCAACTGATGTTATATAAACGATCTTCGGATCATATTTTGGGAAACAACCCTCAACTCTAAGTCAAGATAATTTTTTTTAAGTTGAAATTTGAAACTAATTTTTCAACAGAAAAATGCTCTTAACTTGTTCATTGTCACCTGATGGAGGCCTGCAAAATACAAAACTAAACTGCAGTTTTAAAAGTTCCCATATCCATATATTAGTCAAAATTTTGATGAAATTGCAAATGTGTGGGTCATACACAATAAAATATCATCAGTCTCATATGGTTCAAACTAATAATTTCATCCAACAACAAAACAATATATTTAGCGAATATGTTCATCCTTGTAGATTTTTCAAAGAAGGCAAGAGTCTCAACAGTATCCCATTTTCTTGTCTAAGTACATAATCAATCACCATATAAGACAAAATAAATGATAAATATATAACTTCTGTTTATAGGTAAGTAAATGTTCTTATACTGAACTCAAGAATTAGATAAACATACTCAAAACAGTCCTAAGTAGCATTTGACTGTGCAGTCTCCCTTGTGGGAGCAGACATGCAAAGATTACAATCATGGATGAGAACAGTGGAGAAACTATGGTCTCTGTGGGAAGATCCTTCATAAAAAAAAAAGTGATAAAGAAGTATTTTTAATTTGGTATCCCCATAATCAGATATCTCCTTATTTTGATGGCTAGCAGTCAGTGCTGGTTGTGAGTTGTGAGCTCAGATGGAGCTGTGTTTTGGAATGCCTACATGAAGCCTCTCCAGCATGGCTGTCTCAGAGTAGTCTTCCTTCTGCTATATCCAAAGGTTTTCTCCATTTTCTCCAGAGAGAACATTTAAAGATAATCAGGCCAGACAGATACTGTACTAAGCTTTGAAGTAATGCATTGTCACTTCTGCCACATTATAATGGTCACAAACAAATTATAATGTCAGCCTAAATATAACATAAGAGGACTGAGATTCCCGTTCTTGTTGGGGAAGGATTTATACTCACATTGCACCATTTTATCTCCAAAAATATTTCCATAAGCTACCAGCCTTGTGGAAAAGGAAACTGATGATCAGGGAAATACAGGGATTTTCCCAAGGTCCCCTAGGGATTTGAACTGTGGTCTTTTACTCTTCATTGTGCATCTTCAGGATCCTGTTAGGTATCTGGCTTCCCTTCTCCTATGAATTTAAATGGTATTTCCATTAACTCAATGCAGTTAGAAACATAGAAGAACATTTGTTTTGGTTCAAAAGTTGCTTATAATCTGAATTTGATGGTTAGCAAACACAACAATTATTTAATTTTTCTGTTAATATGCATATAAGTAAAACATAATTGTTATAGTGGGTGCTACTAAAAATATTTGAAAGCTCATGTTTTCAGAAACAATCTCAAGGAAGAACAACAAACCAGTGCATCTCTTGCTTGGCAAAACAGAGAGTAGGGACCCTTGCGCAGATAGACAGAAATTCCTTGAACACTTTGGGATGCACAAAATACATTGTATGCAGCAGAGGTCTCTTTGAATGTACAGAGACCACAGAGTCATGGCGAATGCAGGATTCTGGGGGCTCAATTCCCTGCCCAGTGCCAAGCTCAGACAGAAACAGAAGCTCTGCTCAAGGAAGGAGAGGGGTGAGTGATTTTAAGACCATTTGAGTTGGTTCACTCCCCCCGCCCCCCCGACAACTGTGTGTGAGCCATCAATCCCAAGTGAGAGGAATCCTAACCAGGGCACAGCAGTGATCAACCAGAGCCCACGAGGAATGGGGAACAAAACCAGCATATCAGCTGCTGCCATGGTGGCTAGCTTCTAGGCAGGAAAAACCTGCCTGCAGATGGAATCTGACTGGTACAGCCACCAGAAGCAACTGGGGGAGAAACAAACTGGCACCTCTTTTGAGGAGGAAGGCAGAGAATAGGGCCCCAACCAAAAAGAGCTGGAGACACCCTGAACACATTTGGATTGGTGAAACTCATTGAACCCAGCAAAGGTCTCTTTGAACACACAGAGACTAGAAAACAAAGACAGGCATGGGATCTGGGAAGCCCATCCTCTGCCATGTACCAGGTTAGTATAGGAACTAAAGTCCTTCCCAGTGAAGAAGTGAGATGAGTGATTCTAAGACTTTCTAAGTTGGTTCACCCCCTCCCAGCCAGGTGCAAGCCATCAGTTACATGCAACAGGAACTGAAAACTGGTCTGACTAGTTTAGCAGTGATAGAGAAAACCTGCAGTAATGGAAACCTGCCACCAGGTGTAGCAATAAGCAGAAGTGAATGCTTTCTCTCTCAGTGAGGGAATTATGAGAAGAGGGTTGTCACAAATGAGGGAAATTCAATGGACAAATATAGGCAATCTTCAGAGTCCTAAAGAAATATTACCTGAAAATACGGTATTCAGAGCATGCAACAGAAACCCCACCAGAATGACCTGCCCCAAATGACAGTTATAGAAATCAGAGATTGGATGGCAAAAATGTATAGGAATCAAGAGAAACAAGAAGCAAAACTCAATGAACTCATGCAGGAAGTAAAAGTGAAGTTGGCCAATCTCAAAAAAGCCTATTCTGAAATAAATAACTCCATCCTCAAAATCAATAACAAAGTAACAATCATAGGAAGTAGGATCAACCAAGCAGAGGAAAAAATCTCAGAGCTTGAAGACCAATATATGGAATTAACTCAATCTGTCAAAAACATAGGGAAAAAAAAAGAAATTCAAAAGAAAGAGCAAAGCCTCCAAGAGGTATGGGGCTATTTCTATAAGCCAAGTCTAAGCCTGACTGGTATCCCTGAAGCAGGAAGGGATATGGAGAAAACCATAGAACAGCACTCCATAAGGTTATCCAAGAAAACTTTCTTCCATCTCACCAGAGACACAACCATTCTAGCACAAGCGATTCAGAGAAGTTCCACAAGGTATCAAATGAGAAGACCAACTCCAAAATAGATAGTAATCTACCTCCACAAAGTAAGCATGAAAGAAAAAAATCCTAAAGGCAGTGAGAGAGAAAGATCAGAATACCTACCAGGAAAGAACCACCAGAACCACACTAGCCTTATTTGTAGATACACTCAAAATCAGAAGGGACTGGAGTCCAATTTTTAATATTCTTAAAAGTAAATAATTCCAGCCAAGAATTTCCTACCCCACCTAGCTAAGCTTCATCAGTGAAGGAGAAAATTATTCAAAGACATCCAATCTCCATGGGAATTGCTGTCTCCAGATCAGCCCTTCAGGAGATAATTACGAGAGTGTTGAACAAAGAAATAAGAAAGAAAGAAAGAAAAAGCAAAAGAATGGTCATGTTCATCACAAAAGTACAGGCAAGCACAGAGTTAACAGAGCATACAGAGCACCCACACATATATAAATGCAAAAGTTGAAAGGAAACAAAGCAGCCCTCTAATAGTCCTATGACAGGAATAAACACTCACATTTCAGTATCCACTTGAACTTGAAAGAACTAAATGCACCACTGAAAAGACAAAGAGTGGCAAACTGGATAAAAAAGCATGATCCAACAATCTGTTGTCTTTAGGAAACTCATCTCACCCATAGACTCAAAGCTGGAGCCTGGAACACAATCTTTCTAGCAAAGGGAAAACAGAAGATGCAGAAGTAGCTATTCAGTATCAGACAAAGCAGTCTTCAAGCTGTCAAAAGTTCAAAATGACACAGAAGGACACTATATAATGATAAAAGGCTCAATCCATCACCAAGAATTATCCATCTTAAACAAACATGCATGCAACACTGGAGCACCAGGTTTTATGAAAAAACCACTAAGCAAATTAAGAGAGGATATTGACTCTCACACTATTATAGTTGGAAAACTAAATAACACACTAACAGCTTTAGATAGATCATCAAGGCAAAAAACCAACAAGGAGATCCAGCACCCCCAACTCAGCTCTTGATCAAATGGACTTAATAGACATCTACCGAACACTTCACCCCAAAACTACAGAGTATACCTTCTACTCCTCAGCACATGGGACTTACTCCAAGATCGATCACATTCTCAGAACAAGCATGAAAAAATTTCAAAAGATCAAAATAATACCATGCATCTTCTGAGATCACGGTAGAATAAAAAATATCACCACCCACTATATCCCTCTAAAACACACAAAAGCATGGATGCTAAACAACACACCACTGAACAACTTTTGAGTCAACATGGAAATAAAGACAGAAATAAAAAGATTCCTGGAAACAAAGAAAAATAAAGACGCCTATTATCAGAATCTCTGTGATGCTATGAAAGCAGCGTCAAGAGTAAATTTCATAGCATTGAACATACACATCAAGAAAACAGAAAGATCACAAGGAAACAGCCTAACATCACACCCCAGGGTGCTGAGAGGCAAGATCACAAAAGTCCTAACCTTACTAGAAAAAAACCAGATCACTAAGATAAACTCACAATTGCAGGACATAGAAGACAAAAATATCATAGAAATAATCAAGACAAAAAACTGGTTATTTGGAAGGATAAATATGATAGATGGATTCCTGGCAAGATTGACTTAAAAAAAGAGGAAGAAAGTCCTAATAAACCAAATTAGAAATGCAAAAGGCAAAGTCACAACTGACCCTTATATCATTCAAAATATTATTTGCTATCACTGTGAACACCTGTATGCAAATAAACTAAAAAACATAAAGGAAATGGGGCACTTTCTGACATCATACAACCTCCCAAGGTTGAAAAAAGTTACTGAAACTTTAAACATGCCTATAACAATCTAGGAAATCAGCACAGTCACATGAAATCTCCCCATGAAACATATCCCAGGACCAGATGGCTTCCCAGCTGAATTCTACAAGACATATAAGCAGGAGCTGATACCAATCCTATTGAAATAATTCCAGGCAATTGAGAACGATGGAATTCTCCCCAACTTATTTTATGAAGCTAACGTTATACTGATACCCAAACCTGGTAAAGACCCAATAAGGAAAGATAATTAAGACCAGTCTTCTTGATGAACATAGACACAAAAATTCTCAACAAGATTCTAGCAAATCAGATCCCAATTCACATCTCAAGGATCTTCCACCATGACCAGGTGGGCCTCATTCCTGGGATGCACTGGTTCAAGATTCACAAGACCATTAATATAATTCATTCAGTGCATTAACGGATGTGAAACCAAGACCACATGATTATATCATTAGATGCAAAAAAGGCTTTCAGCAAAATCTAGCATTCATTCTTGATAAAAACCCTTGAGAGCCTAGGCATAGGACCATTCCTCAAAATAGCAAAAGCCATATTTATGATAAACTCACAGCCAACATTTTACTATATGTGCAGAAATTGGAAGAATCCCCCCTAAGACATGGATGCCCACTCTCATCCTTCCTGTCCAATGTAGTGCTGGCAGTTCTAACCAGAGGAAACAGGCAATAGAAGAAAATCATGGGTATCCAGATAGTAAAAGAGGAAGTTAAGCTATCCCTCTTTGTGGACGATATGATGCTATGCCGTGAACACCCAGGGAAATCTGTCAAATGCTTCCTCACACTGCTAAATGACATTGGTAAAGTTTTGAGGAACAAAATCAATGTACAAAAACAGTTGCACTTCTAATCACCAGCAACAAGCATACAGAGAACCACAATCCCATTCACAATATCTCCACAAAAATGAAATACTTTGCACCTATCTAACCAGATAAGTGAAAGACCTTTTCGAAGAGAACTACAAAACACTGCTCAAATAAATCAAGGATGACAGAAACTAATGGAAAAACATTCCTTGCTTATGGATTAGAAGAATCAGTATTGTCAAGATGTTCATACTACCCAAGGCAGTCTACAGATTCAATGAAATACCCATCCGATTATCTTCTCTGACCTGGAAATAACAATACAGAACATCATTCTTCTCTGACCTGGAAATAACAATACAGAAAATTCATATGGAAGCAGAAAAGAGAAATAATAGCCAAAACAATCTTCAGCAAAAGGAACAAAGTGGGAGGTATCACACTTCTAGACTTAAACTATTTGGCTGGCTACAGTAACTAAAACAGCCTGGTATTGGTACAAGGATAGGCACAGACCGATGGAACAGGACAGAGTTTCCAAAAGCAAAAACATAGTCTCCCAACCAACTTATCTTCAATAAAGCATCAATAATAATCACTGGGGAAAGGAGACCATATTTAGCAAATGGTGCTAGGAAAACTGACCACATGCAGAAAAATGAAATTGGACCTCTACCTTTTACCACATTAAAAAGTCAAGTAAGCTGGGCTCAGTGGCTCAGCCTGTAATCCCATGCCTTTGGGAGGCTGAGGTGAGTGGATTGCCTGAGCCTGAGGGTTCGAGACTCGCCTGGGCAGCGAGACCTCATCTCTACAATAAATCAAAAAATCAGCCGGGCGTGGTAGTGCATGCCTGTAATTCCGGCTACTTGGAAGGCTGAGGCGGAAGGATCGCTGGAGCCCAGCAGTTCGAGGCTGCGGTGGCCGGTAGCGGCCACTGCACTCCAGTCTGGATGACAGAGTAAGACTCCAACTCAAAAAAAAAAAAAAAGTCAATTAAAAATGAATCAAATACATAAAGTCTATAAGAATACTTACCCTCAATCTATAAGAATCCTATAAGAAAATGTAAACAAAGGAAACTCCCTTATGCACTTCAGAGTCGGCAACAAATTCTTGATCAACTCTCCAAAAGCATATGCCATAAAAGCTAAAATAGAGAAAGTTGCAACTCCTCAAACTGAAAAGTTTTTGCACTGCAAAAGAAACCATTAGGAGAGTAAAGAGACAACCCACAGAATGGGACAAATATTTGCAAATTTTGTGTCTGACAAAGGCCTAGCATCCATAATCTACAAGGAATCAAATGAAGTGAAAGAAAAGAAAAATTAAAAAGGGGGCAGAGGACATGAACAGACACTTCTCAAAAGAAGACATACAAGCCACCAACAGACACATGAAAAAACGCTCAATCTCACTAATCCTCAGATAAATGCAAATCAAAACTCAGTGAGATAACACCTAACCCCAATAAGGATGGCTATCATTAATAAGTCAATAAACAACAGATGGTGGTGCAGGTGCAATGAAAAGGGAGTACTTCTACACTGTTGGTGGGAGTGCAAACTACTTAAACCTCTTCAGAAAGTGGTGTAGACTAAAAATTGACCTTCCATATGACCCAGCAATCCCTCTCCTGGGAATATACCTAGAGGAACATAAATCGTTCACCAAAAAGAGACGGCACATGCATGTTCATTGTCATACTATTCATAATGACAAAACCATGGAACGAACTCTGCTGCCATTCAAAAATGGACTGGATAAAGAAAATGTGGTACATATACACTATGGAGTATTACACAACCATAAAGATGAGCAAAACCATGAACTTTGCAGCAAATTGGATGGAGTTAGACACCAAAATACAACTCAATCTATCATAGCAGCAAATAACTGAATACCTCATGGTCTGAGTCCTAAGTGGGCCCTGAAAAACAGACACTTGAGCTCAAGGGAGGGTTCAGCAGTCACTGCCAGAGTGGGAAGGGAAGGAAGAGGGTGGAGGACATGTGACAACACAAAGGGTACCTGGTCTACCACAAGGAGAGTGAGGGCCAGTTCAAAGCCCAAACCCACCTACATGCAGCCTACTTATGTAATTAATCCTCACTTGTACCCCACATCTCTATAAGAAAATTTTTAAACAAGAAAAAAGGAAATAATTTTGAACCTTAACATTATTCTTTTTATAAAATAAATGATTAGCTTAAGCTAGTAAATAAATATTATCAGAGTCCATCTTCAATGAATATTGGTTAACATTTTAATGATAGCAACTTACTAATTACTGTGTGCTCCTAATTGCTGGTTTTTTTTTTTTTTTGAGTGGGAAGCACAATTTTATACTACAATTCAGACTAATTTCAATTAGTAATAGAATTATATTATTTCCCACAAATGCTACTGGGGAAAAAAAATTCTTGCCTTATATGAAATTTCTCATATTCTAATGGTTCCTGATACTAATAACTCTCCCTTGCTTTGTGGAAGATATTGAGCTATGCATATTAATATGCCTTAAATATTCTTGTATAATGTGATAATGTCCTTCAAAAACAATAAAATTTGTGATGCGTAAAAGAGGGCTATCTTAAACTAATTACTATTTTCATCTGTAATCTAAAACATCTTACCTACATGTAGAATAACATACATTATTTTTAAAACTTAAGATAAATTTTATATATACATAGAAACATATCTATTTTAAAAATATTTTACAATATCCTTTGCTATTTCAGGATAATATTTCTTTCTCTATTTTATTGAATTACTTATCACCAATATTTAATTATTAATTTATTTAAAATTTCTAGACAACTTATATTAATGAAACTAAATTATTATTAGTGATATTGCCATTAAAATATTATTGATGCACAATACTGAAGCTATTCAATGATATATTAAATTAATAAAGTAATTGTTGAATATTAATATGACATCTTCCTAAGATGTATGTGTGTATATAATTGGAAACCCCAGACCTATTTATTTAACCAGTGCTGTTGTATACTTGATTGTACTATTTAGATGTATACAATAAAACTCAAGAAAGAAAAGCTATTGCCATAAACTATGAAATAGCTTGAATTAAAGTTCTAAATTGTTTTGTACATACGAAGCAATTTAATATTTTCTTTAAAAACTTTCTTTATTAAGTAAAATCATGCTTCTTTCAAAGGGCTGATCTGATAACTATGCAAGATTGTGTGTCTGCAGTGTTTTGATACATTTCTGGCACATAATAAACACTCCCTGTTTCCACTTTATATTCACACTTCTTATCTATTTTGAACCAAATTTTCTTTATATCATTGCTTACTATCATTCCTCTTAATCAAATAATATTAGCACATATTAAATCTCAGATATCAATTAATTATAGTGGGAATCTATATAAAGTGTCACACAACCAAAACCTAATCCTTACTTTTTAGCTTTTGGTATATCATTGACCATGTTACCTCTCACATCTGATTTCAGTGCTGAATGTATAAATCAGGATAATAATTCCTACCTGAAAAACTGTTCTGAAGATGAGATGAGATTGCACATAACAATATCTCAGACACAAAGGGAACAACTTAAAAGTGCTATTTTCTCATGTCCCTGCAGGTATCCACTCTTATTCAGTATTGTACCCATTGTTGAGTTGCATTGAGATATTTTTATACATAACAAAATGAATTTGTTAACTCTGTGTCAGTGACTGACTGCACAAAACGTACCAGAGAGCAATTTTCATGTGCATGGTCATATGTACTCTATGGAAGAATACCGTCCACAAAAACGGTTGCATTTTCTACCTTGGTCATCATAAATTGTACTCCCTCACATAGCTATACAAAAGTTTACTCTAAAATGATCACTAGCAACATTAATTCAATGATTTATATAGCAAGATATCTTACTATAGTAAATTCCAGATCATGTGACTGTATATCACATTCCTTTTGGAAGTTGACAATGTCAGAAGTCTGACTTTGGAGCTCATCTTAACCACCTTTATGTTGACTTCAATCTCCATCCATGTAAGGAAATGCAGATGAGGTTTCTAGCTTCCTATGCTAGGTGAGGATAAGTTCTCAATTCACTCTTAAGGAAAGAAGACTGGTCTCTTATCCTATGAGACACAATATTGTAGATATTTTACACCATCATCCTCTTCTTCCCATTCTCTCACATCTATCTTCCCCCACTCCTCCAGATTTTTTTCTCTCTAGGAAGTGAGGCTTTTTTTTTTTCTTTTTCTTTTCTTTTTTTTTTTTGCCTCTTTTTGGGCCAGTGTACACCTCTCATATCATATTGCAGTAAATAGTGATTTGGAAAAGACTCTTCCACAGTATAAGTGCCTAAACAGGACATTTATGGTAGGGGGAAAAAAAGAACATGCTGTATGTAACAAAACAAGATTTATTAAGAATGATTCATTCTTCTTGAATGTTTCAAAATATGTTTTCATATCCATATGATAAATCTGGTTTATTTAAAATATTTGTCTAGAAATATTGTTACTTGTCAATTTTAGTATTAAATTGAAGTAAAAAGTTTTACTTAATGAGTGATTTTTGCCTCTAGAATTCTTTAAAAAATGATAAACATAACAGCAATTTTATGTATATGAATAGAATGTTTTATATAATAAATATAAAGTGCTTATTATATATAACATCTCTCTTGTGTCATTTATCTACCCTTAAGATACAGAATCTGGGAGGCTGAAGTGAGGGGTTTGCCAGGGCCCATGGGTTCGAGAACGACCTGGGAAACTTGGTGAGACCTAATCTCTACAATAAATCAAAAAATTAGCTGGGTGTGGTAAGCACGTGCCTGTAGTTCTGGCTACCTGGAAGACTGAGGGGGAAGGATCTACTGATCCCAGCAGGTCAATGCTGGGGTAACCGTGAGCATGCCACTGCACTCCAGCCTGGGAGACAGAATGAGACTCCAATTTAAAAAAAAACAAAAAAACAAAAGTCTGGCTCAGTGGCTCAGCCTATAATCCCGCTCTTTGGGAGGCCCAGGTGACTGAATTGCCTGAGTCCGCAGGTTTGAGGCCTCCCTGGGCAACTTGGCGAGACCTCATCTCTACAATAAATCAAAACAAACAAACAAACAAACAAAATTAGCCGTGTGTGGTAGTGCGTGTCTATAGTTCCAGCTACTTGGAAGGCGGAGGTGGAAGGATCGTCGGAGCCCAGCAGGTCGAGGCTGCGGTGGCTGGGAGGGGCCACTGCACTCCAGTCTGGGCGACAGAGTGAGACTCCAACTCAAAAAATAAATAAATACATAAATACATAAATAAATAAAAGATACAGAATCTATAATTATTTTATTCCTGTTACACTTGTCCCACCTTGTATATTACAGACCTATCTGCACTAAAAATTAATCCCACACTACATTGAATAAGAAATATTTGAAATGTACATTAATCAGTTATTAGTAACTAAAGCAGCAGTTCTCAAACGTCAGTAATTTGACAGCCATCTTTATTTTCTTTTGTATTCATGTGTTGCCTGGTCTCTTATATACCCATTTTTAAAATTTAAATTGAATAATAATAATTATTATTATTATTATTTAGACACAGAGTTTTGCTCTGTCACTCAGGCTGGAGTGAAGTGATACCATCCTAATTCACCACAGCTTTGAACTTCTGGACTCAAGCAATCCTCTGCCTCAACCTCCCAAGTAGATGAGACTGCAGGTGTACACCCCACACCTAGCTATGTTTTTTTAAAAAAATTTTGGAGCCGGGCTCGGTGGCTCAGCCTGTAATCCCACGCTTTGGGAGGCTGAGGTGAATGGATTGCCTGAGCCCACAGGTTCGAGACCCACCCGGGCAACTTGGGAGACCTCATCTCTACAATAAATCAAAAAACTTAGCCGGGCGTGGTTGTAGTTCCTGCTACTCAGAAGGCTGAGGCGGAAGGATCGCTGGAGCCCAGCAGGTCAAGGCTGCGTTGGCCGGGAGGGGCCACTGCATTCCAGTCTGGGCGACAGAGTGAGACTCCAACTCAAAAGAAAAAAAAAATTTGACACAGATGGATCTAACTATATTGCCCAGGCTATTCTTGAACTCCTGGATTCAAGTGATCCTTCTGCCTTAGCCTGTCAAAGCACTGGGATTACAGGTGTGTGCCACAGAACCTTGCCTGATTATTTTTTATTTATCCTTAACTTCACTGAAATTATCAGCAAAATCAAAAGCTTGATGCATATCTAAGTTTTATTTTTAAGTGAACATTAAAATTAATATGAAACTATACAATACAAATTATTTTCCAAAGTAAAACCTAAAGTCAGCTTGTGCACTCCTAGTAGTACCCAGGCCACATTTTCAGAAATGCTTCTTTTGTATCAAACATATTTTGAATTGATGTGATACAAAATTTAGCTTTGAAGTTTTGAGTGGAGCATGTTTAAGGTTGTTTCAACTAGGATAGAACCCATTCTCCATTCTATTTGTGTAGCCGAGCACTTCTCTCTGGTAAATAATATGCTTCACTTCACTAATGGGTACAGTTTATTCACAAACATTGTAACAGAAACTCATTTAATTTCATCCTTAATAACAAATTTTTTTTACATTGTTGCCAATAAACAGAATAAATAAAGCAGAGAGATCAACTTTAAAAGCAACCTTTTCCTTTTTTTACAAAAGTAAAATATGAAATACTGGTCTTGGCTTGAGTTTGGATCACTTCAAAACTTTGTGATTAAAATGGTAGAATTTTCTGTTCTTTTACATTCATTTTTTTTAAACTGTGTCTTTTTGTGTTAAAGAAAACAACCTTCCTGATTTAACATTTACTTTTGTACTGAGTCCAATTTTAACTTTCATTCCTTCCGATAAATAGATATATTCAAACTGAAACTTAAAATTATTTCTTTTAATTTAATTCAAAGTAGAAATAGTAAACTTTAACATTTAGTTTTGCATTTTACACACGGAAATTGTAATTTTACGAAAATGGGCCTTTCTCTTTTCAGAATGTAGATTTAGTAAGTATTTTCTTCATAGATTTAGGCTCTGCGACCTGGAGGATACATAATTAAAATACTTTTGCAGATGAAAACATCAATTCAAAAGGGATTTTTCTCACTAATAAAGATAGGCAAATCTTTAGAGACAACTACCTGAATAAAACATGATGCTTTAAAATGTATAACAATTTAAATATCTCACCATATATTTATTATAGCACTGGTAGTATTGTATTATTGTTTTGTGCTCAGCAATATAATTCTTTATTATGTATGTACATATATTTTACTGCAGTTTAATATTTGTCATTTATGATAGGGAGTTCCTGCTCTAAATAAGGACATTTTATATTTTACAAATTATTTACTTAAGCCACTTTTATTGGAAGGCAGAAAATAACAGTGAATTTTTTACCTTACATAAAACTCTCTGATGAAAACTCTACTTTTTCATTTGTATATATAAAATCATTGTATATATAAAATGTGAAGATTACATTAGCTTTTTTATATTTCCTTTTTTTCACACTTAAGCAAATATAAATTTTTGAAAATAAATTTCTAAAATCTAAGCAGTAAAATAATCTTAATGTGATAGAAATGTATGTGATTAACATTTTCTTTATCACTAGCCCCCATTCACTTAACAAATATCAACAAATATTACAGAAGACTGTTACGATGGCATTTTATATTCTAGGCAAAAGGAATGCAGCAGTGAAAAATGGAAGTTTCTTGCTTCACAGTGCATACAATTCAGGAGGGAAGATGAAATCAAAGCATATTTAAAGTTAGCAGTCATTTCTTTATGAATATTCAGTTTTGAAATATATAATTTTCATATTCAAAATGCCAGCTTTGAGTTTGTAAGTGGACTTTCCCAAAGCCATAAATATAGCTTTGGCATGTTGCTCTACACTATGACAGCCCCAGTTCAACTTGTTTGCCTGTCAGGCCTCTTTTCTGGTGCGTATATTGCAAATTGTATCTACTCTCACCAAAATGTCTCCTCTTAATTTGTTTTAGGCTGGTGAAAATTACTTAAGACTCTTACTTATGAAAATAAAACTTAAGTGTGTATTGGTATATTAATATTAGAGGGGACAATTTAAATTTTTTCAACGTTTCCTTTCCTCTTTAAATAGAAACGAGACCAACAAATTCACCATTATTGATTTAAAGTAGAGACTTCATAAAGATTCTAATTTCTGTATTGTTATAAAAGCTCTAGTGAAGTGAGGGGAGAAAACTTTAAAATACATTTTAAGTCTGTGATACTCAGTTACAAGAGGGCCTCAGTCTGATGGTGGCTTCTGATATCCATCCTGCCTCCTCCCAAATCCAGTCAATATAGGTCTCTTTGCCAGACAGACCCCCCCATGCCAAACAGTGTACAGAATTATCTCAATGAATCTGCATAATCAAACAGTAAAGTTCGTCTATTTTTGTCATTCCTCTAATGGAGGAACTGTGGCTCAGAGGTTAGTGATTGTCCCAAAGTCAGCATGACCCTTTCCTACTTCCCTAAAGCCTCGCTCTGAACTTTGACTGCCCATAGTAATCACCGGGGTTAGAGTGGTCATTAAAAATACAGACACTTAGATTTCTCCACACACAAACTTCTGATTTAATTCGCTCAGTTTCAACTGGAGCACCTGAAATTTTTAAAAGCTCCCCAGATGATTCTGATGTACAGACAGGTGGAGAACAATTGTCTTAATATTTCTCATCATAATCCATACCACTCACTATGATCACCTGAGGTGATGTAAACATGCAAATTTCTGGGTTTCATCCAGGATTCATTATTACATGGCAGCTAAGCATACATGGTCTTAGCTTGCACAAACTCCCATGAGGTTGTATATTATTCCCATGTTTCAGATAAAGAAACTGAAATCCAGAAGGTTTCCAGAGCTTGCCTAACCATTTCACTTCACTGCATTCCAAAGAAAAGATTGGGGTGGTGGGCAGATGAAACACTTTTGTAAAAAAACAAACAAACAACCAAAAACTGCCTTCGTAAAATGAATAAATGTCCGCACGATTATAACTGTGATAGTGGCCTGAATTCTGCCTTGTCCTGACCAGGACAGGGGGAGGTTGGGAGCTGGCCATAGGTGATGAGCTTATTTTCTCTTAAAAAAAAACCCTTAGATCGTGCAAACCTTGTTGGTGTCATCCAGAAGTTTGGCCAAAAGACTAGAGCAGCTTTGATCGGCTTCCCACATACCTTCCACAGTTAAACATCATTCAAAAATTTATAACTTCCTCACTTGCTCCTATAGATAACATAAGCCTAAGACTGGTCTTTGAGATGTTTTTCAGACTTCGCATTCTGTCAGACTCACCTGCCCCCACCCCAACCCATGGCTCACACCAAGAAGCTGACTCAACCAATCCCATAACCATCTATCCAGATACAGGTTCTGAGCACAAGACAGTTTCAGCACCTTTATGACTTCATTTTCAATCAGTCTTCAGTGCCCATTCCTTAACCCCCTGCGTACTATATTATTCTTTAAAACTCCTAGCCTAAAATTCTTGAGGAAGTGGATTTGAGAAATAACTTCTGTCCTTCTCACTCAATTGCTTTTCAAATATTAAATTCTTTCTATATTGTAAAAAAAAATAATAAAATTTCAAAGTAAAAAAGCTTTAGTGAAATGAAAAATACGATGGCATATTTATAGCATTGTTTTTAAGAATGAAGGACAGTATGTAAGAATGTTTTATATATCCTTGTGAGTAGTTATACTTCTGGGCAAATTTTTTACAGCTTTATTTTTATTACTTTTATGATGAATTTTATTTGTTCCTTTTTACCAAACCCTGAAGGTGCATTCTGGGATGCAATTATAGGCAATTCTTAGTGCTTGAGTCTAAGACCGATAATAAAAACAATGAAACAAAACAAAAAGCCAAGAACAAACATCAAAGAGAGAAGCTTAATTTAAAAATCAACAAATAAATATAATAAAATGTTTTAGCAAATAACTGAAGAAGAGGGCAGGAGTTATTTCTCAAATCCACCTCCTCAAGAATTTTAGGCTAGGGGTTTTAAAGAAACAGTAGTCATATATTTGTTCTAACATTTTAAGGAGTCATAAATATAGTTGCATTAGACACTTGGCTTATTTACTATGAATGCTAGTATGACAAAAGTGTTGACATTATCAAAATGCATATAATGTCTAACAAAGATTCTAGATAATGAAATGTATTAAATTCCAAAAGAGAATGTTAATTCCTTTGAATTTTTCTAGTGTCATCTGCTAAATCACCAATGTCTAAAAGACATTTTGAAAAATTTGTTGTGATGTTGCATTAGAGGACCTCAGATAATCATTGTTTCCCTGATATTCTGTTTTGCTAAAGATTTCAGTCTTTGAGTTAATATTCATGATGATGATACTCAACAAAGTCTGTGCAGCAGTATCACATAAGGAGCAGTCTACACATATACCTGGCTGAGTCTCACTCCCTGGTATCTGACTGAGTCTACCTTCTAGATCTGATCCTTTAACTATTTGGTGAGGATCAAAGATATATATTTGGAAAATGCCCAGAGATGGTCCTTATGTATATGTCCTATAGTGCTCCTCTGTCTTCAAAATTAATGTATTTATTCCAGGAAAAAATGCATATATACATGCACCTCACACAGATACACAGACAATACTCACTCATGGAACATTTGTTACTTAGAAAAATTACGATGGTTTTGATAGCTAATATAGCTGCACATAGAATAAGCTATATATAAACAATTATTTTGTATAACCTATGGTTTCCTAATCATGCTAACATTAGCATTCCAAGTTAATATAAAATAGAGTTTAATGAATTAGTATTATGTGGTAGTTGTAACACTGATTTATCTGTCCTGTGATTTGAAATAAATTGCCATATTTTTCTCATATGGGTCTACCATTTATAAAATAATTTCCCTTCAGTCTGTAACATTTCCATATCCTATAAATCTCTCATTTGTTTTATTTATTTTTTATTTTTTTATTTTTTTTTAGTTGAAGTCTCACTCTGTCGCCCAGACTGGAGTGCAGTGGCCGCTTCCAGCCACCACAGCCTCAACCTGCTGGGCTCCGGCGATCCTTCCGCCTCAGCCTTCCAAGTAGCCGGAATTACAGGCATGCGCTACCACGCCCGGCTGATTTTTGATTTATTGTAGAGATGAGGTCTTGCTGCCCAGGCGGGTCTCAAACCCGCGGGCTCAGGCAATCCAATCTCTCATTTGTTTTATAATACGTTTTAAGATATAGTTTTATTTCTGTACTAACCTCTTATTAAATACAGATATTCACTACTTTCTGAGTTTATAACAACTCAGTATAGGGGTAGCGTGTTTTCAAATCTTCTTCTATTTATCTTTTTTAAGAATCTTTTTCATATAACTCACCTAGTAAGAAAAGCTAAGATTACTTTGGTAATGTCATGAGAATGGGAAAAAAAAAAAAAGTCAATTTCTGATTGTAGAGAAGAATGCTAAAGAGCATTCCACCAACTGTAGATTTTAACACCCATGTTTTCTCTCTCTCTCTCTCTCTTTCCAGAGATAATGGGCTTTTCTGAAGAATTTTTTATTTGAATGATATTTTTAAGGTCTACCTAATGCATTTTTTCAGACTAGTGCTCTGAGAGCAATAATATAGGTCCCTGCTGGGCAATAGGCAGAATGGATCCTTCTATCCCCCATCTGATGTAGGTGGTAGAATATAATTAGGCGTGTTAGAAATCTTCCTTGATGCTTCTGAGCTTGCTGCGAGGTGGGTTTTCAATCATTTACAAGTTTCTGAAATCTTTTTCAGACCACAGCTTGAATAAAGATTTTCAGAGAAGTCTAGTCATATGTTGAATATGTCCTTTTAAAAACTATTTGTGAGATACTTTTAGAAAATACTTTTAAAATGAAAATGTTATTGTTTACAAAAACATTATTAATTATTAGTTTGGAATCTATTCTAAGACTCTTCATTTGAAAAAACTCTGTCATAATTTTTGAAAGATGATACAGTAGTTTACAACTCCACCATTAATTGTTTTGGATTAAATGTGATTTTAATGTAATTTTGCAACAAAAAATGATTTAATATTATTTTCTTCTTGTAAATATCATATCCTACATAGAAAATTTAGTTGTAATTTACTTTTTCTTATGACATAATATGCTATTACATCCTAAGAAAGTATGAAATTATATAGCTGTACAGAAATTTAAATATATCAGTGAATAGACCTAACCAAAACAAATCTTCTGGTAATGTAATTTGAATTATGTATGTGGTATTTTAGTGAATGCTGTCAACTAAATTTTTAAAGTATGAAATAATTTTTTATGAATAAATGCAAAGTAATGCAGATATTTAGGTTCAAGTTTTTAAAACATATAAAAAGATAAATTGAATACAAATATATGCAGTTTATTTATGAAAATATTTGAGTAAATACACTAGTAAAAAAATTTGCAACAAATTAATACATTTGATAAGTTCCATTGTCAAGTTTAAGCCTGAAATAAAAATCAATGCATAAGAGAAAATTGCTTACATAAAAATTAATGAATAGAATTGAATTCATTATAAGAAAAATCACTGTAACATAGTAGATGCAATGTATTCATTACTCTTGAATCATGGGTTAGCAGAAAATACATTTTAAAAATATATATTTAATGAAAATATTCAGTTATATGTTCAGCCATGTATTTAATAGCTTATATTTTTGAGGAAAAAATATTCTTGGATGAGAACATTTATGGATAGGTTATTATATTTTCATTTTCCATCCCAGGTTAGCATCACTATTCTGTTTTGTGCTCCACAAAATTTCGTCTTACTTGAAGTCATTCATTTTTGAATACTACATGACTTTTAGATATATATTTAGTATTGTATCTACTTATAAGAATTTTTTTTTTTTTTTTGAGTTGAAGTCTCACTCTGTTGCCCAGACCAGAGTGCGGTGGTTGGGAGCCTCGACCTGCTGGGCTCCAGCAATCCTTCCGCCTCAGCCTTCTGAGTAGCCAGAATTACAGGCATGCACTACCACGCTCGGCTGATTTTTTTTTATTTATTGTAGAGATGAGGTCTTGCCGCCCAGGCAGGTCTCAAACCCGCGGGTTCAGGCAATCCACTCACCTCAGCCTCCCAAAGGCGCGGTATTACAGGCTGAGCCACCGAGCCTGGCTAAGAAAAAATTTTATAATCTATCAAATAGGTAGTATAATTCTATTGTTCAAAAATTCTTCCATCTTTCCCCTGATCTTTACCACTCACCTTGCTCACTTCTTTTTATCCCCAGCCCAAATTTCATTATATCATAATATCGTGTCATATCATATATCATTCACAGCATCATTACCCCACAATCTTTTTTTGTTTGTTTTTTCGTTTCATGAAACATTTCTGGTAAAACACCAGTCATAGTTTAATTTACGTTATTTTCTTTCTCCATATGCCGTGGAACAGCTGAACTTAGATGGAGAAAAACTCACACTTATTCTGGATAGTCTCTAGTTAAATATTTAACTGCTTTATTTATTTATTTTTCTTTATTTTAAAATTTACAAACCTCCCCTGTCCCCAAAATGCTCAGCCAATGATGTGCTTCCTTTTTTGCTAGTTAACTAGAAACAATCAGAAGAAAACCTTAACAAGCACTGACTACACCTGCACATATACATAGCTCAACTTATATGTTACCATGATGAAATATCTGTGTTTGTGTGGATACTATCCTCTTTAACTTATTACGAGCATATGTCTAGTAACTCACTTTCTAGTCTCAACATTTTTTATACTGACTGCCTCATTTACCATTCCCATTAATATTCCAAACTATTCTTGCTTGTCTTGATGCACATACATATTCTTTATACACATGTGGATATTTGTGTGCAAGCACATGGATTTATAGATAGATGACAGATGTTAGGTACGTAGGTAGATAGGTAAGTAGGTAGGTAGATAGATAGACAGATAGATTATAAAATATAGATGATTGCAAAAATTATCTTACCTCTCTCCTCAATTTACAGAAAAATTCCTTGGAAATAGCTTTTAAATTTACTCGAATGTTCTTCCTCTAATTATCTGTTGTATGTACTTTTATCAGTCTTTGTCCATATCATGTCACTGCGAATCACTGGCAAGTGTACCAATAGCCTTCACATTTTAAGACCTAGTAATAGGTTATCAGCCTTCATTTTTGTCTGCCTAGCAGCAGCACTGATCTAATTAAATAGTCTCTTCTGTTTGAAGCATGTTTGGCTTCCAGTGCACTTCTACTGGTTTTTACCTTACAACACTAATAACTCCTCTCAGGTTCCTTTGGTCATTCTTTGTCTTCTAGCTGATGTGTAAATAATGGAGGGCTGATATTCATTTTTGGACTTCTATAACTATGCTGATCCCTTAGTGAATTAATCTAGTCTTATAGCTGTAATTATCAACTGGATTCCATAATCTCCAAATTTCAACTGTGGATCTCTCCAGTGAACGCTTGTCTTCTATGTCTAATGACTTACCAGGCAGCTCCTATTGGGTATTAAATAAATACTTAAAAGTTGAAGTTAAATGTTTTAAAATTAAAGTTTTAGATCATGTTTTAAAGTTAATATGTTCAGTGCACATTTGCTTATCTCTTAATCTTCCCAGCCTCTTTAAATGGTGACTGTTTTCTTTTAGTTTAAAATCCTTACAATCAGCCAGGCTCGGTGGCTCAGCCTGTAGTCCTGCGCCTTGGGAGGCCGAGGTGTGTGAATTGCCTGAGCCTGCGGGTTGGATACCCGCCTGGCAAATTGGCGAGACCTCATCTCTACAATAAATCAAAAAAATTAGCCGGGCGTGGTAGCGTGCGCCTGTAGTTCCAGCTACTTGGAAGGCTGAGGCGGAAGGATCGCCAGAGCCCAGGAGGTGGAGGCTGTGGTGGCCAGGAGCATGCCACTGCACTCCAGTCTGGGCAACAGAATGAGACTCTAACTAAAATTAAAAAAAACCAAAAACTCTTACAATCATCTATGGCTGTTGTCTATTTTTGTACCCATTGGGTATTCAATTATTTTTAGTAAACTCAATTAATCCTACCTACTTCAAATATATTCATAATTCAATCATTTCTCAACAACTAGTTGTTACTGCTTTGGTTCAAGCCATCATCATTACTAGCCTAAGTTATTGCAATAACTTCTTGAAAGTTATCATTTCATCCATGCTTGTGCCTCTTATTCTCACTACAATAGTTAAATTGCTCCATTTGCAACATGCAAATATAGTAATATAAGGTAATATAACTGCTCTGTGCAGAAGTCTTTAATATTCTCATGTCATTCGAAACTCTCTGCTATTACCTACAGGCTTTGCATAATAAACCACTCTTCCAATTCACATCACTTCTTTTTTTCCCCCTCATGTCGTACTATTAAGATGAATTAATTTTAGCCAAATGAAATTTCCTGTTTTCTCCATAACAGGTGTACTTTGTTCAACTGGAATACTGACTGCACATTTCAAGTCATAAGTACAGTGAAAACTGTCTCAAAACTTTGATGTGCTTATTGCTGTTTCTAATTATTTTTGAATTTGCTGAATCCTTGAACTGCAAAACTGAAATCTTTATTATAAATTTTTTTTTTTTTTTTTTTTGAGTCGGAGTCTCACTCTGTCACCCAGACTGGAAGGCAGTGGCACGCTCCCAGCCACCGCAGCCTCGACCTGCTGGGCTCCGGCGATCCTTCCACCTCAGCCTTCCTAGTAGTGGGAACTACAAGTGTGTGCTATCATGCCCGGCTAATTTTTGATTTACTGTAGAGACGAGGTCTCGCCAAGTTGCCCGAGTAGCTCTCGAACCCTTGGGCTCAGGCAATCCTCTCTCCTCGGCCTCCAAAAGTGCTGAGATTATAGGCTGACACCCCGAGCCTGATTATAGATTATTAATTTTTAACAGGTAATAACTATGAACATGTTTAGGGTAATTGTTGAGTTTTTATAGGTAAACTAAGAATAACGTGCAGTCCACCATTATTTAACCTACAAAATAAGAAACTCATTTAGAATTTAAGTATGAAACACTATAGTTGGTTTTCTATATGGATATTCACATTCAATTCCAAAGTTCACTGTATCAAGCAGACTGATTAGGGGCTTTGATAATACTGGGACCAAATTTAAAACAAATTACAAACTTTATTATAGTAGCATATTCATTGATAAACATTTGAATGGGCTGATATAATCCTTTAACTGCTGAGTGAATTACTAATTTATCTATAAATAAAAATTTCCTTTGGGGTCAAATGACAGAAAAATGGTAATTAAGGAGATCTCACTCAAATTTATAGAATCAAGAGATTAGAAAGCAATGAACTGCATGCCTGTGCTATATAGGAAATGATATCGGAGTTCCATTGTGATATTTCCTAAATTGTAGGAAACATAGCTAGCTTTGTTTTGATTAGCACCATGGATAGCACTCTGCACATTTTTACAACTAATATATATTTTAAACACCCTCTCATAAAGTTTACAATTTTCTCTGTAATATAAACACTTGAATACTTCTCATATCTGCATATCATATCCCAACACACAATTAGAAGCTTGATGAAGGCTGTTTTTCCTCATTTTAATGTCTTCTAGCAAAGATACATGTAATTCCCAGACCATTTCTGCTTTATGGATCTCTAGCGCCCAATCCCTAGACTTTTAATTAATTATCATGTACTTTGTTTTGTTTTTATCTAGTGATTGATATGCATTTCTGAAAATATTCAAGGCAAACCTATCCAACCCATAATTTCCTTTTATTCTTTTAAAGAAATAGGCATAATGTAGAGATATAGGATTATCTGTATTTTTAAAATGTTTTTGACAAAGACAACACTGTATCATTTTCTTTCTATGGTTTAGAGTTGCAGAATTGCTTCTTTTATCTCATACTGGGAAAGTATTTTAATAAACATTCTGGCTTTTTATTTAAAAACATAACATTTCATCAACATTTTCAACCCTATGCATTATTTTGTTGTCTTAATAACTTGTATTAGATTTTCTGAAGAGCTCCTTCTCTTCTAATTGAAGACTTCTAACAATTAGAGAAAGCTTGGTCCATAAATATATAGAATTTTTTTAAAAACTCATCTATTCTTTATAGAGGGTTACTTTACAACAAAACAAACAAAAAGCAAAGCAAACAAAAACAAAGCTTGATAGAGTTTATTTGTTAAGTTTTTTATTTTAAAAAATTTTAGCTACCTATTGCATAAAGATCAGTTGTTTCTATGCTTATATAAAAGTTAGCTGATGAAATTTTGATTTTGTATTTTAGTGTTTTGTGGGTAATTTTTGATGTTTGTGTTCCTATATTATATACAGTATTTCACATAAATATAGACTTATTTCATTAAGGAAAATTGTGTTATTATATATGAATTAGACAGAAAGACAGCCTGAGGAGCCCTCTATATGGACATATTTTACATCTTCTTAAATTTCTCACCCAATGTGTAGTTATGAGATAACATAACAAATAAAGTAAATGAAACAATCGGCATAGCTCCATATTATAAAAACTTATATTTGCTAGACTATACCAACACATATAACAAGTATACACATCAATGATCTAAAATGTCTTACATATCCAATGACATAAATATTTGAACATGTGTTTGGCATAATATGTGTTTTAAAGGAAAATCATATATTGCTAAGTACTTCCAATTGTGTGATACCAGTCCAATAAAAACAATGCTGCTAATAATGGTGTGTTGTATGATATAAGAAATCTCATGTCTGGACAGCATGGGGCCCCTAGATGGTGAATGCATAGCATTTTCTGACATGAACTGTGGAACTAGTAACAATTTAAAATATTATTTAGAACTTCCTTTTCCATGCATAATGGTTTAAATAGGGCCTGATGTACACTCTGAACTTAACAACCATGGCAACACAAAAACAACATTTACAATATGATGACTCTCACATTGATTCCTAAGAGAAGAGAAACAAATGATGTAATCTCTATTACTGCTCAAGCCTACTGTCTGGAGATAATTTCTAGGCAGGATGAATAGTTCAGTTGTTTTCCTTTGTTTTCCATGTTGAGAAGACAGTGTTCTGAGTTGGGTGACCAACAGTGCTAGAATTCACACAGTGGGATACCAGAGATGTCAGAGCCCTGTGGAGAAGACAGAATTTCACTGAAAGACAATACTCAAGAGATATTCAGTACTTTCCTAGAAGACTTTGCCTAAATACTGACCAATGCAAGCATATACAAGGCCATAGAGACAACCATTGGAATTCTGAGAAGTATTGAATTGTTAGTGTAGCTAAGTTAATCCTAACCAAAAAGCTGTTCCCTAACTTACCTAACACAGCTTAAAAGTGAGTTCAAATAAATATTTTTTTCAAGTAACTGAATAGTGTCTCTGAAAAGACCAAACATGTTTAAAGAAATGCATGCACACTCAAAATGTATAAATTGCAGTGTCTTGCATAAAATAAAAAAATTATGAGATATACAAGGTGCACAAAAATATAACCCATAATAAGGAAAAGTAGATTGATGAATAGACACAAATGCTTAATTACATAGATGATAGTAGGATGGTTAGTAGACAGGGACATTATCCTATCAATGACTTACATGTAATGCACATGTACTGGGAGATACAGAAAGCACAAGCACTATAAGGAGAGAAATGGATGATATAAAACAGATCACATCAAAATTCTAGAGATTTAAAACACAAAGTGTCTGAGGAAAAAATACATTAGAGGGGATTAACAGCTTGTATATCGCAGAAGAAAAGATGAATGAAATCAAGACATAACAATATATTGCAATGAGACAGAGACAGGGGAAAAAATGTAAACTTTGAGTCATCTTGTGTCTTTTCCATGCTGAGTAAAGGCTCAGAAAGGGACTCTTATTTGTCCCAATAGAGCAAGAAAGATACAGAAGTAATGTTCCCGAAATATTTTGGGTGTCTTCATACTGTGTTTTTCCACCATAGAATGACTAATGGGGATTTATATAAAAACATACTGAAGAACAAGTGCAATGATTATTGTCAACATTTTTAATGTGTACTATGTGTCAGGCATTTTTATAAGCATATCATACAATGTTATTGTAATTATGGTACTATTTCCTGTTAGGTACCCTGCTTCTTGCTTTAACAACAACCAAAAAAACCTCACTCGTCTATAATTTGAACTAGATTATCACACTGCCTAGATAATGGGTACTAATTACATCACTGATTATAACTATATTTATTATGTACCTAGCAAGGAGCTTGCCTAATCTTGCTTAACTCCTCACCAGATGCAAGTAAAAGCAACCAGTGCTAAATATTGTGTATTAGTCCACTTGTACTGTCATAATGCTGCAAAATAAATACCATCAAATTCTCTTTGACTTTCAATAAAAAAATGTATGGTTGCGTAAGTAGATGATAGCAGCATGCTTTAGATTTGAATTTAGGTGCTGCTCTGTTCCACATATTCTTTTGATTCAGGAAACAGGTTGCAGGAAACGATTAGATCTGGGGTGTGATGCTTGAAAATTTCCATGATAAGACAGAAAAATGATAAAATGTAAAAGGTAATTTTAAAACAAGAACAAAGACCAGATAATAGTATAACAAAATCTTGTATATGTGTGTACATATCCCAGTTTTAATGGTTACCAGTGCTTGGCCATTCCAATTCTAATATTATTAATGTCACACTTTATCTCTTTTTGAATAGGGAATGCTGATCTGTTTTCTAATAAGGAATGCAATCATCTGTAATTTTGGACTTAAAGAAAGTTGATCCATATGACAGAAAACTTCCTCAAAGCCTTGAAACAATGCAGTTAGCACCTAGTAGTGGTTACTTACATTACTTCAGAGCAGTATGATTTAATTACATATCAATATTCAGGCAGTGAGTTTGATTATGTGGTATAAATCATCACAATACATCTGTCCATGGTATAACACGTTGGATAGACATTTTTATAATATAATTTGTTTCATTATTTCAGATCTCTGTTCTGTATTCTCACTGTTGTGTGACTAAAGGTAAATTTTACATCAAGATAATATGTAATTTTTAGATCTGAGTATCTTCTTGGTTTTTTTAGTAATTCTTATTTTCCTTCTTTACCATTATGAAGGCTATACATTCAGAAAAATCTGGGATCTAAAGTCATCCTATTATTCCTGGTGTCTTAGCCTTGGAGAAAACAATTAAATTCTCTATGACTTTAATCAGTGAGATTTTTCAAGTCTTGGCTTTCTACTCTAGCCCCATACTTATGTCTTTAGTTTACATGTCCTGAATTTTTGAAACAGTGCTGATATCAAATATCCTATTTTGTTATCTTTGGATTCAGTTAAATTACACACATACTTAAACAAACAAAAAAAATTGTTAATCAGAGTAACCAACAATTATGCCAAAATTAGGCCAGAATTTTGGTCAATCAGACTACACACACATTCTCCTTATTTCAATTTCCCTTATTGGAGCTCCAATAACAGTGAAAGACCATAATGAGTAATAGTGATATCATAGACATGAAGTCATGTGAAGTGTTTTATCATTTATTGTAATAAGTTTCTTCTCCTGTAGTAATCCTTTGTACTATCTGTAATTTTGTCTTTTGCTGAATAACTTACATATCATCCATGGACAAATAGTATAAATAATTTGGATGTGGTTCATGAGACGAAAAGTCTAACAGAAAAAAAAAATTGCTATTAAGTAGAGGATAGGAAAGTTAAGGTTTCACTTTGAGATAGAAGATATATGTACACTGCTTTGGGAAATCACACTGAAATGTATAGTTGTATAAAACATATATTGCTTAGATCATGATATCAGATGCTTTATGCCAGACTATCAACTACTTAACAGATGCTAAGATCTTTACAAATATTTCCTCATTAGACTACCTAGGAATTCTATGACATCTGTTATACAGAAAAAAGAAACTAAAGTACATTAAATAATTAACCCTAGGTCTTGGAGCTTATAGGTGGCACAGGTAGGATATAAACTACCCAGTTTTGTTCTACAGTCTTAACTGACATTATAGGGTCTTAACTGCCATTAATAGGGTCTTAACTGTCATGCCCTATTAAAGTAGACAGTACACACAGGCAGTGCTATAAATATTCTGAAAAACCAGCATTTTGACAATTTCCAGTTAGAGCGCACCTTGTCCCATTTTTGTAAAATAAAAATCTCTAAAAGTTTTACTCTACTTGTGGCTTTATTACTATACCAATTGAATTTTAAATATTACCTTTAAAGCACAAAATATATCATATGGGATAGAATGTATACAGATTATTAAAATATGGGTACTTATAGTAAAATATAAATGTGTAGAGACATAGTATAATTTTAGATACATTTGAGAATCTACTAATATTGATTGTATTTTCTTCCACGGGATCTGTGTCAGAGTCCCCTAAATATTTGTTTCTTCTGTTCTTTCATCACCACTTCCCATCCAATCATTCACAGAACACTGTTAATTCCACCTCTAAATGTTTCTGGGATCCACTCACTTCTCTTCATCTTCACTACCACTGCCTTTCCTAGTATGGTATCAGTGTAGTGTGTTTCTAGTGGGTTTCCCTGCCCCTCTGTCTTTGTCTGATCAGGCTTCTATAACAAAATATTATAAAGTAAGCGGCTTATAAGCAATATAAATTCATTTCTATAGTTCTAGAGACTGGAAGTCCAGGATCAAGACAGTGGTAGAATAGATTCGCAGTCCCCTCGAGGCTCACTTTCTCACAGATGGTGTTTTCTTGCTGTGTACTTACTTGGTGGAATGGGCTAACTAACTCTCTGTGGTCTCTTTTTATTAGGCACTAATCTCATCATTAGAGCTTTATCCTAATGATGCAATCAACAACAGAAGGCCCTCACCTCCTAATACCATCACCTTGGGATTTAGCATTTCAATTCATGAATTTTGAGGGGACACAAACATTCAGACAGTAATGCCCCCTCTAATTTATTCTTCATCCTGCAGCAGGAGTTATCTTTTCTTTTTTTTTAAATCAGTACTTTTTATTATAATATTGTGGGGTACAGTTAAGGGTTAGGTATACAAATATGCTTCGTTCAGGCACTCTTGTTGATAAGAGGTGTCTCCCCGTCCCCAGACAGATATTTACTACCGTTAATCCCATCTCCCTCCCCCCCCCATAGTTTCCCACCACTGTCAGTCATTTTCTTATAGTATTATGTTGGATGTTCAAGGTCCACTATATGAGTTAGAAAATGTGATACTCAGATCTTTGTTTCTGTGAGAGATCACTCAGTATTATAGACTCTAGTTCCATCCAGGTTATTGCAAAATTCATGATTCTGTTCTTTTTTATGGCTGCGTAGTATTCCATCGTGTATACATACCACATTTTTTTAATTCAGTCCTCTTTTGATGAACAGTATGGTTGCTTCCAGGTTCTTGCTATTGTGAACAATGCTGTGATAAACATATGTGTGCGGGTATCTTTTTTATAGAGTGATTTGAGTTCTTCAGGGTATATTCCCAGGAGGGGGATTGCAGGGTCATATGGGAAGTCAATATTTAGAGCTTTTAGGAATCGCCATACTGTTTTCCACAGAGGTTGCACTAGTTTGCACTCCCACCAACAGGAGTTATCTTTTCAAATCACAAATGCAGCCTCCTCCTCTGCCTAAACCCTTTCATGTCCTCTTCTGATGGTTTATAAAACATCTAAATGTGTTCCATTAGCTTTTTAAAATTGTTATTAAAATGCAATTCACACATCCTACAATTCACCCATTAATCTGTAAATTATCTTTTATTCTTAGAATGGTTTAACCAGCAATACAACTTTAGAGGGTTTTTCTCACCTCTTTTGGCCATCACTCCCCGATCTTCTCACTACCACATCCCATTCCCCTCCCAGCCCTAGGCAACCATTACTGTACTTCTTGTGACTATAGATTCCCCTATTCTGGAAATTTCAAGTAAATAAAATCATTCAACATTTGTCCTTTGCTTTGTCCTATACTATTTTCACTTAACATAATATTTTCAAGGTTCGTCCATCTTGAAGCATGTGTAAATACTTTATTCTTTTTAATGCCAAATAATATTTCCTTTTATGGGTAGACTAGTAAATGACATTTGGGTTGTTTTCATTTTTCTGGCTTTATTAATAAGGTTGTTATAAGATTTATGTACTAGTTTTTGTGCAGACATACATCATCATTTTTCTTGGGAAGGTAATTGCTGAGTTATGGGAGCTCTGTGTTTAACATTTTCTGTCAGACTTTTTTAATCTGCACCATTTAACATTCCCATTCACAGTGTGTCAGGGTCCCAGTTTCTCCACATCCTGGCCAACACTTGTTATTACCTGTCTTTTTTATTGTAGCCACTCCTGTGGGTGTGAAGTGTCCTTGCAGCTTTGACTGCATTTCCCTGATGGCTACTGATGTTGAGTGTCTTCTCATGTTCTTATTGGTCTTTCCTTGGTTTTTGAAGCTTTTTATCATAGTCTTATGTATTCCTTTAACTCCCTGTTATCTTACCTCTCCACCTCATTTTAAACTTGGCAGCTCCAGTGAGCTTTTTCATCTCTCTGAATATACAATTGTTTTCCCTCAAGTCCCACTGCCTTCCTACTTTTTCTCTTTTTTACTTGGCCAGGGCTAACTTTGTGGGTTGCAACCTAAGCACAGGCCCCCACACAAAAAGGAGTCCAAGTCTGAATTAATGTGTTGCTGTCTTCATCTTGAAATGTGTAATATTTTAAAACAGAAAACCCCACATTTTATTTTACAATATGTTCTGAAAATCATATAGCCAGTCCCTTGCCTGGCTAATCATTATTGCCTATCCTTCAGTTAAGACAGAAATACCTGTAAGAAACTCTTCCTCACTTCTGTAGACTGAACTAGGTTTTCTTTCTGTATTTCATCTATACCAGCATGTATTGTAATTTGTCATTTTTTTCCACTAAACCCTATGACTTGAGAGACCAAAGGCTTTGACTTTCTTATTCATTTCTCTATTTTTAATAGATAAAAATAGACATGATAATTTATTAAATTCTATTAAAGCATCAAATATAGTGCTTAAAACATTTTATTAGCATTTTTGGTGTTTGAAAACTTCATTTTAAATGGGATGTTTTAAAAACAAACATTATGAAAACTACTAGCAAAATAAATGCATTGAGTAAGTAAAAGTGCCCACTTTGGGATTTGATTGCATGCATTTCTTTATCCCCAGAACCCATCATATGTGTCATATAGCTATGGGACATATGCAGTTGGTTGTTCAGCCTTAGAGCTGTGAGTCAGATGGTGAGCTGTATATCAAAAGTAATCCAGAACATGAACTCCAGGACCAGACAACATGACATCCAGCTGCTATCACTTGTAAGCTACAGGACCTGGCCAAGTTAATATTTCCATGCCCAAATCTCATTGTCTTAAAATGGAGATGATTTTAGTCCCAAGCTTGTAGTAGTATCATTGCAATTAAGCAAACTAGTAAACATAAAGAATTTAGAATATGGTCTAACAAGTATAATTCATCATATGTGTTACTTGTTACAATTATTATACGCGATTTCTATATATTGAATAAAGTATTAACTGTTTATGCAAAGAAAATAAAATGGCACTAGAAACTACTAAGAAATTACTTAGGATGTTTTATTATACATATTTCTCATTATGGTCCCATTTACACTGAACGGGTAATTGTATAAGAGATCAATTCAAGAAATAAAAATATAAAGAAAATTAGAAATTTGCGAGTAAACACTGAGAAAAGATAATTCATGCTCATAGTAAATACAAGAATCTTATAAAGAGGGAAATAATCTTTTTGTTAAAAATTGTGATATGACTGTAGAAATTTTTCAACTTAATACGACAATAAAACAACTTTGAGAAGTTAGTTTGGATAAACTCATGGTAATAACATTTGAAGAATGTTAGTTTTCTTGCTTACATATTTAGCAGTTATGCCATTGTCCTTACCTCCAAGTATTTGAAATTGATTCTACTTGACATTGAATAGAGAAATAATGCCATTAGAAATGAGGCAAATGGAAAATACAATGCAAGTGTGCAAAACTGTTTGCACACTTTTTGTGCTTTTGCATTTGTCTTGGGTTCTTGTGGTCCCTACTTACCTGTCTAATGTCAGGAAAGCCACATGTTCTTACCTTCTGTGCCTCTGCTTGCTTCTTGCACTTCTTTCATATGTCCTCTTGGGGCATCTGCCTGGAATTCTCTCCTTAACAAAATACCTCTTTTACCATTTTCAGATCTTGATCCACTTTGGTTTTTCAGGGAACACACCTCTGACTCTACCCCATCCCTCTGTTTACTCATCCTCAAAATGAATGTGGTCTTTTTACATGATGCTTTTTACATTTATTTGTATTTAATTGTAAAATTAACGTCTGTCTTCTCTGTTAAACTTGAATGCCTCTAAGGGGAGAAATTATCCCATTTCACTCAGCACTGTATCCCCAGTGCCTGACTGCTTATTGTAGAATAAATGTACAAATACATACATACACACACACACACACACACACACACACACACACACACACACACACACACAAACATACACCCCAATGCAAAACAATTGTAGAGTAGCTAAGTGACATGATCCATACTTCTCTCAAAAGACTAAAAGGGTTAATAACCCTCAAAATGTCAATAGGCCATTTCAAATCTGCCATGTACATTTGGTTTCTAAATTTGGCAATAAATGTCTAGTCAGGTAAGGTCATAAAAATAACCTGTATACATGACACTATAATAATTTCAATTGTCTGACTATTAAAATTATTAACAAAAACTTATTTGTAACTAAAGACAAGAAGATGGTTATCACAAGGTTATTGATTAATAGATTTTTGAAAAGCCAGTAAATTCTAAAAATAACCATATTATAAAAATATTGAAATACCATTTAAATAAACAGTTCTCACAGTGACCTTCCAGAAAGGCAAAGAATATAAGATCAATTTTCAGAGAGTGCATTTCTGAAAGGGGTTGGAATAATAATGTATAGTCAGACACTTTGCTTTCTAATCATCTTACTTAATTCAATGATAGAATCTGGAAATACTAGATAGACAGCTAAAATGACCATTAACCTGTCACAGTCAAATATCAGATGTCTTAACCGAATCTTCAGTAGGTGTTGAATCAAAGCCAAGATATAAATGAATTTTCTTTTAGGTATGTGTAATGCCTTCTTGTAGCACAAAGAGACACATGTCCTTTAGAATGTCAGATATGAGAAAAAATAACTTTGGTCTTCTAGTGCAAATATTTGAGTCAAATGCACATCATCATCATTAAAGAGCCAGTGTTAGGTCTGAAAATGACTTATACTTTCCCAAAGAATTGCACACTTTCCCAAAGTTACTATTTTTCCAAGATTTCTGTTAATAATTTCAGATGCATTGATGATAACTTGTAAATACCAGTGTTTTTATTAGTAACATGTTGATATTTATACATACTGATACTTTTACACAAATACAAACCATATCATATAGAACAGGTAGTAAGAAGAGAACATGTTTATGTTTAAGGAAAAAATATAACTTAAAATTTGCTTTTCAATCCTGTGAAAGAATAATACTTTCCTTAAAAAAATGAAGAATTTGTTTTATGTTATTAATAATGTATCAATTTCCTACATTCTGATAAAGATAATTAAGTGCAGATTTGAAGTCCATAGTAAACAATAGCCAAAAAATTACCATATCTTTACTCAGTTACATTTATAAAAATATTAGAATATAATATTTCTGTCCAGGTGACTTTTATATGAAGTATCATAAAAATTTTCTCACATTTGTACACCTCTAATATCACCCAACAAGATGAAATCTGATATTTCAATAAGACTTTTAGTAAAAAAAAAAATGTGTCCCAAGAAAAGTATGTAGTCCAAAGATGTTATAGTTATTACCTAGACAATCAGAGACTATTTTGAACATAAATGCTGATAAATTTAAAAATAGACAGTTGAATCTTGCCCTATATATACAGAAGAGAAAAAAGATTTGAGACAGGTTTGTGAAGGGTACTTATGGACAGGAAAAGAGCTTCAGGGTAGTACAAGTAACTCAAAATAATTGGAATTGACGGCATCCAAATTGTAAAGTGTGCTTGGAGAGAAAGGTAGTACCAGATGAGAAGTCCTTAAATGTCAGGCTGAGTGACTGGGGTTTTATTTGGAGGGCAATGCAATGTTATTTATGATTATAGAGCCAGAGGATGTGAAATCTTCATAAAATTGTTATGAGAATTTTAAAAGTTTGCTTTTTTAAAAACTATGTATTTTTAGACATACAAGATATACTCTCTCCAGCTAGAATATTTATTTGCCAGATTAAAGTAGAAACTAATCTTGTATGTTTGGTCATGATATGCACAGACAAGCATAAAATCTTTCTTTTTCCTTAATCGATATAAACAGAGCCCAGACGGCCGTATTGAAGTTAAAGGGCAGCATGGAAGCTCATCACTGCATATTAAAGATGTGAAGTTGTCAGATTCAGGGAGATATGACTGTGAAGCTGCAAGTAGAATTGGAGGGCACCAAAAGAGCATGTACCTTGATATTGAATGTAAGTTATCTTCTTTTTCATGTTTCCTAAATAATTGTGTCTGCTTTGAAAAATGTGAATTTTAAAGGAAAATCAAAATGCCTGTGTACTTCATGTTTCAGTATTTAATGTATAGCGTCAGAGGGATTGTAGCAACTGAAAATCAGTTATTGGAGACATCTAGTGGATGTTATGGGGCATTTCACAGTGCTGTGTATTTCGTAATCTTGATACTGTTTGTCCTGAAAAGAGTGACTTTTGGGGGTATGTGCAACATTTAACGCAACGCACAGTATCAACTGAAGTATATTAGTTATCAGTAATTGGTCAACATCTCCTTAGATTTTTATCTGTTTCTTTGTAGTATTTATGCTTCTGTGTCTCAGATATGCAGTGAGTGTTTTCATTTCCTCTTCAGGTTCTGTTAAACTATTTCACATGTTCACAAGATATGAAACAGTATTTTAAATGAAGTGAAATTTATAAGTGCCTATATCTTATCAGAATAGTGTTTATCATCTGTCTCGAAGAGAGGACTATGACAAGGACAGTTTTTAGAATAAGCAAAAACATTTTCATAACTGAGATTTGGAAAGTGGGAGGACTAGTGTAAATCAGGGCTTCACAAATCACCTTAAGTCACTGAATGGAATTTTAAAATAATTTGGTATACGCGTTATTTAAAAAGGAATAAGTTTAATATTATTTTCAATAAATATTTATGAATCATCAATGTTGGAGGCTCTCTAATGCTTGAAAGGACAGAACTGTTCTTAGTGGAATGTATGACTCTTATTAACAAAACATTTCTATTGGAGCATTTCTAGTACATTAATATTGATAGAATGTAACAGTAAGTGTGAAACAAGATGCATTGTTTTTATTATTGTAAATGCCTTTACAAAGAAAATATATTCTCAAAAATAATAAATAATCCATATTATTGTGCATGTTTATGGAATGTACTTATCAAGAGATTCATGGAAAGACCAGTTAAAAATTCTTTTTAAAAAGGATTATGAAAGATAATCAACAATAAGAATTGAAGAAATAAACTCAGTAATTTGTGATGAATTCTGCTAACGTTAGGCAACTTCCAAGAGAGTCATTTGATTTCCATCACATGTTCTAAAAAAAAAGCAAACAAAAAGGTGCTGATATTATTGAGAAAACGCAAGGGAGGAAGTGATGCCTATAACTTATCTTGCCATTTTTTTCTTCATGCTTTTTATATTGTTATAAGTATATTTCTTTTTCAGGTCAACAACATTATTAGCAAATAATAAACACTTCTTAAAATTTCAACATATTTGATTATATTTTGTAATTTTAAATTTGTATACTTAAACCAAAATTTACTTTAGGATTTTTATTTTCTTTAATATGAATCTAAATGAGCAAAATCTTAAGAGTGTAAAGATATGATCTGTATTGGAACTTCCCAAACATTTTGTAGGAAAAATCCCTAGAATACTCCTGGCCTCTTCCAACTGTCCTAAAAAAAAAAAAAAAAAAATTGCTAGGCAACATATTTTCTTAATGGAGCAATACTTAAGGCTTTTTATCTTTGTATTTTGTAAATATTTAAAAACATATTTGGTATATAATAGCATTATTAAAATATTTTTGTCCTTCTTTATGACTGCATAATATCTCAGAAACAAAGAACAGAGTAACATATGTTCTTACTCATAAGCGGAACTTGAACAATTATAATACTGTAAGAAAGGGATTGGCAGTAGTGGGAAACTGTCAGAGGAGGTGGGGTGGGATTGGCAGTTGAGGGAAACTGTTAGGGGAGGGAGGGGCATTACTTATTAACAAGGGTACCTACATAATCAACGTTTGTATACCTAACCCTGAATTGTACCCCACATCTTTATAATAAAAAAATTGAAAAAAAAGAGAAATATTTGTTGCAAGTATTCAGAAAAGTGGAGGTTATGAAGGATGAGCATTGTTGATATTTCCCAAAAATAGTAAGGCAGAGTGGCTCATACAAATACTTAATAGCATGACCTGCATTCCTAGGACCACAGTTTTCCTATGTTATAAAACAAGAAGATGGATGGAGGAGATTCTTGAGGCCTCTTCATACTCAAACATTTAAAAATATTTGTACTCAAGTATGTAAGAAGGAGGACCCCCCCAAACCCGGAATTTATTTATAAAAAAGTGTGCATTTATTCTTACATGCTTAAATTTCAGTCACTTTCAAAGCACTCTCCGTTTGATGCAATACACCTATCGAGATGTTTTTCCTACTGCTCAAAACAATTTTTGATCTCATTAATTTCGATGCCTTTTAGTACTTCTGCTATTTTTTTTTTTTTTGAGGACTTTTTTTCATCCAGAGAAACAAGAAAAAAGTCACTCCAGCGCAAGATCAGGTGAATAGGAAGGGTGGGGCATGGAGTCACGTGGTTTTTGATAAAAAACTGTTGAACACTCAGCGAGGTGTGGGCAGATGTGCTTGTAAATCACTCACCAGAATAGGGACCAAAGCATTGAAAGACTCTCCAAAAAAAAAAAAAAATTCACTGAAGCTGAGTACAGCCTCTCACAACACTGGTTGGTACACTGATGCTCATGGGTTTCTGGAACATTTAACTAGCAGGGGAAGCGTGTACTACAAGAGGCCTACACTCAAAAAAAAAAATTCCAGTTTTATTTGGGTCCACTCATACACGTTTGTCCAAGATGCTCGGCATCCTGTGTATTTTTCTCCATGCATGACAGGATAGATATTAATATAAAATAAATAAAAACCTGATATGTAATTTCTATTATTTATATTGTAAAACTACATTGAAAAAAATTTTAACTACTAGGTCTACCTTAAGATTTAGGTTTTTTGCTACATGAACATAAATAAAGCATAGCTCCTTCTTTATGAAGACACTAAGATCAACAGAAATTTAATTCAAATTTCAAAGTGATAGATGGAGAAAATATCAATATAATGTGAAGTGCTGATATACAACGTGAGATTTTTAGTTATCATTGGGTTCAGCTAGGTAGAAAATGATAAAATAGACAAACAATTGTATATTGTAGTATGAATTATTTACTCTTGTGTTCTTCTAATAACATGAATACTTTAATACAAAAAGTATTTTGGATACTCTATTTTTCAAGTACAGATTTCTAACAAAGTACACGGATACATTCTTTCTTTGCAAATTTAAATATAGCTTATATTTCTGCTTAGTCTGAGACAAACGGTTAGACTAAAGCTCACTAGAAAATGATGTAGTTTCTCCTATTTAAACAGGACAAAAGATCTTGTTTTGTAAAATAATATTTTGAGAATTCTTTCAACATTCTGAGAGATTATTGTTTGTTGCAACGGTGTTGGTTAGATTCTGACTAGGTAAACATATTTTCATAACAGTACATTTATTTTTCCTGGTATTTGACCATTATTTTAGAATAACGACATTCTCTTTAACTAGACATTGATAATTTTCCACATATATTGCTGAACATGAATTTGATGACTTTTAAAACACTTGATTATTTTTCCTTTTTTTCAAAATAAAATATTTAAATTTATTCTACTTAAGTGGAAATGCTTAGAAAAATATCCTCTGTTTTAAGATGTCATTGAAGTATAATGAAGTAAAATTAAAAACTCATATATAAAGTGTAAACTGTGATAAGTTTTGACATATTTATAAACCCACAAATCTGTCATAATCATCAAGATAAACATTTCCATCACCCCAAGACTTTTCTCAGGTCATCTTGTAATCTATTCCTTCTATTATATTTATTAATTTGTATATTTATATTATTAATGTTGGTAGAATAATTTTTAGCATTGTAGGAGGTTTAGGTTTTGTACATAATCTAGGCCATATGTGTTTGATACCATTACTAGTAAGGCTAATCACTACAGCGGCCTCGCAGACTGCGAACACTAGAAGTATAATTGGGACTGAGTTGGCTAAGGTGAAGTGAAGATTTAGGATTGTTAGTGAAGTTATAATAAATATTGAGAGTATTATACCTTCTAGACATAGTAGGGAAGATATAAGATGTGAACGATATATTAATATACCTAGGAGGGATGTTAGGAAAGCAAGGAGAAGGTTGATGTATATATATGGCATTCTGGTAATTATGTATTATTCATAGTCTAATGAGTCGAAATTATTTGTTTTTAATTAAACTAATTACCATATTCGGTTCATTCAAGTTCTTTTTGGGTTCATTCGTATGCGAGTCCTAGGGCTAAGATAGAAATTAGAGCTAGGGCTAATCTATTCCTTCTATTATATTTATACCTAGACATCCATTTATCTACTTTTGATTACTATAATTTCATTTATATTTCTAAGAATTTCATATACATGGAATTATGCAGCAATATTTTTATTTTATTGTATTATTTTAAAAATGTATTTACCTTTATTGAGCTATAGTTTACAAATAGAAATTGCATATAGTTATAGTGTACAAATGTGATGCTTTAAAAATTTATTAATAATATTTTGGGTGATGGTTATACTAAGTGTACAAACCCCTTTGCCACTTTATAATGCAGCCATATAACCAAAAACTATTTGTACCCCCTAAAGTTATTGAAATAAAAAGCAAAAGGCAAAAATCAAAATAAATAAATAAAATAAAAACCATCTCTCTTACAAAAATAATTATCATAATAGTTTTATTGACAAATCATAACAATATATATTTATTTGATACAATGTGATGTTTTGATTTATGTGTACAATGCTTAATGATTAAAGCAAACTAATTACTGTATCTATTATCTAGATTATCTATTAAACTTTATGATGAGACATTTGAAATTTACTCTCAGTTATTTTCAAATATACATTATTGACAATAGTCACCCAGTGCAATGGATCTCAAACCCTATTTCTTCTGTCTATACAAACTGTGTACCTTTTTATCAACAATTCCCCTTTCCCTATCAACAGCCTCAGCTAATTCCCATTTTACTCTCTGCCTCTGAGTTCAACTTTATTTGATCTCACTATAAGTGATATCATGAATTGTTTCTCTCTCTGTCTGAGGCTTATTTTACTTGGCGTAGTGTTCTCCAGATTCACCCAATAACACCCCTGTTGTTGAAAATGACAGGATTTCACTCCTTTTAAGTCTGAGTAGTATTCTATTGTGTGTGTGTGTGTGTGTGTGTGTGTGTGTGTGTGTGTGTGTGTGTAGAGAGATAGAGAGAGAGAGAGAGAGAGAGAATGCACATTTTCTTTCTCCATTAATCCATTGATGAACATTTAGGATGATTCCATATATGAGCTGTTGTGACTAATAACTGCAATGAACATGAGAGTGCATATATCTTTACTAGGTGCTGATTTCATTTTCCCTGGTTATATACCCAGAAGAGGGATTATTAGATCATATGGTAGTTATGTTTTCTTAGTTATTTGAGGAGATTTTAGACCATTTTCTATAAGTCTGTACTAATTTACATTTTCAACAGCAGTGTTTCCCTGTATCCTCTTAATATTGTTTATCTCTTAGATTAAGGCCATTCTAACAAGTGTAAAGTGACATCCAATTGTATTTTTACTTTGTATTCCCCTAATGCTTAGTGATGCTAAACATTTTTTAATGTGGCCATTTCTATGTCATCTCTTGAGAAATATTGAGTTACTTTTTCCATTTAAAAATCTGATTATTTGTTTACTTGCTAGTGAGTTGTTAGTGTTGCTTATATATGTTAGATATTACCTTTTTACGAAATGTGATTTGCAAATTTTTTCTCTCATTTCTTTTTTAAAATAAATTATTTTATTTTATTTATTTTCACACAGATTTCCTTTAATTAATAAGCCTCTACTTAATTTTTAATACAATATGATCTATCACATTTCTTTTTTAAAAAATTTTATTATAAAGATGTGGGGCACATTTCAGGGTTAGGTATATAAACATTGATCATGCAGGTACCCTTGTTGATGAGGTATGCCCCTCCCTCCCTAGCAGTTTTCCTCAACTGCCAATTCACTCCTCCCCCCAACAGTTTCCCACAACTGCCAATCACTTTCTTATAGTATTATAATTGTTCACGTTCCATATATGAGTAAGAACACACTCCAAATCCATCCAAGTTGCTGCAAAGTCCATATATTTGTCCTTCTTTATGGCTGCATAATATTCCATTGTGTATATGTACCAGCCCAGCTTTGATGGGCAACACGGTTGGTTCCATGTTTTTGCTATTGTGAATAGAGCTGCAACAAACATACATGTGCAGGTGTCTTTTTTGTAGTATGATTTGAGTTCCTCCAGGTATATTCCCAATAGGAGAATTGCTGGGTCTTATAGAAGGTCAATTTCTAGTTCTTTCAGGAATCGCCACACTTTTTTCCAAAGAGTTTGTTCTAGTTTGCATTCCCACCAGCAGTGTAGAAACATTCTTTTTCTCCACATCCTCACCAGCAACTGTTGTTGTTTGTTTCATTAATGATGGCTATTCTTACAGGGGTTAGGTGGTATCTCAATGTGGTTTTGATTTGCATTCCTCTTATGATGAGTGAGGCTGAGCACTTTTTCAAGTGTCTGTTGGCTGCTGGTATATTTTCTTTTGAGAAGTGTCTATTCATGTCTTTTGCCCACTTTTCAATGGGGCTGTTTGTTTGTTTTTTTCCTTTTGGCACATCTGAGTTCCTTGTAGATCCTTGATGTTAGGCCTTTGTTGGATAAACAGTTGAAAAATATTTTTTTCCCATTCTGTGGGCTGTCTCTCTGCTCTCTTGATGGTTTCTTTTCTTTTGCAGAAGCTCATTAATTTGATGAGGTCCCACTTATCTATTTTATTTCTTAAGATATTGGTCTTATGGTTCTGAATAGGAACCATAATGGTGTCTCCTGCGTTTTCTAAGATTCTTACAGTTTGAGGTTTCACATTTAGGTCTTTGATTCACTTAGAGTTAATTTTTGTGTATGGTGATAGGTAGGGGTCCTCTTTCAATCTTCTGCATGTGGTCAGCCAGTTTTCCCAGCACCATTTACTGAATAGGTTCTCCTCTCCCCAGTGGTTGTTGTTGGAGGCTTTGTCAAAGATGAGTTGATTGAGGAATTGAGACTTTGCTTCCAGAATCTCTATACTGTTCCATTGGTCTGTTCTTATACCAATACCAGGCTGTTTTGCTTACTGTAGCCTTATAGTAAAGATTGAAATCTGGAAGTGTGAAACCTCTTGCTTTGTTTCTTTTGCTAAGGATTGTTTTAGCTATTCGTGGTCATTTATGTTTCCATATGAATTTCTGTATTAAAATTTCCAGACCTGAGAAGAATGATGTTGGCAGCTTAATGGGTGTTGCATTGAATATGTAGATTGCCTTTGGTAGGATGGACTTCATAAGCATGTTGATTCTTCCTATCCATGAGCATGGAATATTTTTCTGTTTGTTTGTGTTTTCTTGAATTTCTTTAAGCAATGTTTTATAATTTTCATTGTAAAAGTCTTTCACTTCTCTGGTAAGGAAGATGCCAAGGTATTTCATTTTTTTTGGTGGCTATTGTGAATGGGATTGTGCTTTTTATTTGGATCTCTGCCTGCTTTTTGTTGGTGTAAAGTAATGTAACTGTGTTTTGCACATTTATTTTGTATCCTGAGACTTTCCCATAGTCCTTTATCAGTGCAAGTAGGTTTTTGACAGATTCTTTTGGATTTTCAAGGTATAGGATTATATCATCAGCAAAGAGGGATAACTTGGCTTCTTCTTTTTCTATTTGGGTACTCCTGATTTCCTTCTCTGGTATAATTGCCTGAGCTAGGACTTCCAACATAATTGAACAAGAAAGGTAAGAGTGGGCAGCCTTGTCTTGTTCCAGTTTTCAGGGGAAATGATTCTAGTTTCTGTCCATTTAGTAATATGTTAGCTGTGGGTTTATTGTAGTTGGCACTTACTATTTTGAGGTATGGTCCTTCTATACCTAGGTGTTTAGGAATTTTTATCAAGAAGGAATGTTGGATTTTATCAAATGCTTTTCCTGTATCTAATGAGATCTCATGTGGTTCTTGTTTTTACATCGCTTGATGTATTTAATGACATTTATGGTCCTGTGAATGTTGAACCAACCGTGCATCTTGGGAAGAAAGCCTACTTGGTCATGGTGGATGATTTTTGAGATGTGTTTTTGGATCCAATTTGCTAGAATCTTGTTGAGGATTTTTGCATCTATGTTCATAAGGGATATGGGCCTGTAGTTCTTTCTTTGTTGGATATTTATTTGGTTTGGGTATCAGTGTATAATGTTAGCTTTGTAAAATGATTTGGGGAGAATTCTTTCTCAATTGCCTGGAACACTTTCATAGGATTGGTATCAGCTCTTCCTTGTACGTTTTGTAGAATTTTGCTGGAAAGTCATCCAGTCCAGGGCTTTTTATTGTAGGTAGTTTTAGTATGACAGAATAAATTTCCTGTGTTGTCATTGATCTATTTAGTATCTCAATGTCTTCTTGTTTTAACCTGAGGAGGTTGTGTGATGTCAAAAAGTCCTCCATTTCATCTGGGTTATCAAGTTTGTTTCCATATAGGTGTACATATTATTCTCTGATAATCCTTTGTATTTCTTTGGGGTCAGTTGTGATTTGATCTTTTGTATTTCTGATTGTGTTTATTTGGGCTTTTTCTCTCTTTTTCTTGGTCATTCTACCTAGGGGCCCATCAATTCTGTTAATTCTTTCAAAGAACCAGCTTTTTGTTTTGTTGATGTTTTCTATGATATTTTTGTCATCTATGTCCCATACTTGGGATCTTATTTTTGTGATTTGGATTCTTCTGCTAAAGTTGAGGTTTTGGTGGTCTTCTCTTTCTAGCTCCCTTAGGTGATTTGTTAGGCTCTCCACTTGTGATCTTCCATTTTCTTGATCAGTGCTCTTAGAGATATAAATTTCCCTCTTAAATCTGATTTCAAGGCATCACAGAGGACTTGGTAAGATGTTTCTTCATTTTCCTTTGTTTCCAGGAATCTTTCAATTTCTTCTTTGATTTCAGTGTTGACCCAGTCATTGTTCAGCATCATGCTGTTTAGTGTCCATGTCTTTGTGGGCTTTGGGGAATTGTTGTTGGTTGGTTTTGATATTTATTTTTATTCTACTGTGGTCTGAGAATGTGCATGGCAAGATTCCAACCTTATGGAATTTGTTTATGCTTAATCTATGGCCAAGGATGTGATCAATCTTGGAGTATGTTCCATGTGGTAATGAGTAGAATGTATATTCTGTGGTTGTTGGGTGGAATAATCTGTAGGTATCCACTAAGTCCATTTGGTCAAGTGTCAAGTTTAGGTTCTGTATCTCCTTGTTGATTTTTTGCCTCGATGATCTATCTAAGGTTGTCATTGGCGTATTTAAGTTTCTTGCTATAAGAGTATTAGAGTCAATATCATTTTTTAGTTTATTTAGTAGTTGTTTTATAAATGCTGGTGCTCCTGTGTTGGGTGCATATTTGTTTAGGATGGATATTTCTTGTTGATGGCTTGAACCTTTTATCATTATGTAGTGTCCTCTTGCATCTTTTGAAATTTTTGATAGCTTAAAGATTGTTTTGCCTGATATTAAGATTGCAATTCTTGCCTTCTTTTGTGATCCATTTGTCTGGAAACTCGTTTTCCAACCTTTAACTGTGAGTCTGTGTGCATCCCTTATAGTGAGATGAGTCTCCTAGATGCAGCAAATAATCGGGTCAAGGTTTCTTATCCAATCCACCATTCTATGTCTTTTCAGTGGTGCATTTAGTCCATTCACATTCAGGCTAATTATTGAAATGTGGGGTTTATCCCAGTCATGAGGTTCTTACAGAGTTGTTGTTGTTCCTGTTTGTTTGTTGTCTTTCCTTTGGTTTTTGGTTTGATTCATGTGTTTTTTCCATCTTTTCCCTGTACTCTTATGAAGAACATTTTCATTCTTTTCTCTTTTTCTTCTGTGTTTAATACTTTCTTAAATGTTTCTTGTAGATGTGGTCTGGAGGCAGCATAAGTCTTAGGGATTGGATATCTGGGGAAAGATTTTAATTATCCCTCACTGATGAAGCTTAACTTGGCTGGGTAGGTTATTCTTGGTTGATATAGTTTATCTTTGAGAACTTTGAAGATTGAGCCTCAAGCTCTCCTAACCTGAAGGGTTTCTGTAGATAAATCTGCTGCTATTCTAATTGGTCTTCCCTGGTAGGTAGTCTGACATTTTTTTCTTGCTGCCTCTAGGATTTTTTCTTTAATACCTACTCTGTTTAGGCAAATTATTGTGTCTGGGAGTTGGTCTTCTCATTTGTTGTCTTGCAGGGGTTCTCTGAATTTCTTGTGTTTGAATTTTTGCATCACTGATGAGATGAAGGAAGTTTTCTTGAATAATTTCATGGAATGCTTGTTCTAGGGTGGTCTCTGTCTCTCTTTCTGCCTCAGGAAGTCCAATTATTCTTAGGTTCGATCTCTTAAAGTAATCATTCACCTCTTGAAGGTTTTGTTCTGTCTTTTTAAGCTTCTTTTCTACGTTTTTGACAGTTTGGGTTATTTCTGTATTTTGGTCTTCAAGTCCTGAGATTCTTTCTTCTTGTCTAATTCTACTTTCCATGCTTATTACTTTGCTATTTATTTCAATCATGCATTCTTTACTGCTGTTATTTCAGTTAGCAGCTCTTTCCTGTTTTCCTCTTGTTTCTCCTCAATTCTTTTTATTCTTTCCATTAATGTCTTGATGTCTGAGTTTGTCATATATGACCATTCTGGGGGCTTTTCATTGTTTGCGTTATGAAGTCTGTTGTCTCAGTGTCTGACCTCCCAGGGGTCTGTGTGAGACCTATATTCTTCTTTTGGTTTTTCTTCATTTGTGTATATTTTCCTTCCCACTTTTCTCTCCCCCACCCACCGTCTTCTTTAATTCTGTTGTTCAGCGGTGGAGGGGTTGCTTTTACTTCTGTTTGTTCAATCTCCTATTCTTCCTTATGTATATCCTCTGGCTTTGTTCAATTTTGGAGCTGGACTGTAGGTTGAGGGCAATCCCTTTTGCAGTTTTGAGAAATAATTGAGGGGGGAGCTGTGATTCAAAATCTATCTGCAGATCCTAGTATCCATTGACAGTTGTGTGGATTATGTGGAACCCACTTCCCACTGCCTTGCAATCTGTCCATGCAGTGGGGTTATAGGTTTACTCCCTGAAAGCAAAATGAGGTAAGAAAAGGAACAAGAATGGAACAGGGAGTGGGGGAAAGAGGGAGGTGGAGAGAGAGGAGAGTAAGAGGGAAAAAAGACAAACATACCGACTAACAAATGAAAAGAGACACAAAGACAGATATGATTAAAAAGAAAAAAAAAAAAACCACAACAGCAACAAACAAACCAGCAAATTTACAAAAAAACTAAAATACAATTATACAGGCATACAAGCTAACCAACCTCCTTATTGGTGTACTATTCCCCTATACAAAGATGAGGTCTAAACAGAAAAAAAATAGAATAGAATAAAGTCAGTCAACTAACAGAACCAAAGCATGTATGAAGACGTTATTGATAACAGTAAGAAGAGAGAGTAAAGGGAAAATAAGATGGGTAAGGCAAACAGACAAAGAATAAAAGGAAAAAAATATTAAAACAGGGAAACCAATCACTCTGAGACTTTTCCTTTAAGTCCAATGTCCTTTCAGCTCTGATTTCTAGCTCTCAGCAGGCTGGTAGAGTTGTTCACAGTTAGGGTCAGTTGTCCCCAGCCTGCTGTGGAGGGTGGTTCAGATTTGGGCTGCCTGCCAAATCTGCCACTCCCATCTGGCCTGTGTTTATCTAGCATCAGGGAAGGTCGTCTGTCACTCCCATTTTGATGTTACCTTGGATCTCAAGCTGGGAGATGGGCCAGCTGATCTCCTTTTCTACTGCAGCCTGAGACTACCTGGCAATGCAGGCCAACGTAGCACTGGGTTACTTGGGCTGGGCTGGGTGGAAGTCAGAAGCCACCCAGGGTGGGAGGGACCATGCAACGGTAGCAGTGGTGGCAGCTGCCACTTTAGCGGTGCATGGGAGGAGCTCCACGAGCCTGGTTCCAGGTGAGGGGTGGGGTGTGGCAGTGGCAGCAGTGGTGGCGGTTTCAGTAGTGCGGTGCTTGCTGGGGGATTTTCGTGGGTTTGGGAGTGTGGTTCACCTCAGGCAGGAGCGGGGCGACAGCTGTGGCGGTGGCTGAGGTGGTGGCAAGCAGCGTGTGAAGAGCAGGCTGGCAACAATGAGAGCTGCAGCCCCCAGGGGAGAGCGAGAGTCTTTATGGGATGGTTTCATGGACCAAACTGCCCCATTACCATCTTGCCGGAAGTCCCCTCTTTCTTTTCATTGTCTCTATTGAGCTTTTTCAGTCATCATACTTTGGCATGCATATATGTGCATCAATAATTTATAATACTTATGTTTGGTAGTGTATCATGTGGATTAATAGAGTTATAGTACACAATGATGAACATTTTGGGTTGTTTTTAGTTATTGGCTATTGTGAAAAAACTGGTGTGAACATATTTGATCTTTGTATGGTCATATGATTTTTTTCCTTTTGGAATAAACATTTTTATTTGGTTTCTTAAAGTAGGTTTTTGAAAATCAAACAGTTTTAAATTTGCTGAAGTCCAATTTATCAAATGTCATGCAGTTTGTATTCTAAGAAATCATTAACTAACCTAATGCCATAAAACATTATGTCTTTCTGTGCTTTCTTTTTAAAGTCTTCAGATTTGGGTTATGCATGATCCATTTTCAGTTGATTATTGTAGAATTGATGTTCAGTAATTTTTCATGCATATGTTTAGTTAATCAAGTACTAGTTAGTTGAAAATACTTCCGGTTTTCGAGCCAAGGGTTTGCCAAGATTGTTGACCTTTCAATGTATCAGCTTTTAGTTTTGTTAAATTATGTTCTCAATAACATCTGTTTTCTAGTGTGATGATCCCTGTTTATTTTCATTATTTTCTTTCTTCTGTGCATTTTGAATTTAATTTGATTTTTGTTTATAGATTCTTTAGGTGGAATGTTAGGTCATTTAATTTAGATATTTCTTATTTTCTATTAGAATCATATAAAACTTAATGTTTTTGAGAAGCAATGCCTTAACAGAAACCCACAAATTGTAATATGTTGTATTATTGTGTAATTCAGGTAAAAATATATTATAATTTCTTTTGACTTTCTTTTTGGCCCTTAGTTACTTATAAGAATTTGCTTAACTTTCAGATATTTGGTGGTTTCCCAGGTTTTTTGCTGTCGTGAATTTCTAATTTAGTTTAGTTGTGTTCAGAAAATATTCTACATGAGTTTGCTTTTCTAATATTTATTGAGACTAAGTTTGTGCCCCTGCAAATGACTTATTTTGGTGAGTACATGAATTCAGCAGTTGGTTGCTGACTTGATGTAATTGTTGTCAATTACATCAAGTCAGGTAATAGTATAGTTTACATGTTCTGGCTTTACTGATTTTTTTTTGTTTTGGTATATCTGTTCTATCACAGTAAGGGGTGTTAAAATCTTCTACCATGATTATGAACTTTTTATCTCTCTTTCATCCTGGTTATATTTGTATCACGTAGTATGGGGCTCAGCGTGGCACATACAGATACAAAATACATTTGTATTTTTGTATATTGTACTTTCCCATTGCTGCTATAACCAATTACAAGACTTAGTTGTATAATATAACAAATGCATTATCTTAACAGTTAGCAGGTCAGAGGTCTGCAATGATGCTCACTATTGTCAAAGCAAGCATTATCAGGGTTGTGTTTCTCTGTGGAGGCTCTAGAGTGGATTCTGTTATCTTGCTTTTTGCAGTGTCTAAGGGGCTGTTTACACGCCTTGGCTCACAGTTTCTTTCTGTCTTCAGAGCCAGCAATGGCAGGTGGAGTCATTCTCACATGGCCTGACTCTTCTTCTGCTTCCATCTTTGCAATTCTGTCTTTGTCTCAGACTCTCCTGGTGTTAATTTTATCCACTCAGATAATCCCAAAGTAATCCCCCCATCTCAACATCCTTAGCCACGGCTACAGCAACCCTTTTGCATGTAAAGTAACATGTTCAAGGGTTCTGGAGATTAGGCTGTCAGTATCTTTGGGAAGTCATTATTTTTCCTTCTGTATATGTCTTCCTTATGAATTTTCCTTTTTATCAGAAGAAAATAACCATCATTTTCTCTGCTAGTCTCTTACTTGGTGTGTTATATCTAATATAATATTCAAATAACTAGGACTGGAAGTGATGGCTTGCATCTGTAATTCCAGAACTTTGGAAGGCGGAGGCAGGTGGATTGCTTGAGCCCAAGAGTTCGAGGCCAGCCTAGGCAACATAGTGAGTCCTTGTTTCTATCAAAAAATTAAAAATTAACTGGGCATGGTGGCACATACCTGTAGGTCCAGCTACTCATAAGGGTGAGGTGGGAGGATCACTTGAGCCCAGGAATTTGAGGCTGCAGCAAGCTGTAATCGTATCACTGTACTCTAGCCTGGTTGACAGAGTAAGACCCAGATTAAAAAACAATACAAAGCAAAACAAAACAAAAATCCCTCACAACAACAGATAACTACTATAGACCTCTTATGTTTTCTCTGTGTGTATAACTTTTTCCATTTGCTGCAATCAAACTCTCTGTATTTTTATAAATAATTAAAATGTGTATTTTTAGACAACATATGATAGAATATTGGTATTTTATCTACCCTGTAAATCTACATTATACTTGAAGTGTTTAAACTAGGAGTCAGCAATTAATAGATCAGGGAATAAAGATTTTAGATTTGTCAGTATTATGTCCGCTTTTTTTTCTCTCTTTGAAACCATTAAAAATGTAAAGCCAATTCTTAGCTCAAAGCCACATCCACAAGAGGTTCTTGGGGAATATTTTGCCCATGAGTCATAGGTTGCCTTTCACTGGTGTAGACTGTTAAATTAAATGCAATTGCTAATATCATTTCAGATAAGTCTACAACATTGTTTTCTGCCTTTTCTCTTTTTTAAATATTCTGTTCCTATTTTTTTAACCTCTCTTGACTTATTTGAAGTTTAAATATTTTATCTTAATTTATATATTCACAATATTTTTAAATTTTTATTTTGTTTTGTTTTTGATTTGTTTTATCTTGTTTTGTTTTAAGCTAGCTTTAGGTATTATACTATACAGACCTACATTTTCACAGTTAGAGTTAATATTTTGACACTTTACATTAAAGGTAGAAGCCTTATAGGTTCATTAATGTCCTCTTCTATATTGATCTTTTTATTTTTTGATGTTATATACATTACACCTACATTCAATAAAGATACTGTAAAAAATTATTATAATTTATGTTAAATAGTTACAACAATTTTTAGAAACTAAAGACAAAAATTATATGCTTTTTTTATTTAAAAATATATGTATATATTTTCTTTCTCTTTGCTTTTTCTTTTAGACCTTTAAAAGTTCAAATTTCCTTTAGGCTGAAAAAATTTCTTCTCCATTTCTTGTAGAGCAGATCACTGGGAATAAATTCATTTACATTTTTATCTGAAAATTAAAAAAAATATATTGCCTCCCATTTTTGTTCCTGAAGGACTTTTTAAAATTGCCAGTAAAAATTTTAGGTTGACATTTTTTTAAAGATGTGGTCCACTGTCTTCTAATCTCAATTTCTGGAGAGACAGCCATTAAAGTTTATTTTTGTTACCTTACATGCCTCATATCATTTTTCTCTAGCTGCTTTCAAGCTATTTTTATTACCTTTGTTGGATTAGTATGTATCCAGGTATGGTTTTCTTTGAATTTTCTTGGTTGTGGTGTGTTGAGCTTCTTGAATCTGTAGATTTATGTTTGTCAGTATACCTGGGCAGGTTTTGGCCTTTGTTTCTTCAAGTAGTTTTTCTGACAAATCTCGTTCTCATCCCTGAAACTTCACTTACACATATGTTAGACCTTTTGAAATTATCTCACAGATTCATGAGACACTTTTAAATTTTACCTATCTTATATCTTGCTGCTCATGATATTAGGCAGTTTGTTTTGTTGTTTCTTTGTCAAGTTAACTGACTCTTTACTTCATTATCTCATTTCTGTTATTGAAACAATAGAGTTTTTTGTTTTATTTCAGTTATTTTTTAGTTCTAAAATTTTAACTTTATTATATTTTATTCCTTCTGTCTGTTAGCTGAAAATTCCTGTATTTTTGTTCCTCTTAGTACATTTTTCTCCACCTTATGAAGTAGGAATAAAGCTGCTCTAAAATCTACTATCTGAAAAATTCAACATGAGGGTTGAATTTAGGATTTGCATCTGTTAAATGTCTTTTCCCTTTACAATTGGTCATATTCTTCTGGTTTACTGAATGTCAAAAAATACTGAATTGTATTCTGAATATTGTAAATATTATGTTTTGCAGTCTCTGAGTCTTTTAACAAATATCTGGAGATATTTTTGTTTAACAGATAATCACCTCTTAGTTCTATGTTCACTTCTGTGAGAAGTGATTTAAATCTCAGTTGAATTCTTAAAACTTTTTCTGTACTGGTCTGTGTCTGCCCTGTTTATAAAAAGCTCAGGGCATTGGATGAAATTTCTTTGGTTTTATGCACAGAATGTTGGCATCCCTTTCTCTTACTCTTATCTGAGGTTAACCTAACACTCTTTAGCATACCCTGGCTCTTTTCCAAGGTACTTCTGGCCTTCTGGACAAATTTCAACTGTCAGGTTCACTTTGAACCTCCTCACCTAGAGTCTACCCTCTGAGCAAAGTCTTGAGAAAAAACAAACAGAAAACAAAAACTGAGAACTACTCCATTCTCCTTCATAATCTCCCTGATTTTTGTTGTTGTTCTAAATACACCTTAGATAATTTTTAAAAAGTTATCTCATATCATTATTAGAATTTTAAATTCTTATCAGTAGTGGAAATGTGATATCTTGGCTTGCAATGCCATCATGTAAACAGAAATCTGTATATATTCTGTTTTTAGCACAATTGTAAGGCATGAAAATCTTTAATTAGCTTAGTGCTTAGAACCAATAATATGTACATTTTAGTTTTTGTTTTCAGTAATATTTTAAAATTGTGCTTTCGTTTTCATTTCTTTTCCAAATGTTGATTTTTTATTTTAATGCTTTATGTCATATGCTCTCAAAACAAATTATTTTCCCGAGGGAAGATTGTTTAAATGGCAAAATTTAAAAAAAAAAAAGAAAAACAAATTAGAATTTCTTTTTTCTTCTCTTCAGCGTATCAGTCTTTTGTGCAATCAATTTTGTTTGATATTTTTTCAATAGCGTTGTCTGTGCTAACATTTTTATCTATAGACAAAACCTTGGTCTTCCTGGGAAGTATGGTAAGTGTACTGGTAAATGTATAAACAACTTTAAATTTGAATTTGAGAGATATTATAACTTTAGTTTCAAAGTTCAATGTCCTTTAACTATAATGGGTTATTCCAACTCAAACAGGCTAAATTTTATGTAAAGCTAAATAAAATATTTTATATTTAAGAACACTAAACAAATTCTGAAACTTTTGTCATGAATTCCATTGACATATTTTATTTTTTTGTCCAAAGTCCAACTGAAAGGCTTTTCTCTTATAGATCTAACACAAATGATGGATGCTGTATTTCAACTGTTACCATTTGTTATCTCTGCAGTTATGATGGTCTTTTAAACACCCATTTCAAATAACTTGTGAGCTTCTAGAAGTCTAGTTTTCTTTTTGATTAATCTAGGTTTTTGTATTTCTTTAAATACATTAATTGGATTTTTTTTTTCATAATTACATTTACTGATGAATTCCAGGACAATATTAATTATACTGAAATTCTACCCACGTTTCCAGCTTTTTGTTACATTTAAAAATAAATTTTAAAATTTTGTGTGATACTGCTTCATTCATATAAACACCTAACTCTTTAACTATTATACGGATATAAGATAATTACTTCTAAGTGATTATTATAATTAATTGAAAGACTTAATCATGTAAATAATGTTTAAAGCAGATGGATGTGATGATGAAAATTTGCTACGATAATTCATATAAATATGCTAGTATAAGTTTGCTTATACTTAAGTAGAAAGTAATATAAGAATAATAATAATTATTATTATTTGAGTTGGAGTCTCACTTTGTTGCCCAGAATGGAGTGCAGTGGCCGCTCCCGGCCACCACAACCTCGACCTACTGGGCTCTAGTATGATCCTTCCACCTCAGCCTTCCAAGTAGTTGGAACTACAGGCACGTGCTACCACACCCAGCTAATTTTTGATTTATTGTAAAAATGAGGGATCACCAAGTTGCCCAGGTGGGTCTCAAACCCGCGGACTCAGGCAATCTACTTGCCTCGGTCTCCCAAAGCGCTGGGATTACAGGCTGAGCCCCTGAGCCCGGTCAAAAGTAATATAATTAGTAATAATAATTCCACGTATTGTTAAAATTCAGACTTCCTGTGGTACTTATAGAGACATTAGCACAATGTATAAGTTATATTTACGATATTTTGAGGTATTTGGTTAAATAATCATTTGGAATATGTGGCCATCATTGTTTTCTAAAATTTTGCCTGCTCTTCTCTTTCAGTTGTGGTCCTTATAAATCAATGTGATCATATTGTGAAAATTGAAATTTTGTTAAATTTACATCTATAATACCACTATTTATAGTAAATCTTATATTCATCATCTATTTTTTTTAATGAGTTGAGGGTCTCACTCTGTTGTCCAGACTGGAATGCATTCACAAGATCACAGCTTACCCAAGCTTCAACCTACTGGGCTCAAGCAATCATCCCACCCAGGGACTACAGGTGTGTACCACCAGACCTGGCTCTTTTATTTATTTATTTTTTGGGGGCAGAGTTTGGGTTTTCCAGTGTTGTCTAGGCTGGTCTTGAACTCCTGGGTTCAACACAATCCTCCCACCTCAGCCTCCCAAAATGTTGGGATTGCAGTCATGAGCCACCTCGCTTGGCCGGTAAATTTTATAGTCATGTTCTTATGTGAAGATTAGTAGAAAATTTTAGTTTTGCATTATAACCAAATGGTCATGAAACATTCTGAATCTGTTTAATAAACTCATGTTTTAATAAGCTCAAGGAATTTAAGTCTGATTTTTTATTAAATATTTTATTTAGCAACAAATTTATAATAGAAAACTCTCAGCACTTTACAGAAAAGGCCATGTAAAGCTATTTTGTAAATGAATATTTACATATTAGCAATTCATGAGATACCTTTGTTATTCATCATGGTTATCAAAAGAGTATGGAGTCTATGGAAATTACAACGACATTACACAGTGTTACACAAAACTACCAAAACAGTGTTACACAAAACTACCACCTGTACCAAGTACTTATTGCATAGAGTGAATGAAAAAAAAATTTATAATTTGATATGAGCCCTCATTTACTGTAACAGCACTAAACTTAAGGTGTTAGAAGATTAAGCCTTTTTATGCTTAAAACCTCTTTTGTGTTTCAGCTTAAGCAGATTCCTTGGAATCCCGCCAGTTCATTTTCAACATTTCAAAGGCATTACTTTCCAAAGAAGCAGGAGTTGAGCTAAAATTCCAATTTATAAGACAAAGGAGATAACAGACATGTGATATGCAGTTTAATGCTATAAGCACCGATTATATAGTATGTTTGATTATAATTAGAATATCATTAAGTTTTGTGATTAGGTAGTCATTACCTATGAACTATTAATTAGACTTAATTATTTTATGTATAAATTTAATTTAACAATTACATGGTAACAATGCATGTAAAGAAATATTGAATTTTCTCATTTATGTATTTTAATTAAGCTTGCTGCACTTGCCTTTAATTCTTCTTTGGCCATAACAAAAATTTATAAATGCATTTTATTCTGTAGGATAAAAGGAGTTAGCAATATCAGATCCCTTCTAAGGTTATAGGAATATTAAAGAATTTATCTCATAACATAGATTCATGTTACTTTCACATTCACATGCATTTCATAAAATTAACAGATGTGTACTCTCTTAAGCAAAATTAATAAATGTGTGCTTGACACAAGTTTCACATTTTCTCAGTATAACAATAACTCTACTAGTATGATTGGCTGCATGTGCCGGATGAGGTAGATAAAATGTGAACATGATTTTAATATTTAAAGAAACTTCAGTAAACATTTAGAAATTAGAAATATTCCTTGGTCACAGCAACAGCACATTTTATATCTGTGATTAAAATCTTCTCTCATGACCCCAACTTTTATGCTCACCGAAGTACATTTAAGCTGTTGAAACTTTAAAGAAGATGGCTCATTTGCAGACATAAATTGGTTCTACTGCCTGTAACTATTTAGGTTTTATATCCAGTATGGTAATTTCAAGGACAGCAAGTGAGAAAAATGTAAAGCATAGCTCTTCATCCAAAAGATAAAAAGAACAGAACATTTTAAAAGTAAGGTGAAAAAAGTCTTCTATTATTCAGCTTTTTTTTTTTTGACCCAGACTTTTCATGGGAAAATGTGAATTTTCTCATATGCACAGATACTATAAATTATTCTAGTTTTATTATATTTCTGTCTTTCTATGACAGATATTACTTGATTTACATCAAATTTCATTAAAAAGTATTTACTTTTTCCTTTTTGAGGTGGGATCTCACTCTGTTGTCCAGGCTGGAGTGCAGTAACATAAACTCACCACAATCCTCACCTTTTGGGCTCAGGAGCTCCTTCTGCCTCAGACCCTGAGTAGCTGAGACTACAGGCATGTGCCACCTTGCCCAGTCAATTTTTTTTTTTTGTTTTAGATACGAAGTTTCAGACTGGTCTTGAACTCCTGGGCTCAAGCAATCCTCACACCTCGGCATCCCAAAATGCTGGGATTACAGGTGTGAATCACTGCACCCAGTCAAAAGTATTTGGTGATGAGAAATGTTTAAACAATTTTATAATAAACCCAATGAGAAGATAAACCTTATAAAAGAACACACATCAAACATATAAATAAAAACAGGCATTCTGTATAACTACTGGACTAATCATTGCCTCTTAGCATGTTTAACACTAGCAGCTAGAAATTCTAAACTATGTTGCTCTCTTTTCATACCTCTCTGTCCCTCCTGTGAAATGAAGACTACCCTGGGGATCATTGTTCTCACTAGAATAGTGAGTATTTTAATCAGCTCAGGAAGCTGTAGTAGAATACCAAAGATGGGTTGGCTTAAATATCAAACACTTTTTTCTCACAGTCAGAATTCAGGGTGGAAGGTAGAGATCTAGATGTTAACATGGTCGAGTTCTTAATGAGGGGCCTTCTTTTTGGTTATATACTCACATGGCCTTTCCTTGGTGCATACACACATACACACACACACACACACACACACACACACACACACACACACACGGTGGGGGGGAGGGAGGGAGAGATTTCATTTCTTTTCCTCTTTTTATCATGATAATAATCCCATCATAATCCCAATCTAAACCTAATTACCTCACAATGACCCCACCTCCAAACACCATCACATTGAGGATTGGGGCTTTAACATATGAATTTGGTGGGGGCACAAATATTCAGTCCATAGCCATGAGCTTTGTGGGTTTCACAGGGAAGACACCTCACAGGTGTAGCTAGTGCAAAATTTCCACTGGATGAGGTTGCCCACAGAGATCGCTTCATACTGAGCCTTCGTTGACTTTTTTCATCCAGAAGATCCTGAAAGACACATTAAGATCTTGTAGCAGATGACTAGCTGCCCTTCTTCCATTCTACTGTCATACTCCTCCTCCCTAGGATATGCTGCCCATAGATCTATGTTGTTGGATTTACTACTTAGTTCAGACTAATGCGGTCATCAAATTAAGTTACTTTGTTCTGGAAAAAGACCAGTCTAACAACTTGAATCCAGTTAGCCAAAACTCTGTGGCCATAAATATTTTTTTAAATTTGATTTAATTTTAAAGATGTGAGGTACAAATCAGAATTAGGTACATGAGTGGTCTACCTGTAGGTGAGTTTGGGACTTCTACTGGTCCTCGCTTCCCCTCACTTAAATTCAGGTACCCTTAATGATGTTATGTGCCCCATCCTCTCTCCCCTGGCAGTGTCCCACTACTGTCAATCTCTTGTGATGTTGTGATAAGTGTTCAGGACCGACTTATGAGTGAGAACATGAAGTATTCTGTTCTTTGTTTCTGTGATAGATCACTGAGTATGATAGACTCTAAATCCATCCGAGTTGCTGCAAAGTCCATAATTTTGTCCTTCTTTATGGGTACATACCACTCCATCATGTATGTATACCTCATTTTTTTAAATCCAGTCCACGTTCGATGGGTAGCAGGGTTGGTTCCATATTTTTTCTATTGTGAATAGTGCTGCAATAAACATGTGTGCGGGTATCTTTTTGGTGGAATGATTTGAGTTCCTCTGGGTATATTCCCAGAAGGGAGATTGCTGGATCATATGGAAGGTCAATTTCTAACTCTTTAAAAAATCGCCACACTGTTTTCCATATACTTTGACCAAGTTTACACTCCCATCAGCAGTGTAGGAGTGTTCCCTTTTCCTCGCATCTTCTCCAGCATCTGTTGTTTTTGAATTATTAATGATGGTCATCCTAACTGGAGTTAGGTGGTATCTCAGTGTAGCTTTAATTTGCATTTCTCTGATGATTAATGAGGCCGAGCATGTCTTTATGTATCTGTTGGTTGTTTGTATGTCTTCTTTTGAGAAATGTCTGTCTGTGTCTTTTGCCTACTTTTTAATAGGGCTGCCTATTTTTTTCCTTTCAGCATATTTGAATTCCTTTGTAGATCCCGGATGTTAGACCTTTACAGGTATACAGTTGGCAAATATTTGTTTCCAATTTTGAAGGGTGTCTCGCTGTTCTCTTAATGGTTTCTTTTGCTTTGCGAAAGTTTTTGATGTTTGATGAGGTCCTACTTGTCTATCTTATCTTTTATGATATATGCTTTGGGAGTTATAATCAAGAATTCTTTGCCTATTCCAATGTGCAGAAGAGTATTTCTGCATTTTTCCCAAGATTCTTTATAGTTTGAGGTTTTATGTTAAGGTCTTTGATCTATTTAGAGCTGATTTTTGTGTATGGTGATTTTTGTGTATGGTAGGGGTCCTGTTTTATTCTTCTGCATGCAGTCAGTTTTCCCAGCACCATTTACTGAATAAGGTCTTCTCTCCCTAGTGGTTATTGCCTATGACTTTGTCAAAGATGAGTTGGTTGAGAAATTGAGGTTTTGCTTCCAGAATCTCAATCCAGTTCCATTGGTCTATATGCCTGTTCTTGTACCAGTACTAGGCTGTTTTATTTATTGTAGAATTATAATAAAGTTTAAAGTCTGGAAGTGTGATACTTCCCTCATTGTTTCTTTTGCTGAGGATTGTTGTGGCTCTTCCTTCCTGTTTTCTGTATCCACATGAATTCCTGTATTGTCGCTTCCAGGTCTGAGAAGACTGCCATAAATCTTTAAATCTTCTGTATTTGATTATCTAGTCTCAGCAGAACAGAGGCAGAACCAAGTTTATTCTAACATTGTATATCTGTAAATGCCTATCCACTGCTTTAAACCAGTTTTTAGTATGTGATGATTAAAACTTTAAAACTAAGATGTTTTCTGATGTTGTGCATTACTAAAATAATATATAAATGTCAGTATTACTAGCAGCTATACATTGATTTTAATGAATCTGATGAATTTAATCTTATGACATTGGTTAAGTAGTTTAAATTACCCAAGTTTCAGATTTCTCTTTTGTAATAGAGGAAGAGATGTATCTAAACTCTTATTATTTTATGAATTAAGGCATACTGTGATGATGTTTTAATTAATTTTTCAGCAATATGTATTATATATGTAGTACACACCAAGCACTTTTCTAGGTTTTCAGCATATACAAATAAACAAAGCAAGCAAACGCGCCTGCCTTCATGGACATTAGCAAGAGAAACCAATAATAAACAAAATAAAACAACAAAACATATTTTATCAGACACAGTGAAGGTTCTAGTGAGGAAAAAAGTTAAAGCAGTGAAATGAGATACATCAATCAGCTACTGCCATAATAATTATGCATAATAAACACCCCCAAACTCAATGCCATACAATAATCCTCTTGTTGACTGGAGCTGCTGATCCAAGCCAGCTTTGAATAAAAAGCTCAGCTTCAAGCAGCAGTACTTGCCTTCGTACTATGGATCCAGTAAAATGTATAACCGGATAGAAGAGGGAGCAGGTACAGAGAGGAAGTCATCGCATGGTGATGAGAGAAGCACAAGAAACAAGCCCAACAACAAAGGCATATGTAAAATATTTGCTCATGTCACATCCAAAAAAGTCATGTAGCTAAACATAACAACATTTATCAGGGTAATACACCAGCCTTCTACTAGGAGGTCTTTTGGAGTGAGGTTTTGCTGAATAATTTAATCTTTATTAAAAGTATATGTCTGTGGGTGACATGTTAGCTAATGTAGTAAGTGAGTCTCGCTGCAAATGTGGAGAAAACATTCCAGGCAGAGGGAACAAACATCAAGTGCAAATGATTCAAGCAACAGCAGTTCTAACAAATTCAAGGGCAGCACAGAGACACGTGGCTGGAGCTGGGTGATCAAGGGTGACAGGGGAGTAGAAGGCAAGGCCATGAGTTTAACAAGTGGCCAAATGTTACAGACTTGTGCTGTTCAATCTGGCAGCACCTGTTACTTGTGGCTATGGAACACTTGAATCATGACTATTGCAACTGAGGAACTGACTTTTTTATTATTATTACAAAAATGTGGAGTACAATTCAGGGTTAGGTATACAAACATTGATTATGCAGGTACCCTTGTTGATGAGGTATGCCCCCCCTTCCCCTAGCAGTTTCCCTCAACTGCCAATCCCACCCCACCCCCCCAACAGTTTCCCATTACTGCCAAACACTTTCTTATAGTATTATAATTGTTCAAGTCCCACTTGTGAGTGAGAACATATGGTACTCACTGAGTATGATCGACTCCAGATCCATCCATGTTGCTGCGAAGTCTATATATTTGTTCTTCTTTGTGACTGCATAATATTCCATTGTGTATATGTACCACATTTTCTTTATCCAGTCCAGCTTTGATGGGCAACATGGTTGGTTCCATGTTTCTGCTATTGTGAATAGAGCTGTAACAAACATACGTGTGCAGTTATCTTTTTTTGTAGAATTTTATGTTACTTTAACTTAAACTGATCATGGGATACTCAATTTAGGTATTAGAAAATTTTTAAGTATTTTTGGAACAACTCGGATATGTGAATCTACTTACTCAACTGTGCATTCTTTTTTTTATAATCAATATTTTTTATTATGATGTTGTGGGGTACAATTAAGGGTTAGGTATGCAAATACGTTTCATTCAGGCACCCTGTTGATAAGAGGTGCTTCCCCATCCCCAGACAGATATTTGCTACTATTAATCCCATCTCCCTCCCCCCCTCATAGTTTCCCACTACTGTCAGTCATTTTCTTATAGTATTACATTGGATGTTCAAGGTCCATTATATGAGTGAGAAATGATACTTGGATCTTTGTTTCTGTGAGAGGTCACTCAGTATTATAAACTCTAGTTCCATCCAGGTTGCTGCGAAACTCATGATTTTGTTCTTTTTTATGGCTGCGTAGTATTCCATCGCATATATGTACCACATTTTTTAATCCAGTCCTCTTTTGATGGGCAGCATGGTTGCTTCCAGGTTCTTGCTATTGTGAACAATGCTGCGATAAACATACGTGTGCAGGTATCTTTTTTATAGAGTGATTTGAGTTCTTCCGGATATATTCCCAGTAGGGGAATTGAGGGGTCGTATGGGAGGTTGATATTTAAAGCTTTTAGGAATCACCACACTGCTTTCCACAGAGGTTGCACTAATCATCAGGGAGATGCAAATCAAAACCACACTGAGATGCCACCTAACTCGTCAGAATGGCAATTATCAACAACTCAAAAAAATAACAGCTGCTGGAGAGGGTGTAGAGAAAAGGGAACACTTCTACACTGTTGGTGGAAGTGCAAACTGGCTGTGCATTCTATAAGACCTATGTCTCCGACAAAACTCTTATATTCAGAATCGACAAGAAACTTACATGAATTGACAGGAAAAAAAAGCAACAACTAAAAATTGGGCAAGGGACATGGACAGACATTTCTCAAGGAAGTCATATAAGCAGCAAAGAAACATATGTAAAATGCTGAATGTCACTAATCATCAGAGAAATCAAATCAAAACCACAGTCAGATACCATCTCATACTAGTCAGAAAGGGTATTATTGAAATGTCAATAAACAGTGGTGTTGGCAAGGTTGTGGAGGAAAAGGAAGGCTTGAACACTGTTGGTAGGAATGTAAATTAGTTTAGTCCCTGTGGAAAGCATTTTGAAGATTTCTCAAAGAAATAGAAATAGATCTTCCACTTGTCCCAGAAACCCAACTACTGGGTATGTACCCCCAAAAGCATTAATTGTTCTCCCCGGAAGACATCTGCACATGCATATTTATCACAGCACTATTCTTAGTAGCAAAAACATGGTCTCAATCCAGACTCCCATTAGCTGTGGACTGGATAAAGTAAATATGGTACATATACACCATGGAATACCATACAGCCATAAAAAAGAGCAAAATCATGACCTTTGCAACAACGTGGATGCAGCTATAGACCTTCATTCTAGGTAAATTTTTACAGAAACAGAAAACTGAATACAGCGTGTTCTTAGTCATAAGCAGAACTAAAGAGTGGGCATACAGAAGTAAAAGAAGGGAACAATATACACTGGGGACTACTGAGAAAGAGAAAGAAAGAGAGAAAATAAGAACAGCATAACCACCCATCAGGTAACATTCTTATTCCCAGGGGTAGGGGGTGGCGGGCTCATCAGAAACCCAAACCTCACCATAATGTAATATACCTATGTAACAGATCTTCATATGTACCCCTTGAATATAAAATAAAATACTTAAAAAAATCAAAATAAACAAATGAATAAATAAATGCAAAACAAATCTACTTCCTAATTTGAGATATGCTGTGAGTATAAAGTACACAACAGACTTTGAAATCTTAAAACAACAACAAAAACTAAAAAAATGATTCAAGTAGGAGAAGTTTTAGAGAATGTAAGAAGTAGCACAGAAGCTAATGTGGCTGAGGTTGAGTGACCAGGGGTGAAAGAGAGTAAAAGGTGAGACCATAAAGTTAACAAATGACCGAAATAGATCATTCATTATTTTTACAATTAATCTGGTCTTTTATTTATTTTTTCATTTTATGGGTATACAATATATCAGTGAGGTATATGTGATATTCTGATGTAAGCATGAAATGTGTAATGATCAAATCTAGGTAACTGGGATAGCCATCACCTCAAGCATGTGTCATTCTGTTGTGCTGGGAACACTTCAAGCCTTCTGTTCCCGGTATTTTGAAATGTACGATGAATTATTGTTAACTATAGTTGCCCTATTTGACTACCAAGCACTGGTTCTTATTCCTTCCATCTAACTGTATTTTTGTGCCCTTTAAGCAGCCTCTTCATTATCTCCTCGCCAATACCTTTTCAGCTTCTGCTAACCTCCCTTCTGCTCTCTACCTACATGAGATAAAGATTTTGGACCCCCAAACATAAAAGAGAACATGCGATATTTTTCTTTCTGTACCTGATTTATTTCACTCAAACTAATGTTTTGCAGTTTCGTCCAACAATGTTACTGCAAATTATAGAATTTCATTTTTTATGGCTGAATAATATTTCATTATATATACATATATCTCAATAGATGATTGAAAGATCAATCTGTAGATAATCACATTTTCTTTAACTGTTCATCCATTGATGAGCACATAGGTTGATTCCATATCTTGGCTGTACTTTTTTATATTGACTGCTTGTTGAAGTTATGCTATTTTAAAGATATTGTTTTAAAGTATGTTATTACAATTCCACCATTTTATTTTTTCAGTGTGGCTCTTAGAAAATTTATCATTGCATATTTACTTAGAATAAAGGTCTATAGCCGCATCCATGTTGTTACAAAGGTCATGACTTTTGGTGGCTTACATTGCACTTCAATTGGACTGCACTAATGTGGAGACTTATCTTAAAAGAATTTTGTAAAGGATGAAAGTCATCAAAGGTTTTGATTAGAGACAGAAGCAATATGCTCAGCACTATATTTTAAGGAAATAACGTTGATTGCAGAAGTAAGAATAGGTTAAAAAAGGAACAAAGGTGGAAGCAAGGGAAGAAAACCAATAAGGAGGCTAATGTAATTATTCAAGTAAATTTTATAATATAATTGTAATTTGACATCACTTTAATATAAGTTTACATAGATATTAGTAAGCATCCCTAAAAAATAATGAAAGAAATAACATATTCAACACATAGTAATTGCAGTGGCCCTGCATGATGACTCCTGTCTGTAATCCCAGCATTTTGGGAGATGGAAACGAGAGGATTGTCTGTGCCCAGGGGTTTTGGACCAACCTGGACAACATGGCAAGATGTCTCTATAATAAATAATATAATAAAAATTAGCCAGGCATGACAGCTCTTGCCTGTAGTTCCAGCTACTTGGAAGGCTGAGACTGTTGCCTGAGCCCAGCAAGTCAAGATTGTAGTAGCCGTGGGCATGCCACTACACTCCAGCCTTGGTGACAGAATGAGACTCTAACTCAAAATAAATACATACATAAATAAATACATACATAAATAAATATATACATAAATAAAATATTTAAATCAGAAATTGTATTTACTACATTATATATTTTACTTAATTTCATTTGATTACAAGACTTTATAATAACTTGCTGAGTGTATTTTTTCGAAATATAAGCAAAACTAGAAGTCAAGAGAAACAAGCAAAGGGAAATATTACATCCTTGTTTATAATGTAAAATTATACTTTTTTACTAATCGTATGGTCAAAAGAGAAATAGTGCTTAGATCAGGTATAGGCTAGTTTATGTAGAGCTTTGTAAACCATTGCAAAAGTAAGGATTTAAGGAATGTGAATAGGATCTTTAGGTTTAAAGCAGGTTGGTGACGTTCACTTAAAGTAAAACTGGTAGGCCAGTTAGCCAGTAAGGGCTTCAAAAACTGACCAAGTAGTGATTACAAACTAGACAAGAGAGGTCATAGGAAATATTGAGAGGTAAATGGCATTTCTATATATTGTGCTTTAGTGGCGAGGAATGAATGGCAAAAGTTTCAAAATACTATACAGATTGGTGAAAATATTCATATTTATATTTTTCTCTATGTGGTTTCAACTTTGCGGGAATAATCATATATTGATAAGAAAAAACAACAGTTTTCAATAAGTTATTTTAAAGTCTTTCAAGAAGTAAATGGTATTTCAGTATCTTCACTTAAAAGTCCTCACTGCTAATTACTCCAATAATATTTACTGAACTACACTCGAAATAGAAGACTATCCGTTTTTTTCAAACATGTAAATGATTCAAGGCACATACAAATATTGCAGTCTGTCTAGGGAGCCAGAATCTACTTATGTAGAATAGCTTAGAAAACATCATAAAAAAATATAATTTGATGCACATTTAATTAAATATATGTCATAGACATTATATAAATAGCAGTAAGTGAAAAAAATCTCTTTAAAAAAGGTAAAATCACCACAGTATTTTAAAGAGCCTAAGAATGTAGAACTTAGGCACTAGATAATATTGAATCTGTAGTTTTAATATTAAAATATATAGGACTCATTTGACTTAGTATATTTATTCACCACAGATTCCTTTGTTTCATATTTACAGCTCTACAAGACTAAAGTGTCTTTTCTCTGTTTTAGAATTGTGGGACATAATAAATTATTTCTGCTCCTGGGATGAAGATAAAGTCTTGATTATAGCAATTCTCCTCTCTAAATAATTATTTTTTGCACTCTTTGTATCTCAAAATGCTTCATTTGTAGCAGGAATTGTAATGTTACTTGTTAAGTACATGTGATTCAGTGATAATCCTCTTTGTTTAGACAATCTTTGATTTTTCTTGGGTTTTCTAAAAAGCTTTATCAAGTTATAAAAACAGTTATCAGTGTGGTCAGTCTAATATCAAAATATTTTTTTACTTTTTAAATACTTTTATTTTCTTTTCTGTGATTTATTTCAGAAACTGTAAAGTGATTAACTTCTGTACCAAGTACCCTTTCATCATCAGTGCTAAGATAGTTTTCTTACACATTTTTTCTTACCTGGCCAAAATTTCTTTTTAGTACCATTTATTTTAATTATTTTAAGAGATCCTTATATGACAAATATTGGATATATAAAATACAGGTTTATGTTAATAAATCAAGGTTATGATTGTATCTTAATATGTGCATTATTTTAAAAGTCAGATATTGAAGAAACTGTCATCATTGTCATTTATAAAACAACTTTAACAGTGATATAGCTCATTTGATATCCTAGACATATTTATGAAAGAGACTCATTTAAGCTTTGTTTTCTATGTATGTGAAATTTGGTCTAATAATCCTGTAAGCATTAAAAATCATACAGCTATTTAAGAAAAATTCAATTATGTAAAGTCACAGAGGAAGACAAAATATACAAGTGTTGTAAACCTACAAAATTTTTAAGTCTTTTATGTATGGTTTGCAGAAGGAGAGATATTCAAACAAGCAAAAGAAAAAGAATATTAGAAATATGAATAATTCACCTTACTTATCAAGCTTCTCTTATGGACAGTAATGATTATATCATTAATAACAGTCAAATTAGAGAGAAAACCAGTGTGTGCTAAGAAGTCACTTATAGGTATCCCTTAATATAAATTACTCTTATGACTAGAGTCATAAAATATGCTGAGATTTATGGATAACTTGGCTGTTGAAATTCAGTATAAAAATCACACATCCAATGTAATGAGTAATTGGCAATAAGCACACATCTACTTCAGTATTCCATGTAGCCATTAGAATTCCCATGGTACATGGACTGAATTCAGTTAATTGCCATAGTAGCTTCTGCTTATGACTGAACATACAGTAGAACTGGATCTATGAAATCATTAATTGAATTATCCTTTAAATGTGCCAAAGGATATATTAGTTTTTACTCCCTTGGTAGTTTTTCTCAGCATAAATCAAATGAGGAAATTCAAATGCCTAGAAATAAAAGTCAAGTTGTTTCAGATGTATTTTTTTAAAGTGTGCAGTTAATACTCAGCTAATTTAAGAGGCTGGCTTCTTTACAAAATACAAATAAGAGTCTAAGAAAGATAACCTATCAGGATAGGAATAATACCGAACTGGAGTCTAAAATTCTGTCTTTAGAAACAACAAGCAAAGGTGGGTATATTTGTCATTGTCTTTTACATAGAGTGATGGTATCTAAAATATAAACTTATCCTGGGTTTCCATTCATCCATTTTAAATTTTTTTTACAATTTTTAATTTAATTTTATTTTTTACTGAGTGTCAACTATACATTCAGATGCTGTACAGAACTGTGAGAAAAGCAGCACTATTGTTGCTGTCATGAAATTTGTAATTAGGGAGATGGAGCACACACAACTATGCTCAAATGAAATCTATCAAAAAGTAATCAGGCAGATGGGGTAGCTAGCACAAAGTGCAGAAAGCACAAAGGAGTTGAGAATGATGGTTTAAGGAACAAAATTAACCTAAAGGGAGATAGGGTCAGGCATTGACTAGTTTATGTAGAGCTTTGTAAGCTGTTGTAAAAGTTTGGATTTAAGAAATGTCAATAGGATCTTTAGGAGGTTTAAAACAGGATTGTTCCATTAAGCTAAAGTAGAAACTGGTAAGTCAGTAAGCCAGAAAGAGGTTTCTAAAAAGGAATAAGTAGTGATGAGAGAGGTCATAGTAAATATGGACAGTGGCAAACGACATTTCTGTATATTGTGCTTTAGTGGTGAGGAAGGAACGGAAAAGCAGTTTAAAATAGAATACCCTATTACACATTAAGATAACTATTGATGTTATTTGTAATTCTAAAAATCAAACATTAAAAAAATCATTTGAAAATTGTATGCCACAGAGTATGATGACTGGAAGAGAGGGAGTATCGCACTGTAGTATGAAAATGCTTTGGAGATTGCTATAATCCCAATATAGTTTAACAAAACACAACACATATTATGATTATGAATATTTATTTTAAATACTTAAATTTATTTTTCATTGATTGTAAATCTTTTTCCTAATAGTGCCTTTTCCATTTTATTCAGAAAATGGAAAGTATATAGCAAGTCTGTGGAGTGAGTTGCCTTATTCAAATATTCATGACCTAGTGGAAATTCAGGTCAAAGATTTTTATATTTCAGTTCCCAGAGCCTGTGTTCTGCTTTGTTATCAGCTGCAGTCTGTTCACACACAGGCGAAATTCAGGAATTCAGGCCAGCACTCAGCAAGAAATAAGACTTTACACAGGTCACAGGTATCAACCACAAATAAAAAAGAGGTTCATAAGAAAGATTTCGGAGCCTAAGAAGAAATGACAAAGAAAGTGGAAAGCTTGCATTAAGCAAGTAATCAAGTCAGGAAATCTCAAATTGTGGCAGAATGTAGTGCTGAGGACTGTCTGCAAGTTCAGCTCAAAGTCTCAGCAATAAGGTAAAAAAAGAAGGGGAGATTGAAAATTTATCAAAACATATAACTTGGTACCAAGTCTAAAGGCAGGAGTAAAAGTTCATATGATGTCTGTAGTATGGACAGGAATGGACCCAGAAAAAGCATGTCCTGAATGAAACTTCTAGCAAAATTACAGATTCGGATGCTAACACACATCACTGTTTCTTGTGATGGTGGTAACTTTAAAGCAGAGATTCTTTCAAGGTCTTGGATTTAAGAATTGCTTAAATGTTCTAAGATCAGCCTGTCCAGCTGCCATATAATTAAATTAAATAATTTCTCTTTAGGGATCATTTCATTGTGATAATAGCTGAGAAAGCACAGTCCCCTTTTTTTAAAGTCTATAGTGATATCACTTCCCATTTTTGATATTCCTTCTTTTATAATTTATGTAGTAATGCACACATTTTTTAAAAATTGGTTATCCAGTAATTAAGAAGAATATTTAGGCCAGGCATGGTGGTTCACGCCTATAATTCCAGCACTTTGGGAGACCGAGATGAGAGGATTGCCTGAGCTTACAGGTTCGAGACCAGTCTGGGCAACTTGGTGAGCCCTCATCTCTATAATAAATCAAAAAATTAGCTAGACGTGGTGGTGCACACCTGTAGTTCCAGCTACTTGGAAGGATGAGGTGGAAGGATCACCTGAGCCCAGCCGGTCGAGGCTGCGGTGGCCGTGAGTATGCCACTGCACTCCAGCCTGGATGACAGAGTTAGACTTCAACTCAAAAAAAAAAAAAAAAAGAAAAAGAATGAAGAAGTAAATTTGGGGGCCTAAAGATAATCAATACTTGTGGTCTCTGTTATTAAAGTTATTAGCTTATTAAAATGACATTTACCAAATAACTATTTTTTGTTTTAACTATTGTACACAGATATACATATTAGTGCATGCATGTGCATGTAATAAACTACATCAGAGGCTTTTATAAAATGAAATAATTTGCACTATCCCCAAAAGTTTATACAATTATTGAAAAAAGCAGATGTCATGTTTTATGTGGTCCACTGCCTCTCCATATGTAGTAAAAGTGCTGTCTATGTTTATTTTTAAAATTTGTCACAGTCATTTTATTTTATTTTTTAACTTAAAAATTTTTTTTTTAATTTTTTTTATTTTAACACATAGTCATTTTAAAGGACTCTTTGAGTTTAAGGAATTTGGAAATAACTTATCTAGCTCAACTCTTAAATTCTATAAAGAGAAGTTTAAAAGACCAAACCGATAAATAGGAACTCCATATCACAGCTTTACTTGGCAGAGTTGATACTCAAATTCAATGGTAAGGACAATGCTATTTCTAATACAATATTTGCTTATTAGCAGCAACTACAAAATTATTTTTTCATGTATTTATTCACCATTGTGTGTGTATGTGTGTGAGTATCTCCTTTTTACAAATGTACATATTTCTGGGGTACAATGTGATATTTCCAAATAGGTATACAATATGGAATGATTAAATGAAGCTAATTAACATGTTTGTTAGTTCACATACTTATTACCTTGTGATGAGAACATTTGAAATGTACTCTCAACAATTTTGAAACATGCTTTACATTATTATTATTATTATTAACACTGGTCGCCAAACTGCAATAGATCTCAAAGATATATTCATTTTATCAAACTGAATATTTGTGTTTTTTGACCACCATCTCTCCATCTTTTCCTCACCACCTCTAATAAATACCAATGTACTTATTACAGCCTCTAATAAATACCAATGTACTTTCTTTTTCTGTGAGTTTGACTGTTTTGATTTTATAAATTAGATCATTCGGTGTTTGTCTTTCTGTGCCTAGCTTATTTTATCTAACATAATATCCTCCAGGTTCATTCATGTTGTCACAAAAGACAGAATCTCTATTTTTAAGGTGGAATGGCATTCCATTCTGTGTCTATATACCAGATACTGTGTATCTATTCATCTCCTGACACATAGTTTGATTCCATATCTTGACTATTGTGGAGAATGCTGCAATGAACATAGGAGTACAGATACCTCTTCTACATACTGATTTCATTTCCTTTGAAAATGAAAATAGAAAATAGGATTATTGGATCAAATGGTAGTTCTATTTTTATTTTTTATTTTTCTATTTTTAATTGTTAAAGAAACCCTATACAGTTTTCCGTAATGGCTGTGTTAATTAACATGTCCACCAACAGAGTACAAGAGTTAACTGTACTCACATTTCTCTTTTGATAATAGTCATTCCAACAGGTGTGAGACGATAGCACATTGTGGCGTTAATTTTCATTCCTCTAATAATTATTGATATTGAACTTTTTGTTTTTGCAAATACTTGTTGGCCACCTGTTTTCTTTTAAAACATGTCTATTCAAATCCTTTGCCCATTTAAAAATCAGGTTACTGGTTTTGTTTGTTTGTTTGTTTGTCTGTTTGTTTGTTTTTGCCATTGAGTTGCCCAAAATTCTTATTGTAAAACTTATGACAATTTGTGAGAAGCACTTAGCACTGTGTCTGACACTTTTTAAGTGCTCACAAGATGTTAGAGATTGAAGTTCATGTTCTTGTGGGAAGCCTTCTCTGAATTATGGTTACATAACAGTATAGTTTCTCATTTTTGCATCTGCCCTAATCCACTAAAGTTTTTTGTTGATATAAATTATCTGTATTTAAACAGTGATTAGCATGAAATTGACTCAGTGTTAATTATGAACAGTGCAGTTGCAGAGCTGCAGAGTCACAATCATTAAGAGTAAGGTTTGGACATCCAATTTTTCCCCTACATATTCAAAATGTGCTGATGAATAGTCTTGAATATATGAAAAATGTTTTCATGCCTTAAACATGTACCCATCATCTGTTTAATAGCCTAATATCAATAAGGATAATTTTAATATTATTTTAAATCAGAGGTATGTAATCAAATTAATAATATGATTTGGAGGATTTTGATATTTTGTTTGACAAGTCAACCTATGATGGAGTGTAACAGTTAACTCCTTCAGCTTCTTTTAGAAGGGATGGTAGAGAGAGATATATATGATATATCATATATATATGAGAAATTTGGTCAAAAATCTAACCTTACATAAATAAAATGTTAATTATTCACAATATTTTATAATGCATACTTAATTATAAAAAGGGTTTTGTAGGATTGAAATGGATGGATGAAACAGAATGCATCATCTCTTTCCTGGGAACATGAATTCAATTTAGGAATTCAACTAAAAATAAAGCCACTGTTTAAGGCATCAAGTTTAACATATGGTTGTACAATGTTGTCAAAATTGAAGATGAATTCTGTCCCCTTGATAATTAATAAAATCAATACTATTTTTGCACTCTCAGGTGTATTACTTCATGTGAAGCGACTTATTTTTTAAATAAGAATAAAACCATTTACAATTTAATTCCGAATAATTGTCTCCAAACAACAACAAAAAAGATAGCTCAAAATTTACCCTGATATGATGCATGAATGCATCTGTAAGTGCTCACTCTAGAATGAATATATGCATGTATGTACTCATATGTATATGAGGAAGTATATATATGTATTGAAGAGAATATATATGCATATATTTACAAACTTTTCTTTACAAAAGCTTCCAGCTTTACTGGCACTGAAAAACATTAAGATTAGAATTACATTGTTGAGAAAGTTACAGTATGAAAAATATATTCATACTATGTTTATCATTTTTAGAATATAAATGATATTTTTGCAGTCGTGTTTAACATTTTTGGTATACTTTATGATATTTTAAGTAACAAAACCCTTTTGCTTTTTGTTAAGTTTCAAAGTATTTATGTATTAGAGGTTGAATGTACTCAAGAAAAGTGTATCAATGTTCAACAAAACATCTATAAATCATGATTATCAGGTCAAGTATAAAAATACTGTACTCAAAATATCTATAGTCAAGTTAAGACAGACAGTAATGGAAGCAATGTAATGTATTTCAACTCTTAATGTTTCAACAGAGATTTAAAAATAGATAACCAAATTTTTTTTACAAATGTTCTAATTGAAAGTTGATCATTGAACCCAACGTCGACAAATTCCTTATGCATATTTCTGATGTAAAGCTTCAAAATAAAAGTATTTATTAAAAAATTTAAGCTGGGCTCGGTGGCTCAGCCTGTAATCCCGTGCCTTGGGAGGCTGAGGTGAGTGAATTGCCTGAGCCCGCGGGTTCGAGACCCGCCTGGGCAACTTGGCGAGACCTCATCTCTAAAATAAATAAAAAATTAGCCAGATGTGGTAGCGTGTGCCTGTAGTTCCAGCTACTTGGAAGGCTGAGGCGGAAGGATCGCCGGAGTCCAGCAGGTTAAGGCTGAGGTAGCTGGGAGCAACCACTGCACTCCAGTCTGGGCGACAGAGTGAGACTCCAACTCAAAAAAAAAAAATTAAAAAGTATTTTTAAGATCAATTTTTATATCTTAGGGCATTAGTAAATATGCTTATTTGAGGATTCTTTCTTGAGATATCAAATGACATTCTTGATTGTTTTAGGCCAATATTATTTTTAATGCAAAAATATACTTGAATAAGAGCAAAAGTTCTGAGTCAGTTTATTTATAATTTTTTATTCACACAAAAGCTAGAGTGCAACTTTGAAATCTACCTCTGTAATTCAAATCTTGTCTATAAACAATAGCCAATATATTTTAAACACTAGTTTAACAACATTTCTTATTAATTCAAAGTGGGAGATACTTTCAAGTTCCTAATCTGGAATCTAGGGGATTGTCTTTGACTTTCTGATATTGAAACAAATGGTTAACTTCTCTGTCCTTTCACCATTTTAAATATAATTTTGTATGTGTGAAATGTTAATAAGCTATATAGCTTTTACTTTTCATCACTTATGTCATTCTATCTTTAAGAAAGGGAAACACGTTTTTTATTTTAAATCACTTTTCTTGAGGGTTCTCATATTTTGTGAAAGAAAAATTATTCTGACACTTTTAAAGTTGTTAGGAGGGCTTTATTCAAGAATACTGAAATAAGAAAGAGATACCGAGCTTCACTCCCAACACCAGGGCAAGTGGGGATTTAGAGCCAATGAGTATAGTATGGGAGGTCAGTGGATGAAAAATTACTAGAAGGTACTGATAGACTTCAAGCATACCTGCATTCTTGCTAAACTGCTTTAACAGAATCCTTGCAAATTGCAGGCCAGAAACATAGATGACAGTGATGGTGAATGAAGAACTTGGTCAGATATCAAGAGTGATCAGAAATCCAGGGCGGGGGAATTTCTACTTAACTAATTTGGCAGAACTCTTTGCTAATGGCAACCCAAGGACAGAGCCAATGTCAAGGTCTAGTTGAAGAATGGGCTGAGAGGAGCCTAACTAAAATTTGGTCAAGAAGAGAGTCTTTGTCACTTTCTTGGTTCTCACTGGCACCAAACGCTTTCTGATTGAAAATTTCTTTCATCACATCTAGTGAATGACATATTTCCATCATATCATTATTCAGATTTCTCTGATATTCTTTTTACTGTGCTCAAACACTTACTCTTCCAACGAAGTTATTTCTGTTTTTATAAAGTGTAGAATAACATTTTAACTTGGAGTTTAATAAGCTTTGGGGGATACATAATTTCTAACGGATGTTTCTATAACTTCATAGTTCATGTATACAGGAATTAATTTTCTACATGCAATTAAGCACAAATTCTAGGTTAAAAAAATGTAACTTCAAGGTGGAAATTCTTCTATACCTCTCTTTTTTCTTTCATATATACATTAAATTATATATAATTATTAAAATAGAAAAAGCAAGTATTTATTTGTAGGTATGTTTATCAGTAATTGCTGATTTTCTCAGTTTTGCTCATGCTGTATTCTTCTCTTCTCCTCCTTGCCCTGTTTTTTGGTAACCACCAGATTTTTTTCCTCTGTACAACATTTGAAGTTTTTCATGATGTAAAAGGCCTTCCTGTTTTCTGAAAGTTACAATTTTTGACATACCAACATGAAATCTGGCTGCATTTTTCAGCCTCTTCACATGTTACTCTGCCATAGTCACATCCTTCCTCTTATTTTGGCCTGATATCAATTCTCTAATTTCATTAATATACTAATCTTGTGCTAGTGAATATTGCTGCCTTTCTGCTGTTTTCATATTTACAATGCATAATCTGTACAGAAATTGTACTTATGCTTTATTTTAGACAAGATTTATCAATATTTTCTTGCCTCACACCACAAATACATTTTAAAATGTGGCTTTCAGTATAGCATGAGTTGCCTGGAGCATGTATTGCATTCAACATCAGTAATTTTGAATTGAATTCCCACTGAGATCATCAGGCAAGCAATTAGTGACATTGCTTTCTTTCATGGAAAACTAAATCTTGCCCTAAGTTTTCAGCAGAATTATAATCATATAATATACATACATACAGATACCACATTGTGGACAGTGTATGACTGTGAGCTAGCTATTAATATTTTCATTAGCATGTATTATTTTCATATTGGGCTATATGTATTTGTAAATATATTATCCATAAACCTCTCCATACAATAGTATAATGCTAAGGAAATTACATTTCATAAATAATAAAGAGTTATACAAGATTTTATGACCATAGATTTAAGGTTAGTCTTTGACTTTGCTGAGATTTCTGGCTTCTTGTATAGTTGATTCTTTAATTAGTTGTGTATTGTTAGATTCTTCACTTCCCTGGCCTTGAAAAAGCTTTTTTTCTTCTTTTGAGAATATCCTTTTAATTTAATTGAACTGTTAAATTAAAATTTAATTGACTATTTAATTTCCAATCAATTCAATATGCAGTTTTTGGATTTTGAAAGCACAATGTAACATCAGGTAAATACTTGTTACTGAGACACATTAAAATCCACATGTGCAGATCATTTGGTGGGGTAACAATTAAATGGTTTCTTCCAATGCCTAATGACCATGATGAGGGAGATCAAAGAATGCTGTGAGTACATAAATTAGGGAAACTCACCCAGAATTGGAGGATGTGGAAAGGCTGTGTTTAGAAAGTGTGGAAGTTGGTTTTGAAGGCAGCCAAATGAAGGGAAGGGCAGACACATGTCAAGATAACAAAAAACCATAGGCAAATAGATCTGTGCAATACTTAGCACACCTTAGTACAAAGATGTACCACTATAAATTCAGCAAATACTCTTTTGTGGAATATTAAGTAGTTGTGAGTTTTTGTTATTACAAAGTTCTTTATAGAAACCTTTATAATACTTCTAATTATTTTCTCTGAGTAGATGTTTAAGAATAGATTGTAAAGCCAAAGTCTAGGAGCTCAAGACCAGGTTGGGCAGCTTATCAAGACCTTGTCTTTACAAGAAATAAAAATAAAATAGCAAGGCATGGTGGTGCATGGCTGTCATCCTGGCTACTTGGGAGACTGAGGTGAGAGAATTGCTTGAACCTAGGAGTTTGAGGCTGCGAGGAAGTAAAAATAAGTTGCTTTATCTCCCCGAGGAATCGTTCCAATTATATTTCTCTCAATAATGCATGATAGGGTTCACATTACCAAAATATTGCTAGTATAAAATAGTGAAGCTTTATTTCTAGGTTTGACTAGTAATATCATGGAAGGTAGGTTAAAATAGTCCTGGATTCATATCCCAGCCCTAAAACTTATTACCGTTGTGTACTTGACCTCTTTTACCCCAGATCCCTCATCCATAGAACAAAGATTACTCCTTCTTTATAAGTTTATAAATTATTAAATAGAATAAAACAGGCCAGGTGTGGTGTCTCATGTCTGTAATCCCAGTACTTTTGGAGGCCAGGGCAGGAGGATTGCTTGAGTCTAGAAGTTCAAGACCAGGCTGGGCAGCTTATCAAGACCTTGTCTTTACAAAAAATAAAAATAAAATGCAAGGCATGATGGTGCATGACTGTTGTCCTGGCTACTCAGGGGACTGAGGTGAGAGAATTGCTTGAACCCAGGAGTTTGAGGCTGCAAGGAAGTGTGATCGTGTCACTTCACTCTACCCTGGGTGACATTGTGAGAACCTGACTCAAATAATAATAATAATTTTAAAAATAGAGTAAGATATGTGCACTTGCTATAATACAAAAGTTTCAGTAACATTCTGGACTTGTATATGAGGTTGGCATTAAAAACATACATTAAAGCAAAATAGGATCAATATTTGTAAAATGATTTCTTCTACATTTGTACTACAGATTATAATTCTTATGTTGTATATCTGATGTATAATTAGTAGATATAGCAAAATTGGATGTAGATTACTTTTACTTTAAAATTTTTTATTGAAGTCTTATGAAAAACAGTGTTGCTGCTATTACTTTAACAAACATTAATCATTTAGATCAACTTAAAATACAAAAATTATAAGATTTTGTTTTTCTTTGTGTAGATTAAAGTTCGTGACCTGTATCATCATTTTTTCTCCTTAAAGAACTTCTTTTAGCATTTCTTGTAGGGAAGATTTAATGGCAATGAATGCTCTGTTTTTTTGTTGTTTTTTTTTTTTGGTCAGAGAAAGACTATTTATTTGCGCATTTTTTTGTTTGTTTGTTTTTGAATTGGAGTCTCACTCCGTCACTGAGGCTAGAGTGCAGTGGCACACTTACAGCCACCCCAGCATTGACCTGCTGGACTCTGGTCATCCTTCTGCCTCAGCCTTCCACGTAGCCAGAAGTACAGGGTGGACACTACTACGCCCTGCTAATTTTTGATTTATTGTAGAGACGAGGTCTCACCAAGTTGCCAGGGCTGGTCTCCAACCTGTGGTCTCAGGCAATCTACTCGCCTCGGCCTCCCAAAGTGCTGGGATTACAGGCAGAACTACCCAGTTCAGTCCTTCTGCACATTCGAAAGACGATTTTGAGATTTAGAATATCTTGTAATAATTTTTAGATATGAAACTCTAGGTTAATGTTTTATCTCTTTCAACCTTTAAAAATTTACTCCACTTTCTCCTTGCTTGCATGGATTCTGACAAAAAGGTTGCTATAATTCTTACCCATGTTTTCTATAGATAAGTAGATCTTCCCTCACCCCTTCTGCAATCCCTCTGGCTTCTTTTAAGATTTTCTCTCTTTCTTTTATTTTCTGAAGTTTCAATATGATATGACTAAGTGTAACTTTTTGGTATTTATCCTGTTTAATGATATCAGAGCTTCCCAGTTCTGTAGATTTTGTGTCTATCATTAGTTTTGGAAAGTTCTCAGTCACTATTACTTCAAATAGTGCTTTAGCTCCTTTATCTCTCTTACTCTTTCAATTGCAAGTTTTGATATTGTCCCAGAGACATTGCTTTTTACAAATCAAATTTTCCTTCTGTTAGTTTGGAAACTATTCTCTCTTCTGTGCTCACATAGCTTTTGTTAAATAACAAACTACCCCAAATATCAGTGGATTAAAACAACACACATTTCTTATTTTTCATGAGTCTGGTCAGCAGTGCAGTTTGCTGATTTGAGCTGGTCTTAGCTGGTGTCAGCTAGGCTTGCTAATCCTCCTAAAGTCAGCCAGCAGATAGCTTGAAAGAGAGGAGAGGAGCTGGCAGCTAGGACGGTGTCATTTGGAATGTAATGGTTCTTCTTCATGTATCTCTTACTTCTATCCGGTAGGCTAATCTGGGCATATTTTCATGTTCACTCATGCATGGTCTCATGACAACAGCAAAGAATTACGAGAGAGAGAGAGACACAGAAAGAGAGGCAAGAGAAGAGGAGTCGGGGAAGGGGATGAGAAGAAGAACGAGGAGGAGGAGAGGAGCAAAAATAAGAAACACTCAAACACTTTATAGGCTCTGCTATCCTCAAATTTGCTATTGTCCTTTTGGCCAAAGAAAGTAATATGGAAACTGGGCTCGGTGGCTCAGCCTGTAATCCCGCGCCTTGGGAGGCTGAGGTGAGTGGATTGCCTGAGCCCGCGGGTTCGAGACCCGCCTGGGCAGCGAGACCTCATCTCTACAATAAATCAAAAAAATTAGTCGGGTGTGGTAGCGCGCGCCTGTAATTCCAGCTACTCGGAAGGCTGAGGCGAAAGGATTGCCGGAGCCCAGCAGGTCAAGGCTGCGGTGGCCGGGAGTGGCCACTGCACTCCAGTCTGGGTGACAGAGTGAGACTCCAACTCAAAAAAAAAAGAAAGAAAGTAATATGGCAAGCACAAAATAATTGTGGGAAGACACTATTAAAGTAAAGAAGTCAGGGAGGCATGTGAAGTTAAGAACTATCAAGCAATCTACCATGCAATTGATCTACCAAAATACTTATCCATAAATGCATTATTTACAGTATATATATATATATATAGACAATATCTTCCCATTCTCATTAACAATAAGAGTTTTAGCTTTTTGGCTGTTGTTGTTCAGATTGTCAGATTTATTTTCAGAGGGATTGTGCCAATTTCATCTTCTCCTAGCAGTGTCTGGGAGGACCCACTTCTCCATTGTCTCTACAAGAAATCCTATTATTTTTTCGTATTCATGTATGGCATATAGTTTCTGTTTTTGTTGTGTTTTTTTTGAGTTGGAGTCTCACTCTGTCACCCAGACTGGAGTGCAGTGTCCGGTCCCGGTCACCGCAGCCTCGACCTGCTGTGCTCCGGCGATCCTTCCGCCTCAGCCTTCCCAGTAGCTGGAATTACAGGTGCGCACTACCACACCCGGCTAATTTTTTTTTTTTGATTTATTGTAGAGATGAGGTCTCGCCAAGTTGCCCAGGCGGATCTCAAACCCGCGGGCTCAGGCAATTCACTCACCTCAGCCTCCCAAAACACAGGATTACAGGCTGAACCACCGAGCCCAGCTGGCATATAGTTTCAATGTGCATTTCTTTTATTTAATTTTTTTTTATTTCAAATATGTGGGGTACAAATTAGGGTTAGGTATAAAAATTTTCATTTTGCAGGTACTCTTGTTGATGAGGTGCACCCCCCTCCCCTGGCAGTTTCCCACTACTGCCAATCTCTTTCTTATAATATTACAATAGTTGTTCACGATCCGCTTAAGAGTGAGAATATGTGATACTAGGTTCTTTGTTTCTGTGATAGATCACTCAGTATTATAGTCTCTAAATTCTTTCGAATTGTTGTGAAGCTCATAATTTTGTCCTTCTTTATGGCTGTGTAATATTCCATTGTGTATTTGTATCACTTTTTTTTAATCCAGTCCTCTTTCAATGGACAGCATGATTGGTTCCATGATTTTGCTATTGTGAATAATACTGCAATAAACTTGCATGTGCAGGTATCTTTTTCATAGCGTATTTTGATTTCCCCTGGGTATATTCCCAGTAGGGGAATTGCGGGGTCGTATGCAAGGTCAATGGTTAGATCTTTTAGGAATTGCCACACTATTTTCTACAGATGCTGTATGAGTTTACACTCCCACCAACAGCGCAGAAGTGTTCTCTTTTCCCTACGTCATCTGGCATCTGTTGTTTTTTGAGTCCATTCTGTCTAGAGTTAGGTGGTATCTCAGTGTGGTTTTAGTTTACATTTATTTGATGTCTAATGAGGCTGAGCATTTTTTCATGTATCTGTTGGCTTCTTGTATGGCTTCTTTTGAGAAGTGTCTATTCATATCTTTTGCCCTCTTGTAACGGGGCTGTTTTTGTTTTTCTTTTTCTTTTCAGCACGTTTGAGTTCCTGGTAGATCCAAGATGTTAGGCCTTTGTCAAATATGTAGTTGACAAATATTTTTTCCCAGGCTGTGGGCTGTCTCCCCACTCTCTCAATGGTTTATTTGGCTTTGCAGAAGCTTGTCAGTGTGATGAGGTCCCACTTGTCTCTCTTATCTCTTACGGCATGGACACTTGGGGTTTTGTTCAGGAATTGATTGTCAGTTCCAATTTCCATAAGGGTGTCTCCTGCATTTTCTAAGATTCTTATAGTTTGAGGCTTCACGTTTAGGTCTTTAATCCATTTAGAGTTGATTTGTGTTTATGGTGATAGGTACGGGTCTTGTTTTAATCTTTTGCATGTGGTCAACCAGTCTTCCCAGCACCATTGACTGAATAGGTTCTCTCCCCAGTGGTTGATGGTGGAGGCTTTGTCAGAGATGAGTTGGTTGAGAAATTGAGGTTTTGCTTCTGAAATCTCCGTCCTGTTCCATTGGTCTTTGTGTTCTTGTACCAATACCAGGCTGTTTTGATTATTATAACTTCATAATGAAGCTTAAAGTCTGGAAGAATGATGCCTCCAACTTTTTTTGTTTGTTTGTTTGTTTGTTTGCTGAGAATTGCTTTGGCTATTCGTGGTTGTTTGTGTTTTCATATAAATTACTATATTGTCATTTCCAGGTCTGAAAAGAATGCTGATGGTAATTTAATGAATATTGTGTTAAATCTTTAGATTGCCTTGGGTAGGATGAATATCTTATCACTGTTGATTCTTCCAATTCATGAGCTTGGAATATTTTTCCATTGTTTGTGTCATCTTTGATTTCTTTGAGCAGTGTTTTGTAGTTTTCTTTGTAAAAGTCTTTGACTTCTCTGGATAGGAAGATGCCTAGGGTTTTGTTTTTTTTTTTTGGTGGCTATTGTGAATGGGATTGTGCTTTTTTATTTGGGTTTCTCTTTGTTGTTGGTGTATAGGAATGCGACTGACTTTTGCACATTTACTTTTTACCCTGACACTTGCCAAAGTCTGTTATCAGTACAAGGAGGTGTATGACAGATTCTCTTGGGTTTTCAAGATATAGAATCATGTCATCTACATAGAGAGATAACTTGACTTACTCTGTTTCTGTTTGGATACCCCTGAATTCATTCTTTTGTCTGACTGCTCTAGCTAGGACTTCCAATGCTATATTGAACAAGAGGGGTGAGAGTGGGCATCCTTGTCTTGTTCCGGTTTTCAGGGGAAATGGTTCCAATTCTGTATGAGGGCTGTGGGTTTCTCGTAGATGGCTCTTACTGTTTTGAGGTATGTTCCATCTATGCCTAGATATTCGAGGATTTTTTTCAAGAAAGGGTGCTGGATTTTATCAAAAGCTTTTTCCACATATAATTATATAATAATGTGGTTTTTGTCTTTATATCTGTTGATGTATTTAATTACGCTTACAGTCTTGCTAATGTTCAACCAGCCCTTTAACCTGAGGATGAAGTCTACTTTGTCATCATGGATGATTTTTGAGATGTGTTGTTGGATCTCGTTTGCTAGAATCTTATTGAGAATTTTAGCATCTATGTTCATCAAGGATATTGGCCTGTAGTTCTCTTTCTTTGTTGGATCTTTCCCCTGTTTGGATATCAATCAGTGTGATGTTAGCTTCACAAATAGATTTAGAGAGAGTTCTATCTTTCTCAGTTGCCTGGAATTCTTTCAGTAAGATTGGTGTCAGCTCCCCCTTGTATATTTTTTAGAATTCTGTTGGAAAGCCATCAGGTCCAGGGCGTTTTTTTGTAGGTAGTTTTCTTATGGCATAGTCGAGTTCCTGTTATTATTGGTCTATATGGGGTCTGATTTCTTCCTGTTACATCTTGGGGAAGTTGTGTGATGTCCGAAAGTGTTCCATTTCATTTAGGTTTTTGAGTTTGTTTCCATACACGTGTACATAGTAATCTCTGATAAACTTTTGTATTTCTTCGGGGTCAGTTGTGACTTCATCTTTTGCATTTATTTTTGCATTTTGGTCTTCAACTTCTGAGATTCTTTTTTCTGCTTGGTTAATTCTACTTTGCATGTTTATCAGTTTGTTTATTTAATTTGCTGTATTCTTTATTGCTGTTATCTCTGTTATTGACTCCTTCATCTCTCCTCTTGTCTCTTCTCATTTGTATTTATTCTCCCTATTAATATCTTGATAGCTGTGCTTGTAGTTTTTGATCAGTGGCTGATCTGCTGATCTCCCAGGATTCTGTGTGAAACTCTTATTCTTTCTTTGGGTTTCTTCATTTGTGTAGGTTTTCCTCCCCGCCCCCTTTTTTTAACCTCTCCTTTAATACTGCTGTTCAGGGATGGGGTGATAGCTTTCTTTTCTGTTCGCTCAATCTCCTATTCTTCCTTATGTAGAGAATTTAGAACATTTTTAAATCATCAGAGGTAATAAATGTTTTTAAATCATCAGAGGTAATAAATGTTTTAAAGGTTGACAATGAAAATTGATCTTTCTTTATGGGATAGTAAGTTCTACGTAGTTAATGTTAGTCACAATAGTAATCAGTATAAAAACCAGCAACATTTTACCTGCAACTTAATTGAGAATTATGATGTTATATGAACATTTTGAAAATTAATCCCTTTAGGTAATATACAGTCCGGAAATTTAAGAGGTTGCCATATTTGGCACTTGGTCTAGGTCATAGGTTTTTGGTGGAGCAAGAGACAATGTTTGCATATGTTCACAATTATGTTTTTTCAATGAAATGATACATGTGTCTTTACAAGATCTGGTTGAGGAGACCTTAAATTGACAGGTCTTCATAGAAATAGGAAATAGATAATTTTCAGATTAATTATTGTTGATTAATGTAGAATATCTCTTGTAATAAAAATTGGAATTGTGGATACTTTAGAAACAAATTGCTATTTAATTATGATGTTGCCATTTCAAGTTACATTTCATACCTACTTCTTCTAAATACTTTGTTATGAGTAAAATGGAATTTTAAAATGACATAAGTGCCATTGATTTTATTAGGTTTTATTCTGGAGTCTCTGTAGTTTTTTCCACAGAGTTTCTACAGATGTAGACAATCTTTAATTTACTTGATGGATTTTTTGTCAGGTTTTTAAGAGCAAATTTAACTGACTGTTGTTTTACATTTTAATAATTGGTCAGATTTGAATCATTTTATATTAATTTTATTAAAAGTATGTAGTTAAATATGCAAATGGCACATTTTAATGAATTCTGATGTCACATATTAAATGTATGAAATTAGAATTGTATGGATTTTTTATAGTCAAGTAAAAATGCTTATGTTTATATTATTAAGTGGTTGTTTAACTTATGGAAGAAATCTATGAATATTTTATTAAATTGTATTACAGATGCCCCTAAGTTTATATCAAACCAAACAATTTATTACTCTTGGGAAGGAAATCCTATAAATATAAGTTGTGATGTGAAATCAAATCCACCAGCTTCAATCCATTGGAGAAGAGAGAAATTAGTCTTACCTGCTAAAAACACCACCAATTTAAAGACATATAGTACAGGAAGAAAGATGATATTAGAGGTAAGTATTCATTTATATCAATAAATTATATGTAAGTATCTACTATTTTACAATACTTTTAAATATCCTTCTATACAAATATATATTCTGAAATCGTGGTGTATATATTTTATATTTATTTATTTAAAAGTCAATTGGATCATGGCTCATTAATGAAAAATGCCTCATTATTTACTTATGTAGAAATGTGGGTGTATAGTAAAGAGCATTATTTTTCATAAGCTTATTTTTAGAAAAACAGTCATATGAAGAAAAACAAAGAGAGAAGAAATTAATAATTTGTTAGCTACTGAGGAGCAAAATTTCATCTTCAGTGTTGATACTTTAATTGATTCTATGGGTTATATCTTTTTTCTCCTTACACTGGTATGCATAAATGCTATTTCCTGATTACATTGTTATAATCCTCGTGTAAGTTCCTAAGTAAACAAAATTTACTTATTCAGTGTTTCATTTTATTTTATTTCTAAAATTAAGATTGTATATAATTGTGTTTATACTGCCAAGTGGCTAACTCTTAAATGGTATTTGAATAAAATTTCTTGTACAAATTAATTGCAGATTGTGTGTTTATCAATTTTCAAATGTATACAAGTATCTAAAAATGATCATGCTTTTAATATAAGATGCAGTTAGAACAACTGGGAATCTTCTTCCCAAAACCTTATTTTTCTGAAATGCCACTCCATTTTTCTTCACTAATTCAATTTACATAAACCAAATGAAATACGTCTTAGAATAACATCTGATATTCATACTACATTCAGTTAAGCTGTCTTTATTGATACCAATTAGACTTAGCAAAAGATTTTTTTGATAGAAAGGTCTAGCCATCACATCCCCAAATATTGGATAGCTGACTGGTAATTAAACCACTTTGTC
>NW_007260377.1:2444769-2482089 GCF_000164805.1 Carlito syrichta
CTCCCCGCTCAATCCTGGCAGTAGCCACTACTGTTAATCCCTTTCTTTAAGTATTTTGGTAAATGCTCACGGTCTCTTTATGAGTGAGAATATGTGGCACTCAGTTCTTTGTTTCTGTGATAGTTCACTGAGTATTATAGATGCTAAGTCCATCCACGTTGCCCCTATTTCTAAAATTAAGATTGTATATAATTGTGTTTATACTGCCAAGTGGCTAACTCTTAAATGGTATTTGAATAAAATTTCTTGTACAAATTAATTGCAGATTGTGTGTTTATCAATTTTCAAATGTATACAAGTATCTAAAAATGATCATGCTTTTAATATAAGATGCAGTTAGAACAACTGGGAATCTTCTTCCCAAAACCTTATTTTTCTGAAATGCCACTCCATTTTTCTTCACTAATTCAATTTACATAAACCAAATGAAATACGTCTTAGAATAACATCTGATATTCATACTACATTCAGTTAAGCTGTCTTTATTGATACCAATTAGACTTAGCAAAAGATTTTTTTGATAGAAAGGTCTAGCCATCACATCCCCAAATATTGGATAGCTGACTGGTAATTAAACCACTTTGTCCAAATCTATTTCATTTTAAATATCAGTCTTTGAAATTGCATTAGAACTAGCTATTGGTGAATTCACAGGGATGTTAATATCTCAAAAACATTGGGGCAGTTTGAATGTAAATTTTAGGTTTATCTTAGTTAAAAACCGAGTTTAGATTTAGCTTCAGGTTTAGGTAGTGTATTAGTCTCTTTGCCTGACTCTTTTCTTAATTTGTAGATAGCTGCCTTCTTGCTGAGTCAGCACCTGCCACTTCCTCTATTTGCTGCATGAGAGAAACAGAAAGAGATGGGGGGGGAAGGGAAGGAGGGAAGGAGAGAGAGCAAGAGAGAGAGAGAGAGAGAGTTCTGGTGTCTATTTCTTACTAGTTCTGCTGGGTTAAGCTTCACTCTAATTGGGGCAGTGATACACAGTTCAGTACGCAGCAGGTGGATTTAAGTTCATACATAAATCACAGACTAATGTGTAATTTCTGCTTTATTTCATATTGACATTTTTAAGCTTCTGGGAAAACCTATAGTCCTCCATGGAATTTTCTCCAAAGAACGGTCATAAATAAAATGTTTATGTATTTAACTATGTAAATATCTGATGCTGCCTAAACTTCTGCCTAAATAACATCCCTCTGTACTACAAAAAGAAAAATAAACAAATGTTGTTTATTTTACCTGTAGCCATTTGATCTGTTGGCTAAAACATTGACTTTGAATATTTACATTTTATGTTTATATTGTTTTTCACACATTAAAGTCCAGATTAAAAAACGTAGATGTGTGACTAATGCAGTTTGATGAGAAAATAATACAAAGCAATAACAAGAAAAAGCAACAATCAACCTTACTAATATTTAGCTAGTAATTACTAATATTTAGCTATGTAGCTAGTAGCATGCATAGTTGCTTGAGATAATAAATTATTATTAATTTTGTTTAATAGTTGTAAGAGTCATACTTGCTAATTCTTGAGAGCATACAGTAAAATATATTAAAAATGAAGTTTACACTTAATAACAAATTGGTCAATAATATGTTTCTTAAACTCAATTTTAAAGCTTTTTTTTAATAAAAAATTATCCAAACTTTTAAATTTATGATTTTAAAATATAACCAAATAATCAATAAGTTTGTTGGGTTACTGTCAATAAATGCATCTGTAAAAGTCATCACTATTTTTTTTAACTTGACCACACCTTAAGGTAATAATACAACGTTTTAAATGGGCACAAGTTTCTAATAGTTGTATTGGAATAATATTCTATTTTGAATCATCTGTATCGTTTTCTGTTCTAAGTGAGAATACTGACTGGTAATCTCATGATTTTCGCATCATGGAATATGTAGGAAAAGAAACTAATTTTTTGAGGCTTAGGTAAAAAGACAAACAAGCTTCATTATTAACATTGTACGCTTAGCTTATATTTATATGTTCAAAACAATATTTGTTGATCCATTTTTATTCTGTCAAAACCTAACATCATAAATTAACCTAAATTTATTTTAGCTGGGTACAGCCAGACCTCTGAGATATTGTGGGTTGTAATCCAGACCACCACAATAATGTACATATCCAAATAAAGCAAGTCACACTATATTTTTGATATCTCGGTGCATATAAAAGTTATGTTTATATTATACTGCAGTTTATTAAGTGTGCGGTAGCACTATATCTAAAAATAACGTAAATACCTTCACTAGAAAAGTACTTTATTACTAAAAAATGCTCTGAGCCTTCAACAAGTTGCCCCTTTTTGCTGGTAGAGGTTCTTGCCTTCATGTGGATGACTGCTGACTGATCAAGGTGGTGATGGCTGAAGGTTGGGATGGCTAGGAAAATTTCTTAAAATAAACCACAGTGGAGTTTGCTGCATTGATTAACACTTCTTTTCATGAATGATCTATCTGTAGCAAATGATGCTGTTTCATAACATTTTGTCTCTAGCAGATTATCGTTTCTTTTTTTTTTTTTTGAGTTGGAGTCTCACTCTGTCGCTTAGACTGGAGTGCAGTGGCTGCTCCCAGCCACCACAGCCTCGACCTGCTGGGCTCCGGTGATCCTTTTGCCTCAGCCTTCCAAGTAATTGGAACTACAGGCGCGCGCTACCATGCCCGGCTAATTTTTTGATTTATTGTAGAGATGAAGTCTCGGCAAGTTTTCCAGGCGGGTCTCGAATCCGTGGGCTCAGGCAATTCACTCACCTCGGCCTCCCAAAGCACGGGATTACAGGCTGAGCCACCGAGCCCGGCCAGATGATCTTTTAAAAATTGTAGTCAATCTTTTCAAACCCTGACACTGCCTTATCAACTGAGTTTATGTAATCTTCTAAATATGTTGTTGTCATGTCAACAATGTTCACAGCATCTTCAGTAGGAGTAGATACCATCTCTAGAAACCACTCTCTTTGTTCTTCCAAAAGAAGCTATTTTTCATCTGTTACAGTTTTATCATGAGATTACAGCAATTCATTTCATCTTCAGACTCCACTGATGTTTTTACTTCCTCCCATGAGTTCTTCATGGCATCTAGATGGTGAAACCTTTTCATAAGGTTTTCAATTTACTTTGCCTAGATCCATCAGAGGGATCAATACTCAGTGACCTTGGCATCAAATGATACTCCTGTCTCATTCTCCAAAGCATTGGGATTATGAACATGAACCACTGTGCATGGATTAGGAATCATTATCACGGCAGCTATAATCTTATGAAATGTATTTCTTCAATAATATGGCTTGAAGTTTCAATTCACTCCATGATCCATGAGCTACAGAATGACTACTGTGGTAGCAGGCATGAAAACAACAATCTTTTTGTACTTCTCCATCAGAGCTCTTGAGTGAACAAGTCTCTTGTCAACGATGGGTAGTAGTTTGAAAGGAACCTTTTTCCTGAGCAGTAGGTGTCAACAGTGGATTTAAAATACTCAATAAACCATGCTATAAACAGGTGTGCTCTCATGTGCACTTTGTTGTTTCATTGACAGAGCACAGGCAGAGTAGATGCAGAGTAGTTTGTGAATGCTTTCTGCTTTTTATAATAGTGTACAAACATTGGTCTCAGCTTAAAGTCACAAGGTTCATTAGCCCCTGTCAGGACTGTCAGCCTGCCCTTTGAAATTTTGAGCCAGGCATTTACTTCTTCTTTCTAGATATGAAAGTCCTAGATGGCATCTTTTTCCAGTAGAAGGCTATTTTATCTCCATTGAAAATCTATTTTTTAGATGTGTATCTACCTTCATCAATGATCTCAGATCTTCTGGATGATTTTCTGCAGCTTTTCCTTCAGCATTTCCTATTTCTTCTTGCACTTCTATGTCATCGAGTTGGCTTTTTCCTCAAATCTTGTGATCAAACTCTTAGCTTCAAAATTTTCTTCTACAACTTTCTCACTTCTCAACCTTTCAAGAATTGAATAAAAGTCTTTGCTCTAGATTTTGTTTTGGCTTAAGGAATGTTGTGACTGGTTGATCTTCTATCCAGACCACTCAAACTTTCTCCATATCAGTAATAAAGCTGTTCACTTTTTCACCAGTTGTGTGTTTACTAGAGGATTCCTTTTGATTTTTTTTTTTTCCAAGAACTTTTTCTTTGCAGTTACTACTTGACCAACTGGTGCAATAAATCTAGATTTTGGCCTATCTTGGTTTGACCTGCCTTTGTCACTAAACTTAACATTTATAGTTTTTGATTTAATGAGAGAAATGTGGTTCTTCCCTTACCTTGCACACTTTGATGCCAATGTAGGGTTATTAAGCAGCCTAATTTTTAATATTGTTGTGTCTCAGGGAATAGGAGGCCCCAAAAGAGGGAGACAGTTGGGGGAGTGGACAGGTGGAACAGTCAGAGCACATTCACAGACACTGTCCCATTCTCTGACTCATATGGGAATATTTCATGGTGCCCTAAAACAGTCACAGTCGTAACATCAAAGATTATTGATCAAACACCACCACAATATATCTGTGCACAAATTTGAAATATTGACAGAATTATCAAAAGGTGACATGCATACACAAAGTGAACTCAAGCTGTTGAAAAAAGGATGCCAATAGACCTGCTTTATAATATAGGATTGCCACAAACTTCAATTTGGAAAAAAAAAGCAATACCTTTGAAGTGCAGTAAAGTGAAGCACAATGAAACAAGGTATGTATTCAGCGTCTATAATACCCAGTGATTTACCTCTGAAACAAAAAACTGTGTACCACATTTTCTCACTCATAAATGGACCCTGAACATTTACCATAATATTGTAAGAAAGGGATTGGCAGTAGCCAGAAACTGCCAGGGAAGGAGGGCATATAACATTAATAAGGGTACCTTTTCTCAAACCAGGCAAAGTGGGGACAAAAGGGAGGCCCAAACTTTACCTGTACGGTGACCAATTGAATATCTAATCCTGAATTGTACCCCACATCTTCAAAATTAAAAAACAAGATATGCCTGTATTTAAATATGAAAATACGATATTCTGAGTAGATGTTCTTAGTACTTCCTGGATAAATATTATCAATGTTTTACACATTTTAAAATTTTAAATCTTTTTACTTAATGCTCTATGATAAACCGTGGGTATCTTATATTTTGATAAAATTATATGATATTTGATTGTGCAGGGTTTGAGTGTAAAACCACTGTTGGATTTTAATTTCACAATGCTTTGCCTGAATATATTAAATATGCTTTGGGGCACATGATTCAGCCAGGTTAAATCTAGAACTCTGTGTGTGTGTGTGTGTGTGTGTGTGTGTTCATCTATGCTGTCATAGGTATTTTCTGTGTCTGATAATTATACAACATGACAAAATAATTACTTATTAAAATAGAATTGTAAACCTTTTTATCTGTTTATATCTAAACTTACAGGAATGACAAAAAATAAATTGTGCTTTTAAAATTTATTCTAATGAAATGATTATATTTAAATTATTAATTTTAAGCTGCTATGAAATAGTCACAATTCTTTGTTGTGGCTATCCTGTCTCAGCATAGTATTAATTTGGAAAACTCATTTTTTTCCTGTTGATTATACAAAAAATACTTTCTCATATCCTGTTGAATAGAAGCATATTTTTCTTAAATTTTTTCTCATTAGTAGAATTAATTTAAATTAGCCTTGTTTATTTAAACACCCTACATATGAAAAATGAATATTTGAATCATTTAGCAATACTTACATAAGTGCTGTTAAAAATTCTAAGGTTTAATCCTACGATCTGTTTCTAGATGGACAGCTGACTAAAAAGTGAATGACACAGCTTTTTGTGCTCTTTTCGAATTATCATCTTCAATGGACCTCAAAATTGCACTTTTAGTTAATAGCCTCCCATTACCACAGAATCATTTTTCCCTCTTTTGGGATAGTGTTGAAATTAACAGCAACTCTTGTTGTAAGCATATTCTCTCTTAATAATAGTTACTGAGATTGAAAATTATATCTATTACTATCATCAAATCTCTTTTCTAAATTGATACTTCAGATTTTCTGTACATTAGAATTACAGGGTTGGTCCCAATGTTCACCAATAGAATCCTCAAAGGTTAACTTAATTATGGATTTCAGATGTGTAAGGATTGAGGTCAGCTATTTTCCACCTAAACTGAAGGAGAATGATAGGAGTTGAATGGAAATGAAGGCAAGATACTGTTATTAGATACTAAGAAAAAGTGACTGTCTAAGGGGATTGTTGCACAAGGGTAACATTTTCTTGTAAAATACTCCTGGAAAGATTTTTGTAGAATAATCCCTCGTCCTTCATTAGTATTTTATGTTCAATAAATTCAAGAAAGGGATGAAAATCTCACATATTTAGAAAATATTTCTTGAACTTTAAGTCAGACTGGTCTGAAGCTAAGACAGAAAAGAGAGTTAACAATTTTAGTGCAAATTTTCAGTGCAAGCTTCCTGTTTTCAAGTTTTCACCTGCATTGGTTGCAAACTTTGTGTGTGTGTGTGTGTGTGTGTGTGCGCACGTGCACGCATGCGTGCGTGTGTGTGTGGGTGTGTGTGTGTGTGTGTGTGTGTGTGTGTGTGTGTGTATTTCAAACCATGTACCACTTTATGAACTTTACATGTAGGAACAGCTAATAGTTTTGCTATTCAACAATTGCATCAAAATGTTGGCATAGTTTTTCTATTAGAACATTAAGTGAAAATTTAATGTTTTAATAGAAAAACTATGATTCAACTAATCCTATGGATACTATGGGCTCCTGAATACATCTTAATAGGATTTATATGATTTAGTAATGTTTGCTTAATAGAGAAAATAAAGCTAATGGCAAGAAATTGTGGGGTAAATAACTGAAGATGTGTGCAAATAGTAGGCATGCTAAGGTTTGTTTTAGAACTTCTATTAGTTTTAGAACTATAACTTTTATTACTATATGTTTTTTAGATTGCACCTACATCTGACAATGACTTTGGACGATATAATTGCACAGCCACCAACCGTATAGGAACAAGATTTCAAGAATATATTCTTGCTTTGGCTGGTAAGTATGGCACGGTCATTTCTGTGATCCCATACATTATTTCTGTAAGCAAATAAAATTTTAAATAGATAAAAATAGTCTCCACATGTGAGATCTAAAAATAAAAAATTGATCTCGTAAAAGTAGTAAGTAGAATGATGGTTACCAGAGATTGGAAAGGATGGGGGGTGGGGAAGAGAGGTTGTTCAGTGGGTACAAAAATACAGTTAGAAGGAAATAGGATATAGTGTTTGGTAGTATAATAAGACTATTGTAGTTAACAGTGAGTTTTTATATATCTCAAAGTAGCTAAAATAGTGGATTTGGAATAATCTCAACCCAGTGAAATCGTAAATGTTTGAAGTGATGGGTATCCCATTTACCCAGATTTGATCGCTGCACATTGTATGTTTATATCACAATATCACATGTGCCCATAAAGGTATACATTCTTTTGTATCCATAATGGTTTTTAAAAACCTGAGACTTAACTTTTAAAGTGTTTGTAATAAAAATTTGAACTTCCAAAAAGTTTTAAAAAGTATCATTTAGTTTTAATGTTAATGAAGAATACATTTTATATTTTTACAAGTCATGATACAGATAATTATTTAAAGAATGTACTAGTGTTTAAAATCTTGGGGCAATCATATCTGATATATAATGAGGACTTAGAATGTATTGACTGTTACTGATCAAGACTGACTATAAACAGTGATTCTAATTTCCTAAACTTTATGAGCTATATGTGAAAGACATAGGGAACATATGTTTTAAGAAAGCAAATTATGTTTTAAGTAAAGTAAGAATCCTGTCCAAAAGTTAAAAATAAAAATATCCTGAGAGGAAATGAATTAGAATTCATCTATTTTAAACTTCTAGACTTAAAAGAACCAATAGTTGTCTTACATTTAAAGGGAAATGGAAAATTTATGTATATATAACTTTTGTCCAAAAATGTTCTATGTTTCATTTTGTGTATATAATAACATGTTCATTCTACCTCTATAGCTTAAAGATACAAAATTAATAACATGTAGAGTATTAAATTAAATTAGCTGAAACTGCAGGTTTAACATACAGGTATGTTTTAATTTTATAAAAACATATATTTCCAGAATTTGCTATTATATTTTAGAAGACTACTCATTGGACATCTGAAAATATACTGTTAACAATAGTTTATGTAGCTTAGGTGAAAATAATGTGATTTACAGTCTTATAATACTAGGAAAAGAAATATCAGAAATCTATTATAATTTTATGTTTTAATTGAATAAAAAACTTCTATGAAGAATTTTCAAAACATTTTAAGTATAAAACATTTTTATATATAACTGCAATTTTATATTAAATTATTATATATGTGCACATATTTTGCTATATTCTCAAAAGCGATGTCATTAATTGTAAAGACCATAAAGGAAAATTTTTAAAAATACAGTTTACTAGCCGGGCTCGGTGGCTCAGCCTGTAATCCCTCACTTTGGGAGGCTGAGGTGAGTGGATAGCCTGAGCCCGTGGGTTCGAGACCCTCCTGGGCAACTTGGTGAGACCTCATCTCTACAATAAATAAAAAAATTAGCCGGGTGTGGTAGTGCGCGCCTGTAGTTCCAGCTACTTGGAAGGCTGAGGCAGAAGGATTGCCGGAGCCCAGAAGGTCGAAGGTGCAGTGGCCGGGAGCGGCCACTGCACTCCAGTCTGGGCGACAAAGTAAGACTCCAACTCAAAAATAAAAATAAAAATAAAAAAATAAAGTTTACTAAATCTGCAATGCTCAAATCATTATGTAACTTAGAGAGCTGTTATTTTCCAAATCAATATTATTACATTGAGAGAGAAAGGAGAGAAGGAATTGTGTGCAAATAATGGAAGAAAGAGGCAGAGAGAAAAAAAGTGTAAGAAGAGAGTTAAGATAGGAAGGAAAAGGATGAAAAAAGGAAGAAAATAAACAAATATTTATTGTCTACTATGTAGTCAATAAAAGTTAATTTCCATGTAAATTTTGGTGAATAGGCTCTCTGCATTTAAGAATATGAAGAAATCATTATACAGGCAAATTAAATTCGAGGAAAATGAAATAAGTCAAGCCATACAAAAATACATGAATAAAAATTGAAGAATCAACTGTATTGATAATAAACATTCACTGCTAAAATTAATTTCAAGCTTTAGGAAATTAGACAAATTTTCTTGTAATTGGCATGAACTTTTTATAAATAGGTATATGATCAATATAGATATATATACAAGAGGGGACCCAAAAAAAACCCGGAATTTTAATTTGATAGGCGGGGTTCTTGTGGTATAGGCTTTCCTGCTAAGTGTTGTTCTAGGAACCCTTCAGCATTAGCGTCCCAGTTGATGTAGTTGTGAGAGGTTGCCTTCAGCTTCAGTGAATTTCTTTTTTTTTGAGATTCTTTCAGTGCATTTGTCCATTTCATGATGGGTGATTTGCGAGCACATCTGCCCACACTGCACTGAGTGTTCAGCAGTTTATGACCAAAAACAACATGACCCCTTTCGCCCTACTCTCCCTGTTCACCTGATCTTGCCCCGAGTGTGCTTTTTTGTTTGTTTGTTTCCCTGGATGAAAAAAAGTTCTAAAGGGGAAATGTTTTGATGTGGAAAAGGTGAAACAAAAAGCATCAGAAGCACTAAGAGGCATCAAAATTGATGAGTTCAGAAATGTTTTGAACAGTGAAAAAAGCATCTAGATAGGTATAGTACTTGAAATGGAGAGGACATTGAAGGTGACTGAAGTATAAACATGTAAGAGTCAATATACATTTTTTAATAAACAAATTCCAGTTTTATCGGGTCCCTCATAATTTTATTAATAATATTGATACATATTGTATTGCCCTTTTCATAAATTCTGTAGTTTCCTATTAGATACAACTTGATAAATGACCAGCATTATTCTTAGGGTTAAATAATTTTTAATCCTTGAAATAATGTGAAAAACAAAACATTATATTAATGAGATCAAGCAGCTTTATTAAAGCCATAGGAAATATTTAATGTTTGTGTACCTTCGTATATCCCAATATTTACTGGAACATTTTTCATTGGAAAATGTATTTGAGACCTACTCTTCTAATGAAGATATTAAATTGGTGGGTTTCCTTCTGCCCAATCATAATAAAAATTGTCCTTTTCATTTAAGCTAAGAGTTAGAATGTTTTGAACATTTTTATAATTCATTTCTCTTAATATTCTAAGTATTATACAACTTCAAGTTAAAAATTTGTTTCAGAAGCAGTTGTATTCAACATAATTTGTAATGAAGCTACAAAAATGAATGAGACACTCAGTTTTATATGCAAAATATATATTTAATTGTCAACACATAAATAAAATTTCTCTGTTGGGGCTCCTTTATTTAATACTAATATTTGGTATAAAATTTTATTTTCTCTGCAGAATCCAAACACTGAAAGTGTAATATGGTTTTGAATAAGATATACAAGAAATATTGCATAGAAATATATTTCCAAATATATATAAATATCACAGTTCTATATATCACTGATCTGTTTGACCTAGTGCAAGGTCAAGATCATTTAGCATATGATATTTTATACAGTAACAGAATACCTTATTTCCAAAGAGCAATAAATTAAGAGTCAAGGCTTAGAGTGAAATTATGTTTCATATTCAGTGAATATATAGGAAAGGTACACCTTTTCAGCATTCTTTGCTTCAAAGATCTTTTTTTCTTCCTTCCTCTTCTCCTCCATTTCTTCCTTCTTTCCTTCCATTTTTGCTCTTGCATAATTAACTCCTACATCAAAACAAGGTAGATATCTTTGTGGAGATGAGCTGAATGAAGTACAGCAGCAGCCTGGCATTGCGTGTCAAAGCCTGAGCAGAATAAATGGAAAGTGGCAGAAACTTCATGGGTCCAGTGTGGGGTGTGGAGATCCAAGCAGGGTAAAAAGATTGTCCATGTGTCAAGACACAAACAGCAACCTAAAGAGGAGTTTTGCAGTATCAGGGTTGGGAAGGGTCCACGTAAGTTGGGTCGGGGGAGGTTAAAGTGATGAATGATTGATTTCTCCAGGACACTGAAAAAATTAGTACATATAGAAAGCACACAAATGAATAGTTTTCTTACTCTCTTAGAGAAGAGAGTTACAGATAGCAAAAGGACAAAAACTAAAATGATCCAGTATGAATGACTTGGTATTTGAGGTATCTAGATGAACTCTGATTTTAATGTATATAGATAGATGGAGAGAGGAAAGAGTAAGTAAAAATATGTTTGTGTGTATGTCTATCTGTGATCAGTCATTTATATGCATAGCTTATTTTTTCTGAGACTGTCATTGAACAAACAATTTCTGAGCTAGCTCTGTCCCCTGAGAAGACTTGAGAGCTGCAATGGGCACTGGTAGCAACGAGCACTTCTAGAAGCCAGATACTGGACTCTAAATATCATTCTTCACTGAAAGTAACTAGGCCATCTTGTAGAAATGGCTGATTCAAGAACTGGGACAAAGAAAGCACAAGATAAGCTGAAAAATTTGTGATATCAGAAAGCAACAAAATTAATTTTTAAAATGAGCACTTCAGTTTTAAAACAAAAACAGCATAATATACATTAAATCAGCCAAGGAGAATCAGTGGTTGCCAAAGCAGATGTGTAAAAATGAGATGAGAAAAAGATAGAAAAAGTATTAAAGTATATACCTTCAAATTAATAATTAATTATAAAAGGAAAAATAGTAACATTACAGTTACTCAATCTAACAGAGACTCTATTAGTGATCAAAGTTAACATCACCAATAATGAAAAAATTAAACATGAGTAGTACCGGAAAGAGACATCGAGAACATGGAAGAACTACTGTGATATTTCTGTCAAAAATGCATAATCAGAATGTAGTATGAGGAAATGTAAGACAAATTCAAATCGAGGTGCCAGCTGCAAAATAACTAGCCTTCAAAGTGTCAAAGTCATAAAAACTAAGGAGTGGTTAAGGAAATTTCCCAGAATGAAGGATAGTAGAGACATGATAGATAAATGTCACGCATAGTTCTGAACTACATCTTCTTGCTGTAAATGACATTGTTAAAATGATAGATAAAGTTTGATTGTGTTCTGTAGATTAGATTGCAACTTGTTTTATAGAGGTGATGTAGGATCATATTTTGTTTGTAGTAAATATATACTAAAGTTGGCATCCTGTCAACTTACTGTAAAAAGTTCAGACCAATAGTACATCTATATACTGTTCTTTGCTATTTTCTAAAAAACAAAATTATTTTTAAAAATAGGAAAAACTGAAGGAAACTAAGGTCAATAATCAAATATGCATAAGATGCAAAAGCTTTAGAAAAGCAAAGTAATTTGTGAAAATATTTAGCATTGTTAATAAAAATCATCAACATTTTTTATTATGCACATGCATAATTTGACATGTGACCCATATATGTATTAAAATTATTAAAATTAACTTTGCCTAATAAATAATGTTACATAATAATCTATTCCCATGTAACTAGTGTTCTCCAATATATAGGTGTATGCTTTTTTATTGTAAAAGCAATTTATTTAGTCATATAGCAATTTAGTTAGGAATATTTTTTAATCTCTAATAAGTTTGATGATAATATACATACAATGGAGACAGCAATCCTTATTTAGTAATAATGCAATTATAACAGGGTATAGAAATAAGCCAGCCACATATACTCAAGAGCTGATGATTTCATTTCTATGTCTCATTCTCCCTTCTACCCTTATCACTACTAGGGAAGAATAGCTTGACAAAATAGAGTAAAAAGAAAACTTGGAATGATGAGATGAATTATATCATGAGTAGTTATTATATCATTCTCATAATAGTTCAATGAAGTACGAGGCATTATTAATACCTATTTTGCAGGATAAAAGCATGGTTATAAGTTTTATATATATATTCATTATACTTTTATTACATGTGCTGTATTACATCTACTCAATGATGTGATGAAATATTAGCCAGATTAAAAGGCTCCCTTGAGTGAAAGACCTGAGAACAGCATCTCTTTTTGTCATACAGTTTTCTATATGTGATTGTAATGATTCAAGTCCTTTTTTTTTTGTTTTGAGTTGGAGTTTCACTCTGTCGCCCAGACTGGAGTGCAGTGGCTGCTCCCAGCCACCGCAGCCTCGACCTGCTGGGCTCCAGCGATCCTTCCACCTCAGCCTTCCGAGTAGCCGGAATTACAGGCACACGCTACCATGCCCGGCTGATTTTTTTTATTTATTGTAGAGATGAGGTCTCGCCAAGTTGCCCAGGCGGGTCTCGAGCCCAGGGGTTCAGGCAATCCACCCACCTCAGCTTCCCAAAGCGTGAGATTACAGGCTGAGCCACTGAGCCCGGCGATTCAAGTCCTTTTATTTTTAATTCCTTTACCCCCTCCATTTGTCTTTACATTCTGACAACTAATTCCAAGTAACCAATGATTGTTGATTTTTCAAATATTTTTGTAAGGTAATGCAAACAACTAAAATTAGAACTACCTCTTGATCCAGCAATGCCACTAAGAATCTACCCCAAAGAACATAAAAAAGATACTTGCACTCATATGTTTATGACAGCACTTATTCACAATATCAGAAACATGGAATCAACCTAAATGTCCATTAGAGATTATTGGATAATGAAAATGTGGTATATAGAGTATATGTTTATACACATATAGACACATATCATATATACACACATATAGATGCCATTTACTTTTTACACATGCACACATACACATCATATACACACATATAGAGATCATTCATATATACCATATGGTTTAGTACCTTTATATATACCATATGGTATAGTATACACACATATAGATACCATTTATATATACTGTATGGCATTGTGTGTGTGTGTGTGTGTGTGTACACACACACTATATACTGTATATACTGTGTGTGTGTGTGTGTGTGTGTATACACACACACTATATACTGTATATACTGTGAGTGTGTGTGTGTGTGTGTGTAACATCATACCTTCTCCAACAGCAAAATGGGTGGGATTGGAGGCCTCCTAGGAGGGGATAATGTCCTCAAGTCAGAAACAGAAAGTGAAATACCACATGTTCTTACTTATAAATGGGAACTACACAGTGGGTACACAAGGAGAAACCGAGTGGAATAATAAACATTGGAGACTCCAGAAAGAGAGAAGTGGGAGGAAGATCAGGGTTGAATAACTACATACTGGGGACAATGTTCACTCTTCCTGGGATGGGTACACTAAAAGCCCAGACTTCACCACTCTGCAAAATATCCGTGTAACATAACTGCAGCTGTAGTCCCTAAATCTATGCAGATAAAATATAAGTTAAAAAATTAAAAATGGGAAAAAAAACCTAGAGGTGATTAAATAGACTTGGTTTTAATCAGAAAACCCTAAACAAGAGCTTTCCATTAAATCCTAGTTTCATATTCATTACCAAGAATTGGTTTGATCTTCTTTAAACTATCTCCTCTGTCTTCAGAAAACTGAAAAAAAAAAAAAACTCTATAATTTTACGTAAATATAAGATACCTTATGTATGAGCTTGATAACTTTGTTTTATTACCTTTTTAATAAAATCCCAAGTAGAAATACAAGACACACAGAGTCATATATGTTATAGGACTTTACTATAAAATTGTTTTTTTAAAATGCACCTCCTAGTTAAGAATTCTGCTTTCTGGTTGAGAAGCATTCTGTACTTTTGGGTTTATTTAAATTTCTTGAAGCAAATTAAAGCTGTAAGATACAAAAAACTAAATAAAAATGTAACTGTATCGTGCAGTATCTTCCTTACAGTTCAGCACTTCCAAAAAAACACGTCTGAGAAACACTCTATATATTTGTGTGCATATTTATTTTTTTCTTGGAAGAGAAACTTTTAACCCTTTATTATTATTTACTTATTTATTTTAAAGATGTGGGTATAATTTAGCATTAGGTATACAAGTAGTCATCATATAGTTAAAGTCGGGGTCTCCCTTTGGTCCCTACTTTGCCTGGTTTGATTATATGCCCCCCCCTTCCCTTGGCACTTTCTAGCTACTGGCAATCCTTTGCTTAAAGTATTATGGTAAATGTTCAGGGTCTACTTATGAGTGAGAACATATGATACGAAACTTTTCGCTTTTAAACATTATTACCAAATAATTTCATTTGCATTTTCTTAGATTTCTTAATTTATTTTATCATTGCTGTATTTACATTTTAACTATTCAGCATTTCATGTTAAGCCTTACAGTGTCATCAGGTAGCACATCCAGTTCCTGAAGAAAGGTATCCTCAGCCCTGTGAGGCTTTCTGTGCGGTGCTCTACAGCAGTCATTCCAACATCTACCTCATAAAAGTCTGTGAGAACTGAATTAACACATTCAAAGTACCCAGCACACAGCAAGTACTCAACAAATGCTAGATAGCTATTATTATGGCCAAATTATAGTTCTTATTGGTCACTTTTTCTTTTGGCTAGAAGTCAGAGTGTTGATGCCTCTTTAGTTATAATACTTAGATTAGACATCATAGACCAATGCATAATAAAGTGAGATAATGACCTTCATTATTCTGGACTTTGTTTCTATTCAATAACATACATTTTTAAATTTAATTTTACCATTTTTTTCATATAGTACCTTATCCTACAGTTTTGTTTTGTTTTTTGGTTTGGTTTTTTTTGTTGTTTGTTGTTGCTGTTGTTTGTTGTAAACAATACTATTTGTGAATTATCTGATGCTGTGTTTCTTGATTGATTTCTTTTTTTTTTTTTTTTTTTTTTTTTTTTTTGCGTTGAAGTCTCACTCTGTTGCCCAGACTGGAGTGCAGTGACTGTTCCCGGCCACCGCAGCCTCGACCTGCTGGGCTCTGGCGATTCTGCTGCCTTAACCTTCCAAATAGCTGGAACTACAGGCACACGCTACCACACCCAGCTAATTTTTTTTTTTTTTTTATTGTAGAAATGAGATCTCTCCAAGTTGCCCAGGCGGGTCTCGAACCCTTGGCCTCAGGCAATTCATTCACCTCAGCCTCCCAAGGCGCGGGATTACAGGCAGAGCCACCGAACCCAGCTGATTGATTTCTTTTAATGTACTTCAGGACTCTATACTTACCTCTACTAAATCTTATCTTGTCAGTTTTGCCTGATCTTTTCAACCAACTGAAGCCTTGTCAAAATCAACATTTTACCTCTTTTTTCAAGATTGATATAATTCAAAAGTACAGAATCATGAAGCAGTCATCTGTATTTTCATCAAAGTCAGGGATAAGCCTATATAAGTCATTTTTGAGAACAGAGACCTGCTTACAGGTTAAGCTGGATCAATTGAACAGATTTTTATGGATATGGAGTGGTAATCAATCTACTGGTCTGTGTCCCCAGACTGTATCTTATCCAGAACATTGTTTCCTAAAACTTGAAATCAGGTTAAAAATCAGTTCATTTGGAAACACACTTTCTTCACCTGAATATCAAGCTGGGTTTCTATTACATGATCAGTTTTATGATCTACATTTTGATCTTTTTTCAGCAGTTATGAGGCAAATTTGGTGATATTCAGAAACTATTCATAATTTATTCTTGGTTTCTTCATTCTCATAATGCTGTGAAAAATGGAAATCAGGATAATTACATTATTTCTAAAAAATGTGCGCTTGTATCGATTCCTAAACATTTATTAATTCTCTGGCTCAAAAATATGTAGTAAATTTCTAGTAGGTGTCAGATATTGTCCCAGATCTGGGGAATCTGAGATGAATACTATATGGGACTTGCTCTTCACATATAAGTTAACGTTCAAAAGTCCAGGGTTGCTATAAAAGTGTGGATCGAAGGCTTGGGAACACAAAATCGAATTCTGATGGGGGTTATTTGAGAAGACTTTCGACAGGTGTCAGCTTTTGAATTGGGTTTGAAAAAGTGAATGGCAATACATCCGGAGAAGAAGAAAGGGGAAAACTAAGAGAAGCAAGGAGACTTTTTTGCAAAAACATCATGCTCTGAAAGGGTGAGAGCTATTAAGAAATAACGCACTTAATGGAAGACTAGAAGAGTGTAGTATGTGAGGGGACCAGTGGTTGGTTCTGAGGATAGAGGGGTAGTGAAAGATCAAAACAAATTATGAATCTTAAAAGTAATCATCATGTTTACATTCTGTCTGGTTATACAACAAAGACAGTTTGGAGATTTTAAATCATATGTCAAGATGATTCATTTATTTTGAAACAACTATCTTGGCAGCATTCTAGAGAATAAATTCAACCTCGCATAAGGTGTGGGGCAATCGCCAATTTCCACATCACAAACTATAATTTCAGGTATGTATCAATATAAAAATGTTTACCAATTTTATATAATAATGATTTTTTAAGAATAGGACAAGTAAGAATAATATTTGTCAATGTACAGTGATGTATATCCAATAAACTCATTCACACTACTTTAATGTTGGTATTATTGTTACTATTTTACTTATGAGAAAACTGATAACACAGTGACTTCAGATTGTGCTTATCTGACTCTTAGATCATAGCACCAGCTCTTTACCAGTATACACAAGAAAAAAATGTCTAAGCTGAGCCTCAGCATTGTATCTATTACCTGCCTTTTGATGAAAACATTGATATATGTCAATAAATACAACAGAATTTCATAGGAGGAGGATAGTGATCATGATGGATAGCAAAAATCACAAAAAACTGATGCTTACTAGGTGCTTAGTATATCCCAAGTTCTATTTTAAGTGCTCTACCTTACTTGATACTCCCAGCAACCCTAAGAGTGAGTAGAATTCTAACCTCCGTTTTAATTACTACCATGTAAAAAGTTTAAGGAACTTGTCCAAGGTTGTAAATGATAATTTTAGCAAAGACAGACCTTGAATCCATCGATTCTGATGACATATTCAGTTTCCTACACCAACAGTTTACCAGCACTAGTACAAGTGAAAAGAAAGTGTAATTAAACAAATATGTGTTTGCACAATTGAAACTCTGTTAATTCATTTATTCATTCATTCAGTGGTGGGAGTATTCATTAACTATTGGGATGAAAGATGCTGGAAAATAGTTTAGAAAAATATCCTAACAATGAGGAGAGAACTATGTGTGGAAATGAACATCCATAAGCCTCAGTTGAAATATTGCATTGTGATTGAAATATTTGAACGATATGTTCTTCTCTTTGCATGCACCTAGTGAGTGAGACAACCCAGGATTTTGAGCATGAGCATGAAAAGACTTAGACTGATGTTAAAAGAAAAAAGCTCTTGAATGACCTTCTCAGGGAAGTGACTTAATTAGAATGGTTCTTTAGAAAGATTGATTTTGCATTTGTATGCCATGTGGATTGAAGTTTTTGTGGGACATCCAATAGAAAAGGAAGCCAAGAGCCACTAATGGCATTGCAGACAAGGTCAGATAGTGCCAGCGTTTGGAAATTAACAGAGGAAGTTAGAGGGAAGAAGTAGACACAAGAATTATAAGGCAGGAAGTATTAAAATAATGTTTTGACTAATTGTGATGTATATAATAGATAGGAATTAAGGATGAAGGCAATTATAGAATAATTGAGAGAGTCGAGAGAATTCAATATGTTGATTCCAGACACATCAGACAGTATTTGCTCAGACATGTTCTGTAGCTTTGTATATTGTTTTAAAATATTGGAATATTTAATTCATCAAATATTTCCTGAGGTCTTAGTATATCCAGTCACTTTGCTCACTGTTGCATGCATGTATGTATATGCATGTATAAATATATGTGTCTATGTATATGCATGTATTTATATATATTATTTCTTTCCTCGAGAAACTTATAATTGTCAGTGATTGGACATATTAAATCAGAATGTAAAAAAGCTGTGTTTGGAAAGAGACTAGAGCTGCAAATAATAAGCTTGATTTTGCTTTTAATTAAATAATAGAAAAAGGCAACAAATATAAATAAAAAATAGAATGTCAGCAGATCTAAAAATAGACTATATGCTAGAAAAGGACAGATACTAGCATGTTTTGATGATGTTTTGATGATGCCACCTATGTGCTCAGAAAATGAAAGGTTTTTCTTTCTTTTAGGTGTGTGGTGCAAGCGTGCACAACTTAGTGAATAGGGCATATGTCTACAGGCAGAGTAAGAACAATTATTGGTATACATATATTCAAAGGTAGAAGTCCAAGAGTATATCTCTCCTTCATCCCCCAGAATATGCAGGCTTTACTTTTAACACAAAGTATGCTACCTTCACTTTTGACACAAACTTGAAATTATCATTGATGTAATGTCCAGTTTAGACCTGGTAGACATTAGAAAATCCCTGAGCATGGACTGAAGAATTGGCAGTGTTACTAAGAGCATATTTGTGTGCTTGCTTGTTTGATTTTCTCTTCTACTTTGGCTCAAACCTACAGAGGAAATTTTGAATTAAAGCTACAGATGAAAAACCCTGCAGATTAACCTAGAGAATGAAGAACTATGAAAACTATGAGGACATTTATGTATGACAGTTTAAATACATATATATAACTTAAATATTTTATTTCTGTATACAATTTTGATAGCACTATAAATGTTGGATGCATCAGTAGTGGGCACATGTATTTCTGAACCTTAGAGTTATAACATAATGTACTTCATAGACTCTCTAAATAATTTACAGTAACTAATTAGGGCTGAAATATACACTGTGGCATTTCTCTATAATGTTCGCATCCAAAAGGCCATAAAGCTGTCCTCCTGGCTCTTGTCCAGTACCATTTATAAGGCATATTTTTATGTGATCTATAGTGCCCTATCTTAACTCTAACAAATGAAATACATTTGACTTTTGACTGCCAATTGAGATTTTTATATAAAAGCTTGATATCAGAATATAAATTTATATTTAATGCATTTCATCAATCAAGTATTATATATGTATTTTTATCTGTCTCAGAAAATATTTTTATTTGTTTTTTTCCAAAGTTTAAGATGATTTCAAATGTGATATGAACAAGAGAGGAAGAGAATTATAGAGACATGCCTTTAATGTTTAATGTGTCTGTGAATCCTGATGTTTCTGGAATACAGTTTTCATTAATTTCCTCATAGAGATTTTTTTTCTATCTTATTTTATATTCCTGCTTGTTCTGCCTTCATAATAATTCTTTCTGAAAAAATATTTTTAGATTAAAAACAAAAATAAATTTCTACCTAGGATACCTTACTGAAGTAGAAATAATGTAAGTAAAGGATTGATACAATAATAACATGCACAAGAAAGATTTCATAGCTATTTTTTAAATAAAGGAATAAGATTTTAATATCTCAACTAAGGGTTTACCTTAACTAGATAATATATACATAAAACCAATCCAGATAATTTGCAGATAATTAATCCAGATCATTTTATTTAGTTCACAACATTATCATTTTCTCTAAACTATGCACTTGCCCGATAGTTAACAATATACTTTCAGTGAACAGAAAGTAAATAGATATATTTTCATAAGAAATTATTATTTATGGTAATGATTAAATAAAATGTTTATACTGTGTAGAAAATACAGAAGTAACGTATCTCTTTCATAAATGAAAGGTTATTCTGAATGCTTAACTGTTTATTTGCTGTGGTAACAAAAACAGTTTTTAATACTTTCTTACTATTTGAAAAGGTCATTCAGGTGTTCATGCAAACTCTGTAACTCAGGTGTATTAAGTGTTATAGATGGTAATTTTTCTTCATTCCTGATTCTCATAATACTATGTCTTTATAATAGCCATCCACGTTCCCTGGCTTATGTTTGTTTTGTGTTTGTTTCTTCATAGATGTGCCATCCAGTCCCTATGGAGTGAAGATTATAGAGCTGTCACAGACCACAGCCAAGGTTTCTTTCAACAAACCGGACTCCCATGGAGGTGTGCCTATTCATCACTATCAAGTGGATGTCAAAGAAGTGGCATCAGAAATCTGGAAAATAGTACGCTCCCATGGAGTTCAAAGTGAGTCAGTAATTTCAAAATGTGTTCATTAATTCAGACTGATCTTCTATATACACATGTGGTGAGCTTTATTATTCTCTTTCAATTTTTTTTTCTTTTAATAAAGTGGAGTAGGGAAAACATTGCCTTAGTCTTAGAATCACTTTAATACAGAGTGGAAAGTTTTCCATCTTTAGAAAGTTGGAGGAGCTTAATTGAATCAACAAAGTTCAATTCTGGAGTAAAAAAGTTACTTTTAAAAATTGAGTTAGTGGAACGAAATTGCTGACAGGATCACTGTATATTCTGAAATGTGTTGTTGTGTATCATTTGCTAATATTTCTTTCATAACTAGTTGCGAAAGTGATACTGTAAAGCATAGATGTCTCATATAAGAAACCATGAAGCCATCTGCAAAAATCTATGGAATTGCATGTATTTTATACTTATCCTATATTTTTACATTCATATTTATTTTTATATTTGTATAAAAAGTTAAAACAATTTGCAATACTCCTTTTCAATTATGTAAAATTTCATCACATTATGAAAGTATAGTTTGTTTTCTTATGATGATGAGACAAAACTGAAATAGGAACTAATAAGAAATTACTAGTGTTGGACTGTGTTGTTTAAGACACAGTACCACACTGAATGTTCCCAAAGGGTAGCATAAAATAGCAAGGAAATTAATACTCCAGAGGTCTGTTCTATGGGAATCCTGCTTGACCCTAACCCCATAAAAGGCAAGAGCCCTTTTGAGAATGAAAGAGGGAACCAAATCCTCCTAGTGATCATGGCACAAGAAGAAATGAAATCCTTCGAGCCTTGACTGTGTTCAATATGCCTTTTCAGTTTTCACAGAAAGTAACTATAGGTTTTTGACAGAACTTTCAGAAATATTAATAAATCAATCATCAATCATTTCCCATATACTTCATGTAATATCTTCAAACAGGTGAGCTCGTATTCCTTCTTTTAGTGATAAAGTATTTGGATAATGTTTTTTGTGTATATTTTGTGTGGTTCAGGAGAGATTTATAAAGATTATGCCCAAAAAAGAATGAGTGTGAGGAGCAAAGAACTGTGATAAGAAAATGATTAACCTGGATGTAGGAATAATGTAGTATTTAAAAATTTTGTTTTAGTTTATTGAGAAAGAAAGGCAGTAGATGAAAGAAAGAAAATGAACTATTTTTAAAGAAAACCTAAAGTGAGTCCTTAAGTACAACCATGAAGCAATGAAATGTTAAGTTTGAATATTCTAGAAATTGAATATGTCACTACGGTACTGGCACACTGGTCACAAGGCTAATAGACTCTTCAGACTTCTTACAGAACTGTAACACTGTGGAGAATTTTTAGTGGCCTTGGATTAACTAAGTTTATTAAGATCAAAAACCTGACTTTTTACCCCATGTATCTGTCTGTCAGAGACAAATTTCTAACTTTATAAGACTGAAATATAATAACAAAGCATATTTGTTAATTTACAATGAGAAATCACTGTCTCAGAAGCTAGAACATTCAGAGTCCATATAAGGACGTTCTTTACCTTCTGGCATATTACATAGGAAACAAAATATGAGTCAGAAACTTGTTTGGTGAGTTTAGAATATGAGCAAGTGCCTGTGGGAGGCTGAGGTGAGTGGATTGCCTGAGCCCGTGAATTCGAGACCCGCCTGGGCAGCAAGACCTCATCGCTACAATAAATCAAAAAATCAGCAGGGCGTGGTAGCGCATGCCTGTAATTCAGGCTACTGGGAAGGCTGGGGCGGAAGGATCGCCGGAACCCAGCAGGTCGAGGCTGCGGTGACTGGGAGCGGCCACTGCACTCCAGTCTGGGCGACAGAGTGAGACTCCAACTCAGAAAAAAAAAAAAAAAGAATATGAGCAAGTTAAGTTGATAAATAGGATGTTTAATAGTTTCAGCCTGGGACAACTTCCCAATGAGATCACAATACTTAAAAACGTATGACTGAGACTTTCTCACTTTTATTTGAGAAAGATGTCTACGAATTTTTTTTCTGTCTCTATGGTTGAATTCTTTCTTTTTTTTTTTATAATTCATTTTCTTTTTTAAAAAAATATATTTTGAAGATGTGGGATACCATTCATGATTAGCTATACAAGTGGTCATTGTACAGGTAAAGTTTAAGCCTACCCTTGGTCCCCACTTTGCTGGTTTGAGATCAGATACTCTTATTAATGTTATGTACTCCCCTCCCTCCCATGGCAATTTCCAGTCATTGCCAATCCCTTTCTAACTCTTCTTTCACCGACATGTTAATGAGTACTTTAAATCAAGTTACAGTCATATAATCAAACCATTGCATGATCTCAATTCGGTGTAGTACACATTTGATTTTTTAATATGATTACTGTTTTAACCCCTTCTTTTTTAATTTCCACTTCTGTGATTTAATAATAATAGTTGATAATCACTATAGATATATCATCTCCAATTATTTTTAAAAAACCAAGTTGGTCCTAAACAGTTTGAAATTTACGATAATGTTTGATTTTACACTTATATTTTCTCTGATCCTTATGACAGCTGAGTCATATCCTATATAGCTTTAAAGTGGCTAAAAGTGTCATGAACTATATCTTCTCACGGGGAGGAGAAAGGATTCAGATACCTCTTATTTTTCTGGTGCTGTAGGTCTCTTTGGACTGTTCCTGACACCTGCCTGCTGTAGGATAGGCATCTAAGTGCCTGCCCTTTGGGAGGCATGAGTGAAATACAAGCCCATTCGAAGGTTTTTTGGAGACAGAGTTTCATCTGCTGCATAGCTTGAGCTCCTTACATATCTCCTCACTCGTCTTCAGCAGATTTTGTATTAAGCGTAACTGTAGCCTACAACTCTTTGCATTATCCACTTGACCCAGAGAAAAGTTCCACATTCTTACCAGGCCAAAATGTTAAGAAACTAGATTGCTTCTCAACTGATTTCTTTCTCCAGTTTTATCTTTCACCACTTCCAAGAAGCGTAGAAGATAAATTAATCTGTAAAAACAGAAGTCCAAGGCGGGCTCGGTGGCTCAGCCTGTAATCCTGCGCCTTTGGGAGGCTGAGGTGAGTGGATTGCCTGAGCCCGCGGGTTCGAGACCCGCCTGGGCAGCGAGACCTCATCTCTACAATAAATCAAAAAATCAGCAGGCGTGGAAGTGTATGCCTGTAATTCCGGCTACTTGGAAGGCTGAGGCAGAAGGATCGCCGGAACCCAGCAGGTCGAGGATGCGGTGGCCGGGAGCGGCCACTGCACTCCAGTCTGGGCGACTGAGTGAGACTCCAACTCAAAAAAAAAACAACAAAAAAAAAACAGAAGTCCAAATGGGGATGCAAACGCCAGACCCTTTCGCCCATTCCCTTGTGTCGAAAAATCCAATGGATTTTATTTACCTGTTGAGTTATCTTCAGTTACCAGGAGGAGAAAAGGCATTGCTGCAGACTTTCCTCTGTAGAAAACTCACTAGTCCAGTGATAGGCTGTTTTTTATCCCTCCAGTCTTCTGCTTATATGAAGAGTGGTTGGAGAGGGCAGTGTGCGTAGGAATTAGAGTCTCATGGCTGGGGTTGCTGACCAAATTTGACCTCTTCTCAGTTGACATCAAATACTATGTCCCTTTCTTCTCTTGAAGAAAAGTCCCAGTTGAAAATCCCAGCATTACAGAAAGATGCCCACTCAATTTTCCACAAAGCTTCATATGACTAAGTGGTGCTACTCTCTACTTGAGATTAAGAATACCTTTGCAGTATCAATAATTTAATGCTGCTTTAATACTTTATATCTCAAATCAAATGAAAACTATATATAATATATACATTTTCCTTACTGTAGTCGCAAATTAGTGTAATGCTCATATTTGTATAATGGACATGAATGTAAATATATGACTTAAGAAACAAATACAATGGACAGTAAGGAGAGAAAAGTATGGGTAACTCCATTGGGACCACGCCAAACATTATAAGATATGTGTGTCTGGCATTTACTATTCCTTTAGCAAAGAGATGTACCATTTTGTAAAGACACAGTGAAGATATTCATCAGAAAAAATTATGCTTATAAAATGTGAAATGTGATGTAAATGATCATAGTTATGTTTCCTATAAATTGATTTGATTGTTGGAACATGTTACCATAGTTTTGACATAAACTTTCTACCTTAAGCACTATATTTCCTAATTTGACTCAGCATTTTACTCTGTCATTCTGAAATGCAGTGGCGTGATCATGGCTCACTGCAGTCTTAACCTCTTGAGCTCAGGTGATCCTTCCAACTCAGCCTCCAGAGTAACTAGGACTACAGGAGGGACCATCATGCCTGACTTTTTTTAAATTACTTTTTGTAGAGACAGAGTTGCATTATGTGACCCAGGCTAATCTGGAATTCCTGGGCTTAAGCAATTCTCTCACCCTGATCTCCCAAAGTGCTGGAATTACAGGCATGAACCGCTGCATCTGGCCTACAATATGTTCATTGAGTTCCAATGGTTTCATTGAGTCACCATGTTTCTTAAAGTAATATTTCAACATTTTTTCTTCATCAGACAAAATTAGGTCCTTTTGACACTGCCCAGAATTGCTCTTATACCCTAAACCGTCTACAGTATGCTTTTGCAATCAATCCTTCTTAGGAATGCCTTCAGGCTAAAATTCCCTCTTTCCCTAAAACGAATGACTGGAAAGTGACACCCTATTTCTTAAATTACATTGTAGTTTATATAGTCAACATATAAAGTATTATATTTTATATTATGCTTCTTAATTATAATTATCTGATCTATCATGTCTTCTAGCTTATAAACTTCATGAGTAGACCAAGTAGTTAATTTCAGTATTTCAAGTACCAAAAGAACATTAGTGAGGAGGAAATAGTGACATCTGGTAGAGGTAGGAGGATTGAAAAGATTATCTTATAGCACCTTCTGATTGGGAATTTATAAGGTGAATTATACTCTCTTTCTCAATAAATACATGTCTCTCTCAAAAAAATACGTGTCTCATTTAAATGGAGACTGAAGTTTAAAGTGTTTACTAGGGATGGACCCTTTTGAAAAGAGTGAGGAATAAATGTAATTGGACAAATTAAGTAGTTAAACAACCATGCAGGGGCCGGTCGCATGCCAGGAGTTTTGTTTGTTTTGTTGTGTTTTGTTTTGTTTTAAGATATACAATTCTGTGCTGCATATGACAGTACCTTGATTGCAAAACCTGGAGTCATCATTGCAATTCTTCCATGGGGGCATGCCACAAATTCACACATTTCTTCCCATCTCTAATTGTCAAAGATCATCAGGCACACTAGATCGATCATATGACACAAGTAGCAAGGCCACTTGAGCCACCGTTTTTACCTCTTTCAGGATCTTTTCTTCCTCCTGCCGTCCCACTTCAAAGCTGGGATGGTAGTCTTTCGCATTACTTAGTAAAGGAGCTGCTGTTTTCTCTGTATGCCACAAAAGCCTTACGCCTCACTCTCACTTTTACATGCCTATGTTATTGCCTGCTTCCTCAGGCACCCTGCTATCTCCTGCTTCCTGTATTTACTGCTCCATGTATTATCCTTTACCAGTCATGAACTTGGAGTTAGGGAGCGAGGTGCCCTGTAAAAAGAAGCAGGTTGTAGATTAATCAGAAGAGAAGTTGGTTTGAACTGGAGGCCTGACAATGGCTCCGCCAACTCTGAAATGAAAATTACTTCCAGAGTGTCTGCTTTGGTCTAAAAATAGCAGACTCATCTATTGTACCTCTGGCTCTTAATTTACTCAGATGCAAACTTCTCTGGGAAAGACATAACTGTAGTCAAGTCAGCTCCCTGCATCTAAAGCAGAACTTAAATGTCTGGTGACCGTTTGCCCTCTAGCTAGGCAGAAAGAGGGATCTGAGCTGAAATCTTGATATAGAGCATAATGTCTTTTTTTAGTACATATCTATTGTGAATGCAATCTAAAAAACTGGTCTAATTTCACAGATCTTAAAATCTTGTTGAAGTTTGAATTGCCAGAAATAATAGACTGTACAATTCATGTGCTCACTTATAGTTAAGAGCATCTGTCTACATAAATCTCAAAACTTATCTCTATTTGGCAGCATTGCTCAACTTTTTCTGATGCATAGAATTTCAATTAAATAAATTATCAATACATACATATATGACCTTTTCTCCTAAAAATTGTTTTAATGAGCATTTCTTAGTATTGCTTTAGCTGATCCAGGGAACAAAATTAGCATATATGAATAAGTGAACAAATTCTCATTTAACACATAGAAATATATTGAGTATATATTTTATTTGGAGGGGAATTATTTTTCTTTTAAAAATCACACTCACTTACTACCTGACATTTCTTTAGATTGGAATTTCCACAGTGTGACTGGGTTTCTGCTGACGTCTTACAAGGAAAAAATCAAGGGGTTTCCCTGAATTTGTTAATTTCTGGAGTCGTTGTGAGAAAAATGCGCTTTCAAGCTCATTTTCTCTTTTGGTCAAATTTAGTTTCTTGCAGGTATAGAACCAAAGCTCCCATTTCCTTGCTGATGTCTGCTCTCAGCTCCTAGAGTTCACCTATAATCTTTGAGAGTGAAATTACTTTTACAATTTATCCACTCTATACATATTCTGTATTGATAGCCTTCTAAAATAACCATGTTCTTTCTTACTGATACAAAATTTTAGTAATTGGGCAATTGACATACAATAAAAACAACTAATATTTCCTAAATCAAAACTACAGTGTTTTTAGTAACTCCTCCCTAAAACATATGGATAAATAATGGTGACACTAAAATTCAGACCCAGGCAACAAGTCTGATTCCAAAGCCTATACTATTAACTATTATTCACTTTTCACCTATTCAGCAAGAATTGAGAAAATGGAACACAAATTATACACACTCATAAATATATACATATATGTATGTATGCATGTATATATGTATATATTACAGTGTGTTTTGGATAGCTAGTGGGAGGTGGTTGCACAGAAAATTTACAGAGTAATTTGCCTGAGTCAATTATATATGTTTGAAATTTGAAGTATCACTTTTATGTGAAAATTTCTTATTAGAAAAGAAGAAAGCAGGAAGGGAAGACAGGAAGAAAAGAAGGGGAAAATAAACATAATTTTATGTAATATGTTGTGAAACTTTAAAAATGTACACTTAATAATATAGGATTTCAAATAGGTAACCTGAAGAGTACAAAAAGTCTATGTCATGTCCTTTAAAATGTTTCAAAAATTTGCTTTCTAACAAGAACAAAGCAGAAATTTTAAATGTCTTTGTTCACTCCTCCCTACATAATAAGGATAACTAGCAAAACTTCCAGGTGATTGTAAAACACCCTGGAAATGTATGGTAATTATTGTATATATGTATGTTGTCAGATAATGAGATATAGTAGTTGGTCTTTTCAAAAAAGATGATAGGTGAGTAAAAAATAATTTCAAAGTTGCATCTTTTCATTGTGCTCGAATACCAGGCAAAGGTATAAGTCACGGTTTTCTAGAAAAAGCTTTATTATAAGGCATTTAGGGAAGTTGTCCCAAACATAGTAAGCTCTCCTGTATCCAGGTCCTGTATCCATGCATTCAACCAACTGCAGAAGAAAAATATTACCAAAAATAAAAAATAACAATGCAACAACAAATAAAAAACAATATAGTGTGACAAATATTTACATAGCATTTACATTGTATTAGCTAATTAGGTATTATAAGTAATCTAGAGATGGTTTAAAGTATTTGGAAGAATGTACATGGGTTATATGAAAATGTTACTCCATTTTATGTAAGGAAATTGAGTGTATTAACTTTGGTGTGGGTGGGATCCTTAAACCAGTCTTCTGCAGAAACCAAGAAACAACTGTAGAAAATTTTCTGATGTAGCTTGCTTTAGGAGTGAAAGCTAGATTATTGAAGCAGAGACAAGTTTCAGCTATTGTGAGAAATTAAAAACTTGTATGCAAATGTGTAATTGTTTGCATGTAAATTTTCTAGAGAGGAAGTTCATAGCTTCCATTAATTTCTCAAAAACGGTGTCTTATAAATGTTTTCATTTTAACTTTTTTTCAAATTATAATTTTCCTCAGTATATAATTCAAGTTTTATATTAGTTCTCCTTGGTAGTCTAAAAAATATGTTTTATTCTTTTCTGGCTCCCGCTATTATTGTTTTGACTTGTCATTTTTTTGAAGATATTTTGACTTTTCCTCTAAGGCTACTTGTAGGACATTCATTGTAACTGGGTGTTTTAACTATATGTCTCAGTGTAGATTTCTGCTATGTACAATTCTGCTTGGATTCAGTGTAACTTCTGAATCTGTATTGTCATGTCTTACATCAGTGATGGAAAATGTTATGGCATTATCTTCTTGAATATTATTTCCGCCTCCATTTTCTTTATACTTTTATTCTGAAGTCTAAGTTATATGCTAAATTGTTATTTGAGAATTTAGAATATCATGTTTTTACATTTATTTTGTTATGTTTTATACTTTTCAATGCTAATACTGAGTTTGTGATAACTTATTCAGTCCTGTCTTCCATATCATCAATTTTTTGTTTGCTTATGCCTAATCTGTTGTTTAACCCATCCATTAAGTTTTTAATTTAATGAGCACATTTTGAAATAATATAAAACTCTATTTGCTTCTTTTCCTAGTTAACTTGGCACTTAAAAAAATTGATCTCGTCATTTTATTGTTTTTAAGCATACTATTCTGTATTTGAATTTTTAAAATATTGTAGTTGCTAAAGTCATGGATGCTCAAATTCTTAGTATCTGCTTAGCTGGCTAGCTTTTGTAAGTTGGTTTATTTCAGCAGAAACTCACTAATAATGTCTTGTTTGCAAGTATATTTTATGATTTTTAGATTGTGATCTCATATATTGCATATTCTATTTACCAAGACTAATTCAAGACCTTGGTTTTGAGTGCATTATTCCACAAAATATACTCATTTCTTCTGGTAGTTGCCCAGAAGCACTACAAAGCTGGGAGCACCAAAGTATGCTAAATTAATTTCTTGCTTTGGAATTTTCTGTACTATGAAAGTAATCTCTGGCTACACATTTTCAAAGATGTACTCATCCAACCCTCCATCAAACTGAGGGTTAGTTCAAGGCCAAGCCAGACAAGATTTTGTTACCAGCAGTCATCTGTGTTTCTGTGCTTGTGTATGTGTTTGTTTTCTTGCACACCCTTTTATTTTCTTCCAATAACATTAAGGGTCCTGGCTTCATGTAGGCATCCCAGCTTCATCTCCCCATTTTTGAAACTTTTTTTTATCTATAAGTCATTCAAACCCAATCTTGAGCATCAGAGATCAATGTACAAGTTCTGAGTGTCTGAGTACCAGCAATGTTTTCAGCAAGGCTACTGTAATTGATTGAAACAAACAAACAAAACAATTGCATGGCTCCAGCTTCTGGTCTCTCCATAGAATATATTTTTGGTGTTTCAGAGTTGTCTTCCTTTTCTTTGAGATAGCTGATGCATTCAAAAATATTTTTGAAAATAGTATGCATAATTTATAGATGTACTTAGGCTTTTTTTCTGGCTATCTGGGTGAACATATTGCTGAAAACCTGAATATATTTTTAAAGCACATACTTTTTTTAATAGTAAAGAAGCATTTTTATGTGCCTTTGTTTTATAAATGATAGATTGTGTTAATCGTGTATCTTAAAGTTTAACAGATCTAAGCAAACACAGTTGTACTCATTGCCTTTGAAGCATTTGTTAGAGGATACAGGTTTATATGTGAAAATATAAGTGCATATAGTCACAAATATTTCAGCTATTTTTGTTGTTTTCAAACTGGCTCTATTTATTTTAATTGATGTGATTTTAGTTGATATTTTGTTATTTTTTTCTTATATAATAGCTTTAATTCATTATATACTATTCATGTATCTATGTCTAATTGCTGTTGTCACACTCCAGAAAATAAATATCAGCTCTTGGTTGATTGCAGTGCTATTTAGCAGGAAAGTTGTAGCATAAAAATTTCCTTTTTAGTAGATTCTGATATTAAATAAACCATTAATTAATTTCATATGAATGTCAACTTTTCACTCTGCTCCTAGTCCTAGGTTTATGGTACAATGGAAGCCTGACCTGTTATTATATTCTTTATCAAGGTTTAGTTGAAGCCTTAATGATCGTCCCAATTATGTGACATGAAACTAATTTTCAAACTATGGTGAATTGTGAGCACTTAGATATCAACAATTTGAAATATTCAAATACTGAATGAGAATAATTCTGACCCTTAATTTTGAGTGAGAAGTATGTATCACAGATGTAGCAGGACTTTTTTGGTTGGAGGAACACCATGATGTTTTCATCGTCTTATCTTTTATCATTTTGTGTGTTCCATATACCTCAGTTGGCATTTACTGAAGAGAATATAATAATCTTGCAAAACAGGTACTCTTGTCTGTTTTCAAAATAAAAATGAAAAATTAATACCTTAAAATATTAAGTACTTTTTAACAGAGCATAAAACAATGCTCCTAAATAGGATTATCTGTTTCATTGACTTGGGAAATGTTTAGCCAGCTAAAATCACTCAGAAGTCATTTCAATCCCAATCAAAATTATTGTGTTTTACTTTTTTCAGAACTAAGGCTATGGTTGAAGGTCTCTTTTTTCCTGAAAATAAGGGAGAAAATACTTATCTGAAAATAATAGCATTTTCTAAGAAGAGCTTTCATTGGAAACTTTTAGTTTTTCAAGTTCTTACCATTTTCACCAAAGAATGTAATGACTGCTACATTTTGGAAATAACTACTCAGTTAGATGTCTTAGTTTTTTCAATGCATAGTTCCACTAAACCTTCAATGTGCTTTTGCAGGCTCCATTTACATTATAGTATTTACTTTGTAAACATTGTAATTAAAGTTATGCACATGCTGCATCATTTTATATAATTCCAAAATTGTTCAGGTTTTAATTTCAGCAAAAGTTTGTATTTTTCATAAATATCTAAAGTAAAAATCTATTTGTGTAGTAGAGAAAGTCGTTTTCAGTTTTGTGGAAAAGCAGTGCTTTCTTGTGTTCAATATATTTTTCCAAATGTGTGTTGGAATATAGATGTTTATTTATGAAAGATATGTCTGTGTCTGATGGATCAGCAAACCAACTTTGAATAGAAGCCTAAACTGAAATAGAAGCCTAAACTGAAAAAGATTAGTAGAACAGATACTGAGATCTTAGGTGCAAATATGCAAAGTACCAGCAATAAATATAGCCAACATTCAAGGAAATGAATTCTACCTATTTCTTTAAATAACACATGTGAAAATGTTTTTAAAAATACCATAGCATAGATTGTCAAAGAAATCTACTTGTTCCTAATAAATATATGAGAATGTATAAAATGTATCCAAGTATAGAACAAGTTTGTGTTCAATTACTCAGTTTAATTAGTGAAAAAAAATTTAAAAAGAAGCTAATTAAACTTCCAAAGTCTCTTAAAACAGAGTAGTTGACTCAAAGAATGTGTAACTCTCACTATCTCAGTTGTGCAATAACCATGCTCTGATTTAGTTAGGGCGAAGGTTACGGTAGAATTTCTCTAGGCACATATGGTTCAACATATTGTTTCAGTTAACTGCAGATGTGGAGGTGCATGCTTACATATTTATAACAGCTTGACATTTTAAAACATGTTATTAAAATAACCTTCTTTTATTTAAAATAATTTTAGTTTTATGGAGGAGTACAAAGATAGTACAAAAATTACTCATATACCCTTCACCCAGCCTCCCCTAAAGTCAGCATACCATATTATGTTTTCCAAAACAAATGCATCATCATGGACACATAAATATTAACTAAACTACAGACTTTGTTGTAATATGTCATTTTGTAACTACTTTTCTCTAATGTAGTTTCTTCCCATTGAAAATAATATAGTTAGATGTATGAGAATGCAAACATAAGGAAAGGTTGTATAATAATTTCGATCTGCTAAAGAATTCAGAATTTCTATTTAAACAATGAAATTCTGTGTACTAACCAAGTTTAATAAAGATTTTAAATGGGCCTCCCAGTGCTTACAACAGGCTGTGTCCTTACACTGACTGTATAGAAAGAAGAGGCACAGCAAACCTACCCTATATACACCTCAACCCAAGCTCTGTGCCTGGTCTGTATTATGAATAGGGGGACATAGGGGAAAAAAAAAGATTTAAAATGAATTTTGCTTTAGAATCATGTTTAGGTAGAAATATAAGTCAATGTCAATTAATATTTATCTAAATGACTTGATTTAGCAGGCTTTCAAATGAAAAATAATGAAATTCTTTATAACCTATAGTTCTCCAAATCAAAATTTTCAAGCATATTTTTTTTCATTCCTTTTTACCATACTTCATGCCCAATTTACAGGTTTTCCAAATGCTGAAGGTTTTTCTTCAGGAGAATTAGTCCTATTGGAAATACCATGTAGGTAGTAAAAGATGGTTAAAGAGAGGTCTGAACTGGTACCAATTTAGAAGACATTAGCATTTAGATTTTAAAGTTATGTTGTGAAACCATCAGAAAATAAATGTAGAGATGGAATAGAAAAGGCCCAGAGACTGAGCCATTGTAATGATTACTTATATATTTCTTCAGAAGGTGTTTCCTCTTCAGCAATAGTTAATATTTACATCATCTTCAGGTAAACAATACAGTTTTCATGAGAAATCTGTCTATTTCAAGTCTATATGACTAAAAGTCAGTTATTATTGTATACAACATAGAATATCAAGATCAATCACTTTTAAGTGACATTCTAGTGAATCTCCATTTGTCAACAGATCAAGCATCCAGTACAGCTTCTGGTACACAGTGATTGTTCAATATATTTGAGTGAATGGATGTTTGGATGCATGCAAACATAGATAATACACTAATTAATTTGCAAATCATCAAAAAACTTTGGATGATTTTAATGATCTACGAAGTGCATTTAAACTTCAAAATGGTGATTGTATTTATTTTAGTTACATAGAACAAAATCTCTAGCATGTAAAAAAATCTTCACTCAATACTCTCCAAAAATATGTGCTTATACACAATGTCAGTGATGCATTCTTTCAGAAATTTAGGATCCATCAGTGAATAAAATTTTTAAAAAACTTTGTTTTTTCCCTAAGGAACCTACATTCTAACAGACGAATTCAGATAATACAAATATATGTATACTGAATAATTAAATTAGGTATTATTTCATAAGTTTAAAAGAAAAGTAGGTGGAGAAGAAAATTATTGAGATGATTGGGAGATGTTAACATAAGGTGGTCATGACAGATCTTATTGGAAAAATGACTTCTTTTTTATTTTTATTTCAATGGCTTTAGTGTGTATGAATAATTTTTGGTTTATACAAAAATTATAAATAATTTTTGCCACTCTACATTGCGTTGTATAGTGGCAAAGGAGCCTGGGCTTTAAGTGTACCCTCCACCCCAACCTGTACACATTGTACCTGCTAAGTGATTTTTCATCCTTACATACCCTCCCACTTTCCCCCTTTTGAGTCTTCAATGTCCTTTATACCGTTCTATATGCCTTTGCAGAACTTCAGTTTAGTTCCAACTTGTGAGAACACACCACCTTTGGTTTTCTGTTCCTGGGTTACTTTACTTAGGATTCCATCCAAGTTGGCACAAAAACATTATTTTGTTGGTGGAAAAGTGACTTCTGAGTAGAGACTTGAAAAGAGAAGCTGGTTATCTGAGAGAAAAGCCTGCTGGGCAGAGTAAATAGCTTACAAAAAGGCCCTCAGGCTGGAGTGGGCTTGTCTGTTTAAGGAGCATTAGAGAGAAAATGTCAGATAGAATAAGGAGACGCAATCAGAAATGTAAATGTTTAGGGGAATAAGTAGGTTGTGAAATTAAAGTAAATTAGCAGTATTGACATCTCCTGATGGATTATTAACTCTTGGATTATTTTTCAAACCTATTAAATCAACATCATTTTAACAAGATGACCAAGTATTCTCATACACAATAAATCTGAGAAGCATGATGTCCACATTGTGGGACAGCATAGAACTTCAACATTTTTCAGGAAAAAAAAAAAAAAAAGGAGATGCACTGAGGTGTTTCATATAGAGTAAAATGACTGGGAATATTTTAGGATTACTACCGCTACTGTTGAGAGAATAGTACAATTAAGAAACCTGCTGAAAGGAAATGGAGGACTTTTTAATGAAAGATAGGCAGCTCTCAACCAAGCAGTTCAGAAGAGGTAATGAGAAGCGACCAAATTCTAGATACATTTTTAAAGGTACTCCCAAGAGGATTTCGTTAGGTGGGTAGAAACATGAAGCACATAGGGTTGAAATAAAATAAGTAGAAAAGTCAAGGCTGACTAAGATTTTAGACCCAAAATCTCAGGTAAAAGGATGCTGAGATGGTAAAAACTAGATGGATCTTGTTTGGTTAGTGAAAATCAGCCTTGTGATTTAGGGTGTATGTTGATGTCTTCAGTCCAATTGGAAATATCATGTAGGCAATAACAGATGGCTACACAGAGGTCTAAATTGGAAATATCAGCTAAGAAGGCATTAGCATTTAGATGTTTAAAGTGAAATCGCCTGAAGAAAAAATGTAGAGAGGTATAGAAAAGGCCCAGAGACTTTGGAAATGTATACCTTACTTATATATCTTCTCAAAATGTGTGCCATATAGTAATGAGTTTTCCAGAGTTTGATATTTCTAAATTTGTGGGTAATATTCTATTAGAGTGCCATTTAATATAATTAAATTAGAGTGCCATTTAAAATAATTAAATAAATCATTGATACGCATCTATATTACTTGATATATATTTTTGAGGAGGGATGGTAAAGGTGTTTTTCAGGGACATGATTCTCCATCTTTTCTCTTCTCTTCTCTTCTCCTCCTCCTCTTCTTCTTCTTCTTCCTCTCTCTCTCTCTCTCTCTCTCTCCCCTTCTCTTTTGTCCTCCAGCCTACCCACAAATTCTAGATCATTTTCATTATAAAATATTTCCCTTTTTCTTTCTTCTATATTGTTTTCTGTGTTATGGGAAAATATATAACTTTGCATTTTATTTCATTTCATGATGTAATAGTAGATGTGATTTAGTAACATGAAACAGTAATAGCTATTGAATTTTTAAAGGCTGTAGCACAGGTTTTTTGGGGTACAAATTAAAACGAGATGGTTCTAGATATTTAAGTAATCATTGAGAGATAGCCCTGTCCCATTTTAATTTAGTTAGTTGTTCTGTAAGGGGATTTATAAATTTTCAGAGCTAAAATTGATTATAACGTTACTTCAACTCAGGCTTCAAGGTGTTAATCCTGCAAGTCTCTTCAAGGTGTTAATACTGCAAGGCTGTTAACAATTGCATGGGTGAAACTATATTTCTTTCTATTATATTATTTTATTTCACTGTTATAGAAACATTTTAAATAATCTGTGTTTTGTGTTAGCTCTAAACTACTCTAGATTTTAAAATGTTAATGAGTTACAGTGCTTTTTAAAAATTCTGTACAATAAATATTTCCTGTGATTACACTATTTGTTACATAAATGTGCCAAAAGAAAAAAGACTATCATTTCTAAAAGACTATCATTTCTATATTTCATATGGTAGAAGAGAAAGTGACTATAAAAAGTATATGCCTGTGTTAAATGCAAGTGCAATAAACTTATGAATTGCAAAAAAGAGAGGAAAAAAGTAATCCACACTAATTTCATATTTTCTGTGATATAATCCTTTTTCGATTTGCATGTCATGGAATGGTTTTTGTATGTTAAAATTAAGCTGAGTACCGTGGCTCATGTCTGTAGCCCCAACTACTCATAAGGCTGAGGCAGGAAGATCACTTGAGCCTAGGAGCTCAAGGCTGAAGTGAGCTATGATGTTGCCACTGTACTACAGTCCAGGCACTATAGTGGGATCCTGCCTCTATTATAAACAAACAAAAAGACACATAAATAAAAGAACATCTTAGACTGTGTTTATTGTGCCCACAAAAAACTTTACCTAAATTAGAATGTTATAAATAATTACACTCTTTATGAATTTAAACTATGTAGATCAAAGTATACAGACAATACGCTAAAAGTTAAGCAAAATAGCAATTTCAAGTAAAATTGCTTATCTGCTAGAAACTTCTTCACATATCTTAAGAAGAAATGAAAGCTGGGCTCGGTGGCTCAGCCTGTAATCCCGCGCCTTTGGGAGGCTGAGGTGAGTGGATTGCCTGAGCCTGCGGGTTCGAGACCTGCCTGGGCAGCGAGACCTCATCTCTACAATAAATCAAAAAATCA
>NW_007260377.1:2482109-2484195 GCF_000164805.1 Carlito syrichta
AAAAAAAAAAAAAAAAAGAAAGAAAAAGAAAAAAAAAGAAATGAAGACACAAATTCATAAGTAGTTCTGTACTCTGGCCAGTCTCTGTTGTATGATGAGAGCTATGAAAGTATTTTTTGAATGTTTCAATAAAGCTTAGAGCTTTTTCCTGCATGTGTAATTTTATGAATCAAACAAATAACTAGTGTAAATAAATCATATTAATTTATGTAGGTAAAATGTTTGTGAGTAGTGAGGAAACAAACATGAATATTCTATGAGTGTTTTATAGGAATTCAATCCACGGGAGGGTGAAAGTACTCATAGTTCCCAGAAACTTAGGAAAAAAATTAGAGCTCATCTCACTACTCAAACATACACTCTTCTGGAGACTAATATTCAGTGTAAATATGATCTTTGCTAGAATGTAGCTTATAAAGTCTTAATTCTATCGTGATTATTTTGATAATGAATTTTACAGATAGCACATTTTATTTTCTCTTACTTTAACTTTAAAATTTTTTATTTTAAAATTGTGGGATACAATTCAGGGTTAGGTATACAAGTATACATTATGCAGGTGTGCCCCTCTTCCCCAGGCAGATTCCAACAACTGCCAATCCCACCTCCTTGCTCTCCCACCCGCAGTTTCTCGCTACTGTCAGTCCTTTTCTTGTAGTTTTATGATAGTTGTTCGAAGTTCATTTATGAGTGAGAACATGAGATAGCACATTTTAAAAGACATATTTAAATTTTATAACTCAAAAAAATGAAGTTATGCCAACATATTTCATGTATTAAACATTACTTGATTTTTTCTTTATTAAAATTATATATTATGAACATTAATTATTGTAATCTATATTATTTTTAAAGGTTAAGGAAGAGTAAAGAGTCTTTCCTCTGTTCATTAATTGACTTAAGACACTTATATTAGGAAGGTTGTAATGCTTTTCCTCAGTGGTATCATCCTTCAGGAAATGTTGAACATCACAGACTGGCGCGATCAGACATGGTTTCAAATACTGATACAATCCTCATTCTCATCACTTCTACTTTAAGGCGCACCACGTAAAGTAACAATTCCAAGTAACAGTTTCTATTCCTGTAGTAAGAAATCTTAATTGCTCCAAATTCTTTCTCCTACCCTTGAAGGCAAAGAGCAGCTTTCATCTATTGTGTGACATGTGCTGTTGTTATTGGTTCACCTAACATTAAGGAAAGAAAGAAATATTTTTTGGTGATAAAGCAAGGCTGTGCAGTTCTAGTAATCTGGACATGTCAATGTGAAATGGAGATAATGTTATTAATTGTCTTCTTGCTGCCATCTCATGTGTTCCTTCTTTTTTCTACATACCTTTCTTGCAACCCTTTTAGCTAATGTTCTGCTTTGATTTTATTAAACAAATGAACTGTTTTGATTTGCCTTTCTAAGAAACCACTATTGCATGTAACAGTGATTATCTAAAATATAATGCACATATTCCAAGGTGTGTGAAATTTCAACCAAAGGTGCATAAAAATAAACCAGAAAATAATTTCCATTTATCTAACCAAGTAATATAAATTATAATTCAAATAATCACATTCAAAACATAGTTGGCAATGCTATGTATACTATAATATGTATACACTATTATATATATGTATGTATATATACTATACAATATAGTGTATTCTGTGTGCATATGTGTGTTTGGGTGTGTGCTTCATATGTCTGAAAATCTTAGCCTTTCTTTTCTGCCTTACCTCATATCATCCTCTGACATGAAAACTTGGCACTTTCAAGCCTGTCCATTCATTGTGCCCAACATTCATTCTGCTTTCTTACGATCATGTCTGAATTTGCTTTATTTTCCTCCCACTCTTTTTAAATCTATACTTCAAGGAGCAATATAATTCAAGATTCTCTGTGAAGATTCATTTGCTTATTTTTTAGTAGAAACACTTTTAGATTCCTTTGCTACTCCATAGTAACTATTGCTCATACTAGTATTTTTCCAGCTGCTCACTTTTTAAATAGTATGACATCTGTCACATCTACCGTGTGTGTGTGTGTGTGTGTGTGTGTGTGTGTGTGTGTGTGTGTGTGTGTGTGTGTAGGGAA
>NW_007260377.1:2484215-2486850 GCF_000164805.1 Carlito syrichta
TAGGTCTCACTCTGTCACCAAGGATGGAAAGCAACAGCACACTTATGGCTGAATGTCTCCTGGGTTCAGGCAATCCTTCCACTTCAGCCTCCCGAGTAACTGGGACTGCATGCAAGTGCCACCATGCCTGGTTAAATTTTTGATATGTTGGTGAGTGAGGTTGCCCAGGTTGGTCCTGAACTCCTGGCCTCCAGCACTCCTCCATCCTTGGCCTCCCAAATTGCTAAGATTATAGGCATGAGCTCCTGCACCCAGCACATATCTCTATCTTGACTTCCCATTTGAGAGGCTGTATACTGAAATTTCTTTGAATCTTCCATATCACATGAAATGAATGAATGAATGAATGGATTACTTAATTACTAGGCTTGCTTATACTAGATGAAGTTATGTAGTTATAAACATTTCCAAACATCTACAAATTATCCCACTGTCCAGGACAAATTAAACCATCTAAGCAAACTGATTGCTATCTTTTTGCTTCAGAGTTTCCAGAAAGAGAGTCCACAAGTTTTTGGGGAGGAACTAATATAATTAGCTGTTCCTAAAACTAATTCTAATGAATATGAGTTAACCTTAATTGGCCATCAAAATTTTTTAAAATTCCATTTTAGAATTTTCTCTTATTCTAAGTCTAGACATAAGTACACATTTTACCAAAATAGTAATGAGTTTCTCTTCCTCTAGAAAGCAGTAGTAATTACTCCAAATTCTTTTTCCTACCCTTCAACCCCCCAAATGAGCATTCAACCACGGTGTGTCTGGTGATGCTCCTAATGATTTACCTAGAATTAAAGGAGGAAGGAAATCTGTATTGGTGATAGGATGAGCCCGGGCAGATCTGGTAGTCTGGACATGCCATTCAAAAGATATGGTGCTTTTTGCACCACAATGAATATGCTCCATGAAGTTGCTTCAGCTTGAAACAACTTGCCAGAGTTCTCCACAGTTGTGCCGTAGGATAACACAGCAAGAAGTTGGGATTTGGGTCTCAAGGCTTGTGATTTTCTCTCCAAGGTAGCATTGTTACCCCCTCCCACTCCCAACTATCGGTGCGACTCCCTACTTGATTATCTTAATTGAAATAATACATGTTTATTTATTAAATTTAGAAAAGAAGAGGTGAATGTACCTACTATGTCGAGGTGGAGTTTAGATTTTTTTTCAGTGCTAGCTATTTAGTAGTGAATATAGCAGTAAAGTTTTTGTCTTCAGGGACTTTACATCCTAGTGAGAGAAGCTATATTTATAGATGATAGAAAGATAGGATATAGATTTAAAATATATTAATATAAAATATTTAATACATTAAAATATCTATTTTAAAACCATTCGATGAGATGCAGTGTAAAGAAAAATAAAGCAGAGCAAGGAGATGCTGTGTAAAAAGAGGTGGGAATGGGAAGCGATTTTATAAAGAGGAGTCAGAGCAGGAGGCTGTGAGGAGAGCCCATGTAAGTAGAGCCCTGAGGGAAGTGAGAGAGTGATCACACAAATACCTGAAGAAACCTGGCCTGCATGGAGATCAGCATGAAAGTCATTCTGGCTGGAATGGCATGATCAAAAAGAGATATTAAATGAAATAAGAAGAAAGAGTCAAGGCTAAATAGAATGGGGCTTTGCAGACTATAGAGAGGAGTCTGCATTTTATTCTCAATGTCATGGAAAGACATTGAAAGTCTTATAAATAGCCCTATAAAACAGATAGGTGAGGTTATCTGCAATTGCTGGCATTACTGAAAGAGACCTTTGTGCCTAGGAAAAAACCTTTCTCAAATTCTCCTATATCGCATGGAGCAAAATTCTGGATAAAAATAAAAGCAGGGCGGGTGTGGTGGCTCAATTCTGTAATCCCAGCACTGTGGGAGGCCAAGGCAAGAGGACTCCTTGAGACCAGGTTTGCGAGAGCAGCCTGAGCAACATGGTGAGACCTCGTCTCTAGAATAAAAATTTTAAAAAAGCCAGGTGGCTTGTGCCTGTAGTTCCAGTGACTCGGAAGGCTGTGGTGGAAGGATTGGCTGAGCTCAGCAGGTCAAGGCTGCGGTGGCTGTGAACATGTGAACACTCCAGCCTGGGCAACAGAGTGAGACTCCAACTTATAAATAAATAAATAAATAAATAAATAAATAAATAAATAAATAAATAAATAAATGTAAGAGCAGTTTCCTTGTGTTACACATTTAGTAAAGACAAAGAATACAGTGCATTGTATCACTTTATGCAATTTTTAAAATTATTTTTCTGGATTAAATGAATGCTTCTGTGCTATTTTTGAAATTCCTATCTTCACTAGATCTCAAAATATTGAAATTTGTGCTTTCCTTGTATATATTATAGAATTCATCTTTAGAATATAAATGAATAGGCCGGGCTCGATGGCTCATCTGTAATCCTAGCACTTTGGGAGGCCGAGGTAAGTGAATTGCCTGAGCCCGTGGATTCAAGACTAGCCCAGGCAACTTAGTGAGACCTCATTTCTACAATAAATAAAAATATAGCCAGGTGTGGTAGCGCGCACCTGTAGTTCCGGCTACTTGGAAGGCTGAGGTGGAGGGATTGCCAGAGCCCAGCACGTCAGCACTGGGGTGGTCGTGAGTGTGCCACTGCACTCCAGCCTGGGCGACAGAGTAAGACT
>NW_007260377.1:2486870-2509819 GCF_000164805.1 Carlito syrichta
AAAAAAAAAAAAAGATATATATATATATATATATATATATATATATATATAGAGAGAGAGAGAGAGAGAGAGAGAGAGAGAGAGAAGGAACATAAAGTGATGTCTATAGTTAGGTTTTTTTTTTTTTTTTTTGGTTTCTTTCTTTGGTACAGTGTTTTGATTCTAAGAAATATAGAGGTCTACAGTGACAATAATTCAGCATACTGTGGATATTCTTCTTGATTTTTAAAACAGTATAATGAAGATAAGTTATGACTTTCCATTCCAGAATCCCTACCAGCACTCCGTGAATTTACTGATGCAACTTTGTGGAAATATGACCACCACACAGACACACACAGAAATCATGTTTTTTCTGTGTTAAACACAAAATTACAGAGTGACATCAAATTTTTCATGCATTAAACAACTAGTACTTAAAGTGTGCCAAACACTGTTCAATGTAGTATAATAAAATAACAAAATAATTCTTCCTTAATCTTTCATGCTAACTTATGTATGTGTAAATATAAGTGAAGCTATTGGTGTCTTATTTTCTGCCAACTTGTCTAAATCAGATAAATTAAATTAATATTTTTAAATCTCACATTCCATCAGCTGTTTTCTCCACTAGTTTGTATTATTCTTTATGGTGAATTTCGGGTATAAATTTATTCTTCAAAGTGTTACTATCTCTACCTTATATAAATGGGTGCAGTTTTAAACATGAACCCATGTCATGTAGCTCATATATGACTATGTTCAAAAGAATATGTATTACACTTTAAAAATAATTTTAATTTCCTGAATTTTTCACTGTTCCAAAAGATGATAATCTCATTAATGGTAAACACTGTGGTACTAGGTGAAAAACCATGATAGTTTCAAAAATTTTGATACACAAATGGCTTTTGCTGAATATAAGTTTTAGCCTTTACAAATGCTTAAATACTAGCAGCCTTAAAAACATCACAGCTTTAAGGATAAAACACCTGCTCTGTGGTTTTATAGCAGGTAACAAGTATTCAATATTCAAATTTCTTAATAAATAGAAAAATAATTATATAATAGAAACAGATTGTACTTGCTTTAGTCTTTAAGCAGGTGAGTACCATTATTTGCATTTTCATAGACTTAGTATATATTTTCCTTCTCTAGATACAAGGAGAAATTATCACAAATTTGCCTAAGGAGAGCAATTAGGATTAGTCATTTGTTTTCCTTTGTATTTTATTGAACCTTACTAAACACAAGTGATTGTCATAAAAGAAGATTATAACGTTTTTTATATCTAACATTATAAATTAGTACAACAATTTCATCACATGATTTCTACTCCAAATCCCAACATAATTTTTCCACTCAATCAATGTTTTTTTAAAGGGAACATGTTCAGCTTAAAATTTTTTTTTAAACTTATTTTATTTGTCTTACTGTTGATTAAATATAGCCAGAATATAACAAATCAAAAGTTATTCGAATAAGATCATTTAATTCTTTTTACACTTTTTGATTGCAGTAATTTATATCCTGAAATATAATAGATGTCAATATATTATGTAAATATAATGAACTGAAATTTTAATTTATGAACATTAGTTCTTTGAGCTTTAAAATGCAAGTTGTTACAATGTCTGAATTATTATTTGCCATTTGTTTTAGGATCTGAAAATGATGGCAAACATTCATATTTATGTATTTTAAACATTTAAAGTTAGATGAAAATGAAATAAATTAGTATTAAGCAACAAAAAGTGGTAGAAAGGAACATACACATTTCTAAATACCTTGCGAGAGTAGTGTATTTTTATAACCTGAATTTCATTATACATAACAAGCAAGTTATTAGTACAAATGGAGATCTCTGGGCTAAGTATAGAAAGGAAAAATTTTAAAAAGAAATTTTAAATATTATTGAGTATTCCCTAAAATAATATTAAAACTTGAAAGTAAAGAGAGAAAATTTTTAAAATGAAGTAAGCCAAGCAAACAAAAACTTGCTCAATGTTGTACTTGGTGCATTGATATCAAATCTTGCTCATGTTCTAAAAAGACCCATGGAATCTCTATGTGGTCTGGTATATTCCACAGTAGATAATATAAAGGATAAAACAATAACAGTTCATTCTTTCTTATCTGGAAATGTGACTGGGAATCTTGAATGGGATAGATGAAATAAATTGATTGATTGAGTAGTTTAAAAATGATATTGTAGATGGCCAGAGTGTATAATATGAAGAAGTGGCTGGTAAAGTGACCTCTTTTCTACAAGAAAACTAAAAATCAGATCTCTTTTTAAACAGAGAGTCTGATTTGACTTTGTTCTGCATCTTTCTTCTTTGCCTTTTTACTATGATTATAATGTGCTCCTGTGAACTATAAGGAAAATTACTGAATTATATCCATTTTAGAGTGTTAGGAATTCATGAAGATAATCAACATGGATTTACATTTTTTAGTCTAATGAGAACACATAATTAAGTAAAATATTCTGACAATGACTTGGTGTCCTCTAGCAGCTTAAATTAAAATTTTAAAAGATCTTACACTGTCTGTAAAAATCAAGTAAAAATGACTTAAAGACTTAAAGGTGAGAACTGAAACCATAAAACTACTAGAAGAAAACTGCTACAGAACAACTGTACCCACAAAATTCATATGTTGAAACCTAATCCTTCAGATGATGGCATTTGGAGGTAGGGTTTTGGAAGGTGATTAGGTCATGAGAACAGAACACTCATGAGCGGGACTAGTGCTCTTCTAAAAGATATTCCAGAGAGTGGCCTTGCCCTTACTGCTGTGTGAGAACAAAGTGAGAACATGTCTTTAAACAAGGAAGTAGGCAATCACCAGACATCAAATCTGCTGACACTTTGATTTTTGACTTCTCAGGCTTCATAACCTTGAAAAATAAATTTCCATTGTTTATAGGTCACCCAGTACAATATATTCTATTATCACTTCCTGAATGGACTAAGATAGGAATTGGTACCCAAAAAGTAGAGGTGCTGCTCTAACAAGCACACTTGAAAAGGAAGAAGAAGCTTTGGAGTTGACTAATGGATAGAAGCTGGAAGTGTTGTAAGTACATGCAAGAAAGGGTCTACATTGCCTTGAACAGACCAAAAAGAAAATTTTTGTGAGGGCCCAGAAAGAAAAGAGGAGAGCAGTGAAGAAAACCTCAGTCTTCTTAGAGAATACTAAGAACTGAACTGAATGCGAATAGAATTGTAAACAGTAATGGATTAAAGACTTAAAGGTGAGAACCTTTAAGTTCACTCTGGTGAGGTCTCAGACACAAATGAAAAACATGTTATTGGGCAGTGAAGAAAAGATCATTCTTGTTATAAATTGACAAAGAACTTGTCTGAATTGTGTCAGTGTCCTAGTGCTTTGTGTAAGGTAGAACTTGTGAGTGATGGAATCAAGTACTTGGTTAAGGAAATGCCTAAACAAAATGTTGAGGCAGCAGTCTGATTTTTCTTGACTTCTTATGTTAAAATACAAGATAAAGAAGTGACTTAAAATGTAATTATTAATCAAAGGGAATGCAGAACCTAAATACCTGTGAGATTTTCACCCTATACATTTGTAAAAACAAAGAGAGAATGACTGTTTGGAAAAGAACATGGAGACTATAGAGGAGAGAACATTTGATATGGAAATTATTATGGAACAGCCTTCTCAGTAGAAGCTATGCGTTATTTTTCAAGACAATGGAGAATTAACCATAAAGCAGATTTGAAGATTACTAGAACTGACTCTCTCATCACAGGACCAGGGTTCAAGGGCCTACAGGACAGGAAGATTTCAAAGGTATCTGCGGGAGCTCCTGGTGCCACCTCACACATGGACTCTGCTCCTGTCATCTAGCATCATGCTCCTCACCGTCCCAGGTGTGGCTCCAATGGGCCATGGTTTGGTGTAAGATATATTGGGCGCCCCTTCAGAGGACACTGGTTAGTAAACTCTGGTTGTGTTCCTGTCATACTATCTCAAGCGTGCAGGGTACACAGACCTAGGGAGTGTGGCTGCCTCCACTTGGATTTCAAATAATAGGCCTCTGAGCAGAGCTGCAGGCTCAGATTGCCAACCTTGGAGAGCTCTAGGCCCAGGCAGAGAACTACTGCAGGAATAGTGACCAGGCTCAGAGCACCCGCATGGGGCAAAGCCACGGGGACAAAGTCTTCTGGAACCTTGGTGGCCCAACCCTTGTTTAACAAGGCTTTAGGGTTGGGACTGCTGTACCACTGGATCAAAAAACTAGAAACTCCATCCCATGGGTGGAACTAGAGGGCCAAGGATCAAGTCAAAGCAGATTCTTCTTCAGACTTAGGCTAATGGAATTTGCCCTGTTGAGTTTTAGACTTAGGTCCTGTCATTGCTTTCCATTTCTCCCCTATAGAATAGGAACGCCTATCCTATGCTTATTCCACCAATGTATTATGGAAGTGTATAACTTGTTTGAGTTCCCAGCAGGAGAGTAGTTTACCTTAGTATGAATCATACTTTGAGTTCACTCGTATTTAATTTGGGTGATATGGAGATGAGACTTCAGATTTTTTAATTGATGCTGAAATTATTTGAGACTTTGGGGTTATTAGGATGCCTGGGGCAAGGGGCAGGATGCTATAGACTGGATACTAGTGTTCCCCTCAAATCTTTATGTTGAAACCGTATTCCTGATGTGATAGTATTTGAAAGTAAGACCCTTGGGATGCGATTAGTTCATAAAAGTGTGTGAAGGACTCATGACTAGAATTTGTGCCCTTTTTAGAGAGACCCCAGATATCTGTTTTGCCCTTTCTTTAGTGTGAGGACAAAGTGAAAAAAGGTCTATGACCAAAAAGCAGAACCTCACTAGACACTTAACATGCTAGCTCCCTGACCTTAGACTTTATAGACTCTACAACTGTGGCAAATAAATTTATGTTCTTTATAAGTCACCTAGTCTGTGGTATTCTGAGCATTCAGCAACCTGACTTAAGACTAAGACAGAAATATTGGTTAAAAAAAAAAAAAAGCTTCTTAACATCGGTCTAGACAATTATTTTTTGAATATGATACTCAGAACACAGGCAGTGAAAGCAAAGTTAAACAAGTGGGATTGCACCAACTGAAAAACTTCTAGTTGCCCAATGAAACAATCACCAGAGAGAAAGGCAACCTACAGAATTAGAGAAAATATTTGCAAACCTTATACCTTAAAAAGGTTACTTTCCATAAAATAAAAGGAATTAATACAACTCAATGGCAAAAATAAATAAATAAATACAAATGGCAAATAGACATTTCTCAAAAGGAAACATACAAATGACCGATAGGTATATGAAGAGTTCTTTACATCGCCAGCCATCAGAGAAATACAAATCAAAACCACAATGAGATATCACCTCACATCTAATAAGATGCCTATTTCAAAAAGACAAAAGATAAGTGTTGGCAAGGATGTAAAGAATAGGAAACACTAGTACACTATTGTCATATGGAACCTCTGTACAGAAGTTCTCCACAAAGTTAAAAGTAGAAAATCCTTATGACCCAGCAATCTCATTTCTGGATATATATTCACAGAAAATAAAATCAGAATCTCCAAGAGAAATCTGTACTTCCAAGTTCATTGCAGCAATATTTATAACAGCTAAGATATAGAAATATCCTAAATTTCTCTCTATAGATGAATGAATAATGAAAATATGGCATATATGTATAAAATATCCATATATGTGTATAGGGTTATTACTTAGGCTTAAAATAATTTATACATATAAATGCAAACTTAAATGGAATCAAAGTATTAAAATGTTCTACATTGTGTATAGAAGCAGTAAAAATGTACTTTCTTTTGTTTTTTTTTGAGTCAGAGTCTTACTCTGTCACTCAGGCTGGAGTGCAGTCGCAGGCTCATGGCCATTGCAGCCTCGACCTGCTGGGCTCGGGTGATTCTTCCACCTCAGTCTTTCCAGTAGGCTGGGACTACAGGCGTGTGCCACCACACCCAGCAATTTTTTTTTTTTTTTTTTAAATTGTAGAGATGAGGCCTCAACAAGTTGCCCAGGCTGACCTAGAACCTCTGGGCTCAGGCAATCTTCTCACCTTCACTTCCCAAAGTGCAAGGATTACAGGTGCGGTCCACTGTGCTGGGCAAAAATGTATTTTCATTAAGCCTGTTGCAAACTCCTGCAGAAACAAGTCAGGGGATTTTCTCTCTTAAACAAAAACAAAAACAAAAACACCTGTTTGGGTTTGATTTAATTGTTTACAGAGCAAAAACTTAGTCTTAGGTGGGAAACTTCAGAGACTTCACTGTATTTTCTGATTTATCTGAGGAAATTAACAACAGGTGTGATTTTGAATGATCATTTCTACACTAGCTAAGTTTCATGATTTCTCATAGCTCTCGGAATTGTTTCACAGTTCATGACAACATGAACAGGTCCATTTTAGGCAAGTGATACAGCAGTTTTACAGCAAGTGAGACCTCTCCTGCTTACCCTGAGTAGCAGCCCTAAATGTAATCTTACTTTGGTATTTTTCTCAGTCTAATTAGTTACCAAATATAATGGTTTTTGTTCCTGTTATTCCAAGTTTTGTAAACGTTCTCTAGTACCTGCTTCTCTTAACAACCAAAGGGAAGGGAGTTTTAGTACATTATAGGAACAAACAAAAGTTTATTTTGTATAGTTCACTTTAATAGAGTTCGATTTTCTAGTAAAAAAGAGAAGAAAATTTAAAATTTTTCTTTTTAGTATGATTATTTCCAAATTTCTAAAATATAAAAAGTCTGTATTTTTCTGTCATTTCCCAGTTTAAATGCAATTGTTTTATTGTATCTCAATGTCTTGTTATACTTCCGCAATTATAGCCAGGTGAGAAATGGTTATTTGTAAAACTCAATAACATGTGAGTCAAACAGAAACATATTTTGTGAGGGAAACAAGTTCTTTATGGAACTCATTTCTGTTGCCATTTCAATGAAAAGTTCATGATTATTTATAATTTTCAGAAAATTTGCATTATGATTTCCATATAACTATAGCTGTAAAGTATCTTAATTTATACCATTTTTCCTTAGAAAACTTTTATAGTTTGTGATCTAGATCTATTTTCACCTAATTTTGGAGTTTGAATTTCTAATAAATTATAGGGCAAAAACCCATCCTACACCTCAACTTGTGATTCTATTTTTCTATTCTGTGGGCACATTTAGAGAAAGAAAGTCTATTAACCAACTTCATAATTTGAGGTACAACTCTATTATAGGGTACACCGCCTTTCATTTTGTAAGTGGTAGTTTGCTTTCTGGTCGAACCTTGGATGTTAAAAACCCTGTGTTTGGTAATATGCCGGTAAATTGCAGATGGTTTAATATACATATCCTCTCATTTAAGAAAGGCAGGTCAAATTATAGATCCAGGCATTGCCTCCCCGTATCTTTTCCTTTTCCTCTCTTTAATTTAGTCTCACTTTATGGAGTTCTTTCTACTTCCCACAATAATCTTTTTGTGCACATAATATTAATAAGCCTTAAAAGAAGGGTTATTGTACCAAAACGTTTATAGTCAGAACTCAAAAACACACTGACTTCTTGTATATAAACCTTGTAAGGCTTGCATCAATAGGTTTACTTTCATACTTCTTTTCTATAATTTTGAAGGTCATCTATAAGACCTCCCCTTGTGCACATTACCTGTTAGCCCAGCATCCTCATAACAGTTTAGTCATCATTATGCCCTCTTTGCTCCTCTCCTCTGCCAACTGCTCTAATGTGAAACTCAGTCAGAGCGTGGGAAAACCTTGACACTTAAAACAGAAAAGTGTAGGAAATGTGGAAAAACCATTCTGAATTTATCACAATGTAGCTAATATTCTGAATTTATCATAATGTGGCTAATGAAATGGATTTTCCCTTGACAGAGGTAGTGGGAACTCAAAGCTCCTCACAGCCCCTGTGAAGTGTTTGAGAAAGAGGAGCACTGACAATCCAAGCCAGAAAGTGCTTTAGCCTGAAATATTTGGATAATTCAAACATCCTTAAGGTGGAGTGTTTTGTTGTTGTTATTTTTCCTTGGTGAGGGGAGAGTTGTCTTTACTGTAAGTTCAAACTTTATTGTTTCCTCTTATTATATATGCTCTGGTACTCTGATAGCTTAGTTGTTACCCATTTTTAACCAAAAAAGATGAAGAGACTATATCTAGAACATGATCCCCACACTTCTGATTTATGTAGAATTTTATTTGCATTTGAAATTGTGTGCTTAAAATTCTGTTGCTTTTTAAAAAATTGTATAAGACAAATAGTTGAATATAAGCATTACTAGTTGCCCTCAACCACACAGCCAAGTTACAGTCTACTGCATGCTTTTAAAATAATGGTTGCTACATCTTGATATTGCAGAAATATGGAAAGTCATATCGCATATCAAAGTTGTCTGTTTTATAAAAGCATATTTATTTTTTCAAGGCTTATGACAAAAAATGGTTTTGGACAGTCAATGATATGTGATGAAGCAATCAGTGTTCCATTATACTTTCCTTCACCCTAATGAAATATGACTAGCTGTATCATGGGAGTTTATGAGCCTAGTTCACTTTGGTTTCAATATTCTTGTATTACTTAACTGATTAAATTGATAAAATATGAATTTTTAATTCTTACCTTACTTGTTATGCAGACTTTGAGCAAAAGCGTTTTCTCTTAAGGACAATAAAATGCCAACTTATTATCATTTTAACTAACTCTTAGTTTAATTTCCTTCTTCCTTTCCATAATCTGTATGACCAGGTCCATGCACTTAACTTCTTCTCGTTGTAATTACATTCTTTTCTGGAACTGAAATTATATGCATATTGACTCCTGGTTACCAACTGGATATGGGTTTTGTGAACCACGTCAACAGCCTGTCATAAATCATTGATTTCAAGCCTTATTTTGCCATTTACTCTTGCAGCTTCTAATAAGTTATATTTCTATGTCAATTGATCTTTTCCCAATCAGATTCCCTTAAATCTAAGCTCATGCATTATAATCTGAGGCTTTGACAAGGTGTTGTACTCTCAAAAGCAAATTCAGTTTTGTTATAAGGTAGGGAAATTGAGAAATACAATGTAAATTTTGTCAGTTGGAAATGTATCTTTTTTTGTTGGTTTTAAAACAAACTGCATGAGATTAAATAAAGTATGGTTGATATCTGGGCTATGAATTTTGACCACTAATATTTACCTGGTATTATGTAATTTACATATGTTTTATCCCTGCAATTTAGACACAGAAAACTTGTCCACAGTGCATTTAAAAACTTTTTAAAATGTTACAAATAATTCAATGTTAAATAATGCATGGTTGATATCCAGAAAACTAAAAAGATACCGGGATTATGAGTATTGAGGAAAAGAATGGAACAAAAGTATTAAAGCTTATATATAGGTATCCTTGAAAAATATAGAATGAAAACTGTCATCTAGTGAATCTATATCATAATGTAACTATCAGAAATAATATATTAATAAAATAGAATTTTATTGAATGTAAATCATTTTCAGTGATGGTTTGTGTAAAACAATAGCCCTGTGTATGTTTCTAATTACTTATAATTTAATTTTTATATATTTTCTACTATGAATTAATTATTTGATTTGGAGTTATTTTGTAAACCAGACATAACTTCCTTTTGATTGTCATTACAACATTTCTCTTTCCAATAGTGAAAATTTTGCAGTTAAGGATAGTGGCAACTATGAAATTTTATCAACTCCTCTGGACAACTTTGTGAAGATTTAATAATTTGAAATATACAATTGCATTTAAAATGATCAAGGGTAAAATGACAAGGGTTGACATCACTCTAGATACATTTCTTTTTTTTTTAATTTTAAATGTGGGGTACAATTCAGGTTAGGTACACAAACGTTCATTGTGCAGTTACCCTTGTTGATGAGGCATGCCCCTCCATCCCCTGGCAGTTTCCCCCAACTGCCAATCCCTTTCTTATAATATTATGATAATTGTTCAAGGTCTGCTTATGAGTGAGAACATATGGTATTCTGCTCTTTGTTTCTGTGATAGATCACTGAGAATGATTGACTCTAAATCCATCCAAGTTGCTGCAAAGTCCATATGTTTGTCCTTCTTTATGGCTGCATAATAGTCTAATGTGTATATGTACCACTTTTTTTTTTTTTTTTATGCAGTCCAGCTTCCATGGGCAGCATGGTTGGTTCCATGTTTTTGCTATTGTGAATAGAGCTGCGACAAACATGTGTTTGCGGTTATCTTTTTGGTAGAATCACTTGAGTTCCTCCGGGTATATTCCTAATAGGGGGATTGCTGGGTCATATGGAAGGTCAATTTTTAGTTCTTTCAGATATCGCCACTCTGTCTTCCAAAGAGGTTGCACTAGTTTGCATTCCCACCAGCAATGTAGAATATGTTTCTAATAACCATTTGCTGTGTATCTTTTCAAAATCTTTCCCTCTTTTGTGTCTTATTGAATCCAGTTCTGCTATAGTATATAATTAAGAAGAAATTCAGAGAATGTATAAGTTATGAGAATGCCTCAAGCTGGAATAAAAATACTTTGATTTGATTTAATATTATAAAATGATCTAGTTTTGCTGTATTTTCAACTTTGTGATGTTTCTTTGACATGACTAAAACATCTTACACTGAAGGCCAGTCTTCTATACATCAAATTCCATGTCTTTATTAAATTCAATAGAAATAATCTATTTTGAGTAGATAAAATACTTGGAAAACATACAGAAAATATGTTTTATTCATGCCATTCTTATTTCTTGGCTATTGAAAAGATGAAAAGAAAATGTTTTTCTTTCTACTTTGTGAATGTAGGTATCACAGACGAGTGTTGATTTTCTTCTTTGAAAGTTATTGTGCAGAGTTGGAGAGCTAGAGTAGAGGTGAAGAAGAGGACTGTCCACAGATCATTTTCACATATGACTTTTCTATGTTTTCAGGTGTCACAGAAAACTTTACAGTGGAATTATTCACTCAGCATTGTAATAGGTTGACTTGTTTTCCTTATTAAAATGCATTAAACATAGATATATGTATATATATTTTTCTTCTAGCAATGGTTGTTTTGAGCAACCTGGAACCAAATACAACTTATGAAATCAGAGTTGCAGCTGTTAATGGAAAGGGGCAAGGAGACTACAGTAAAATAGAAATCTTCCAGACGTTGCCAGTTCGTAAGTAATCATCTCTATTTTGTTCTCTTTGTCATTCTATTCTCTTGCAAATTTAATCAATTTTAAAATGCAGTGAGATGTTTCAACACTTTTTGGAGATGAATTATGTCTTTGCTGAAGTAGCTTCTGAAGATGGTGACATCTCAGATTTATAAAAATAACTTTGTTTTGGAGCAAGGCAAAAAAGAAAAAGTGCACTATAATAAACACAGTATAAATTGTTCTCAGAAAATTGTCCCCATTGCAAAGGTATCCTCCTCCACAATCTGATGAACTGAATTGTAGTGTGGAGACTATATTCTGTGAGAGAATAGAAAAATGTGCAACGTGTCCAATATTCTGTGCTTGTGATGAGGGATTACTATTGACCTTATTCCACAAATTATGTAGGTGCTAATGAGAAAAGGGAACCACCAAATAAATCCAGTACTTCACTGACTACAGAGATGAACTATTGTAGTGTTGTTTTGGTAACCCTCTTGTTGTGGGTTTTGTATGTCCATTGAATTCCCTAGAAGTGAAGATTAAATTTTAAAAGATTTATATTTCCTTTATGCTGAATGAATTATTTACAAATATGAAAAAAGTAGCCAGGTATAGTGACTCATGCTTGTAATCCTAGCTACTCAGGAGACTGAGGTGGGAGGATTGCTTGAGGCCAGGAGTTCAAGACAAGCCTGGGCAAGATAGCAGGACTCCATTTATAAAAAATGAAACAAATTAAATGTGGGAAAACTTAATGAGTGTGACTGAACAAATACTGTTATAAAATCTGTGTACACTCCTCCCCAGTATTTATTCATGTTAGGAGAGCCAAATTTCTCACAATAAATTACCTGATCCAACCTTTGTAACCAATAATTCTCTTTTGATTATCATAAGATCTTTAGATGGATTCCTTTGCTCCATTTCGCAATGCTGCTGTCATGTTTTAGACCCTCACTATTTTTTTCACCAGGATGACTTCAAGTACATCTTGACTCATAATGCTACCTCCAGTCTAGTCTTCTTCTAACCCATCCTCCAAAATGATTCTTGAGTGACTTTACAAACATTTAGAGATCCATCTCTTCTCTGCTTAAAATCCATTCTTCATCTACCAACCTTCCACCCAGATACATCTTTGCCTGCCTGCTATCCTCACACTGACTCTACCAACTCCTACAGAGTTCTCTGCACCAAGAGGTTGATCTATACTTTGAGGGTGCTGCTTCCTTTTTCCATAGAACTGTCCACTCTGAGTTGATTGCTCTGCTTGTGATAGTTCCCAGGGTCCCTTTAGATCAGTCCAAAATCATTGCTTGCTTTTCTCAGTAAAACTCTAGATATCCCTTCCAACTTTATTTCCTCCTACCTTTAGACTTACCCTTCATTCATTGGTTCATGAATCACCTAAGTGTATTAATGATGAACCACCACTCTTTGACTCTGTCATTATTTTTGATTTTCCCTCTAAAGGAACACTTCTATTCTCTTAGTGTACTGTTGTTGATTTGCCAAACTAACCTGTACACAGGAGTACTTTGAAGGTAGTGATATTGGATTTTTTAAAGAATAAATATGCATTTTAGCTGCTTCTCAGGATTGTTTGAAAGTTCAAATAAGATTATGTATGCAAAGAACTTAATATGCCATAGCTATCTATTAGTAATTATTATTATGGATGTTATTCCTTTTGAATAAGCATTATTTTGTAATTGTGACTAGAAACCATTAGTTTAACCTATTTCTCTGTAGTAGAATCTAAATTTGTTCTAATTTTTTAAAGAAAGTATAGACTCACAAATTTGTTATGTAGTAAAGATTAAGTATATAAGTAAATATTTCAAATAGATATGTAAAATATTTGCTATTGAAAATGTAGTCCCTGCTTTATAATTATCTTAAAATGCTGATATCAAAGTAATGCAATTATAATATAATTATTAAGTAAATTTTTCCCTTATAACATGCAGATATTTCTAAGTTACAATTTAAAAATAATACTAAACCATTGGAGCTAGTATCACTTTATAATATTTAGATATCCTCATAATTATTAAATGCTTTTAAGAAGTTCTTATACTGGTTTTTACAGAAGTTTTAATTCATTCATCCAAAATATATTTTGTTAGATATAGTTTTTTTTAATAATATCTGTACACTAATTTAGTTAATTTTAATGTGCAATCACTCCACAAATTCTCTATTCACTATCTCTGTATGACTGTACCATATGGGGCTATTTTATTTTACCAACTTGCATGTGAACTTACTCCATTGTGTCATATGTATGTATATATTTTGAATGTGAGGTGCATTTCAGGATTAGGTACATAAGTGGTCAAAGTACAGGTAAAGTTTGGTCCTCCCTTTGGTCCCCAAATTGCCTGGTTTGAAATCAATTACCCTCATTGATATTTATCCACCCCTTCTATTCCCTGGCAGTTTCCCAGTACTGCCAGTCCCTTTCTTACACTATTATGATAAATGTTCAGGATTTGCTTATGAGTGAGAACATGTGGTACTCAGTTTTTTGTTTCTGTGATAGATCACTGAGTATTATAGACTCTAAATCCATCCAGGTTGCTGCGAAGTCCATACTTTTGACCTTCCTTATGACTGTGCAATATTCCATTGTGTATGTACCACATTTTGTTAATCCAGTCCACTTTTGATGGGTAGCATGGTTGATTCCATGTTTTTGCTACTGTGAATAATATTGCAATAAACATGTCTGTGCAGGTATCTTTTTTATAGAATGATTTGAGTTCCTCCAGGTATATTCTCAGAAGGAGTATTGCCGGGTTGTATGAACGGTCTATTTTTAGAACTTTTAGGAATTGCCACACTGTTTTCCACAGAGATTGCACTAGTATATACTCTCACTAACATTGTAGATGTGTTACATATTCCATTTTCTCTGCATCTTCTCTAGCAGCTGTTGTTTTTTGAGTTATTGATGATGGCCATCCTGACTTGAGTTAGGTGATATCTCAGAGTGGTTGTGATTTGAAATTCTCTGGTGATACTTTTTCATGTATCAGTTGACTGTTCCTATGTCTTCTTTTGAGAAGTATCTATTTATATCATTTGCCCACTTTTTAATAGGGCTGGTTTTTTTTTTTTTTTCTTTCTGCTCATTTGAGTTTGTTATAGACCCTGCATGTTAGGCCTTTGTCAGATATACAGTTGGCAAATATTTTTTTCCTATTTGTTTGACTGTCTCCCCACTCTCTTGATGGTTTCTTCTGCCTTGCAGAAATTTTTCAGTTTGATAAAGTCTCCTTTGTTTATCTTATCTCTTATGGCATGGGAATTCGAGGGTTTGATCAGGAATTATTTGCCTATTCCAATTTCCATAAGGGCGTCTCCTGCATTTTCCAAGATTTTTATAGCTTGAGGTTATGCATTTAGGTCTTTGATCCATTTACAGTTGATTTTTGTGTATGGTGATTGGTAGGGGTTCTGTTTCAAAATTCCGCATGTGGTCAGTTTTCTCAGTACTATTTATTGAATAGGTTCTCCTCTCCTCAGTTGTTGTTGGTGGAGGCTTTATTGAAGATGAATTGGTTGAGAAACTAGGTTTTGCTCTTGGAATCTCTAGCCTGTCCCATTGGTCCATATGCCTGTTCTTCTACCAATCCCAGGCTGTTTTGATTATTATAGCCTTATAGTAAGTTTAAAGTCTGGAAGTGTGATCCCTCCCATTTTGTTTCTTTGCTATGGATTGCGCCTTTGGTAGGATGATCATCTTAATAATGTAGATTCTTCCAATCCATGAATCATGGAATATTTTTCCATTTGTTTGTATGTTCTTTGATTTCTTTGAGCAGTGTTTTGTAGTTTCCATTGTAAAGGTATTTTACTTCTCTGGTTAGGAAGATGCTAAGGTCTTTCTTTCTTTCTTTCTTTCTTTCTTTCTTTCTTTCTTTCTTTCTTTCTTTCTTTCTTTCTTTCTTTCTTTCTGTGTGGCAATTGTGAAAGGGACTGTGCTTTATATTTGGTTCTCTGCCTGTTTGTCAATGGTGTATAAGTATGCGACTGTCTTTTACACATTTATTTTGTAGTCTGAGACATTGACATAGTCCTTTATCAGTGCAAATAAAGTTTTGACAGATTCTCTTGGATTTTCAAGGTATGGGATCATATAATCAGCAAAGAGGAATAACTTATTTGGATACCCCTGATTTTCTTTTCTTGTCGGATTGCTCTAGCTGGGACTTGCAACACTATGTAGAATTGGAGGGAGGAGAGTGGGCAGCCTTGTCTTGTTCTGGTTTTGAGGGCAAATGCTGGCAATTTCTGTCTGTTTTGCAGTATTTTGGCTGTGGGTTTATCATAGATGGTGCTTACTATTTTGATGTATGTTCCATCTATGCCTAGGCATGCAAGGGTTTTTATGCTGGTTTTTATGGAAAGCTTTTTCTGCATCTAATGATATAAACATGTGGTTCTTGTTTTTACATCTGTCAATGTATTTAATTACATTTATGGTCTTGTAGATGTTGAACCAGTGCTACATCCCAGGGTGAAGCCTACTTAGTCATGATGGATGGTTTTTGAGAAGTGTTATTGGATCCAGTTTGCTAGAATCTTTTTGAGAATTTTTGCAACTATGTTCATTAGGGATATTGACCTGTAGTTCTCTTTCTTTGTTGGATCTTTACCCGGTTTGGGTATCAGTGTGATGTTAGCTTCATAAATGATTTGGTGAGAGTTCCATCTTTCTCAGTTGCCTGGTATACTTTCAATAGGATTGGTATAAACTCTTCCTTGTATATTTTGTAGAATTCTGCTGGAAAGCCATCTGATCCAGGGCTTTTTTTTTTGTAGGTAATTTTCTTATAACAAAGTCAGTTTCCTGGTTTGTTATTGGTCTATTTAGGGTTTCAATTTCTTCTTGTTTCGACCTTGGGAGGTTGTGTGATGTCAGAATGTTCTCCATTTCATTTAGATTATCAAGTTTGTTTCCATACAGGTGTACATAGAAATCTCTGATAAACTTTGTATTTCTTTGAGATCTTTTGTATTTCTTTTGCATTTCTGATTGTGTTTATTTAGAGTTTTTCTCTCTTTGTCTTGTTCATTCTGGCTAGGGTTCCATCAATCTTGTTTATGCTTGCAAAGAACCAACTTTTTGTTTTGTTGATTTTTTTCTATATTTGTGTCTTCTGTGTCCCATATTTGGGCTTTTACTTTGGTGATCTGGATTCTTCTGGTGAAGTTAGGGTTTTGGTGGTCTTACTATTTCAGCTCCCTTTGGTGATTTGTTGAGCTGTTAACTTGTGATATTTCTATTTTCTTGATGTGTGTTCTTAGAGATATACACTCCCTTCTTAGTATTGCTTTTATGGTATCCCAGAGGTTTTGGCAAGAGGTTATTTCATTTTCATTTGTTTCCAGTAATCTTTTATTTTCTGTTTTCATTTCTGTGTTGACCCAGGAGTTGTTCAGCATCATGCTGTTTAGTGTCTATGCTTTTGTAGGTTTTGAAGAAATTTTGTTGGTGGTGATATTTACTTTTATACACTGTGGTCTGTGAAGGTACATAACATAACTTCAATCTTATTGAAATTTGTTTATGCTTGATGTATGCTTGAGGATGTGGTTGATCTTGGAGTATGTTACATGTGGTGATGAGTAAAATGTATATTTCGTGAAAGTTGGGTGAAGTGTTCTGTAAGTATCTATTAAGTCCATTTGGTCACCTTTCAAGTTGAGGTCCTAGTCTCTGTTGATTTTTTGCCTAAATTATCTATCAGGATTGTTAGTGGGGTGTTTAATTCCCAAGCTATGATGGTGTTAGAGTTAAAATCGTTTTTTTAGTTTACTTAATAACTGTTTTATAAAAACTGATGCTTCTATTTTGAGTACATATATGTTTACGATGGATATTTCTTGTTCATGGATTGAACCTGTTATCATTATTTAGTGTTCTTTCATATCTTTTTAAATTTTTGATAGCTTAAATGTTGTTTTGTCTAATATTAAGATCATGACTCTTGCCTTCTTTTGTGATCTTTTAGCTGAAAATTTGTTTCTATCTTCTAACTTTGAGTTTGTGAGAGTCCTTTGTAGTGAGATGTGTTTCCTGGAGGCATACATGACCTCTTGGGTTATGCTTTTTTTTTAATCTATATCTTTTCAGTGTTGCATTTAGTACATTCATATTTAGGCTAATTATTGAAATGTGAGAGTCTGGCCCTGTCATAAGGTTCCAATAAGGCTGTTTTGTTTTCTTTTAGCTTTTGTGTTAATGTATGTGTGTGTTTTCATTTTTATGAGTTTACTGTGTTTTCCGTTGCTTCTGTGTTTGTTTGTGATCTTGGGAAGTATATGGTCTTTCTTTTGCTTCTTTTTTCTCTGTTCACAGCACTTTTTAAAGTATATCCTGTAGAGCTGCTGTGGAAGCAGCATATTTTCTTAGGGATTGGATGTCAGGGAAGGATATTAATTATCCATTGCTGATGATGCTTACCTTGGCTGGGTAGGAGATTCTTGGTTGAAATTGCTTATCTTTGAGAACACTACAAATTGGGGTTCAATTCCTCTGGCCGGTAGTGTTTCTGCAGTTAAGTCTGGGGTGATTCTGACTGGTCTTCCCCAGTAGATAGGGACCTTTTTCCCTTGCTGCCTTTAGGTTTTGTCCTTTTATGCCTACTTCGTGCAAGTGGATTACTATGTGTCTAGGGGTTCGTCTTCTAGTGTAATGTCTTCAGGGTTTCTCTGAATCTCTTGTGCTTTGATAGTTATCTCTCTGGGCAGATGAGAAAAGTTTTCTTGAATCACCTCACTCAATGTTTGTTCCAAGGTGTTTTCATTTCTCTTTCTTCCTCAGGTATGCCAATCGGATGTAGGATTGGCATCCTGATATAATTGCATATTCTTGGAGAGTTTCTTCTTTCTTTTTTGTTCTATATTTTGATAGATTATGTTAATTCCATATTTTGGTCTTCCAGCTCTGATATTCTTTCTTTTCTTCTGCTTGGTCAATTCAGCATCTCTTGCTTGTCAGTTTTTTTATTTATTTCTTGGAGGGAGTTCTTTATTTCTGTTATTTCTAAATTTGCTTTCGTGAATCTGTCCAACTCTGTTGCAATTTCATGTACCTTTAGCCCTTGAAATTCTTGATTTTTATTCATTCTATCCAACGATTATCAGATCTCTGTGAGTACCTTCTGGGTACTGTCATTTTTGGAGACGGCCATTGCTTGTACTCCAATATCTGTATTTACAGGCACTGACTCTGTTAGGACCTTGAAGGTTACCAGTGGTTTTTTTGTTGATTTTTCTTCATTTGTAGTAGTTCTCTTATCTTACTCTTTAATTCCATTGTTTAGTGGGGAATGACGAATCAATCACTTCTGATATTTGCTCTATCTTCTGATGTTCCCTGAACCAGGCCTCTAGGTTTGTTCAGTTGTGAAATAGGATTGGAATGGGGTGTTGTGCTATATCTCTACAATTTTGAGCACTTACTGTGTAGTGGGGGAGGGGCTGCAAGGATTCAGTTCCTATTGTCAGGTCACAATGAATGCTATCTGATAAATGGATCAGCTGGAATTCACTCTCCATAGCCACACAATATGACTTTACAATGGATACACTTGTGCAGCCCTTGAGTCCAAGACAGGGTATAAGAGAGAAAAGAGAGGGATGAAGGAGAGTACAAAGGGAAAGAAGAAGAAAGAGAGAAAATAAAAAACAACACAGAGAAAGAACAACAAGAGAAAGAAGGAAGAAAGGAAAGAGAAAACCAGCCAGAAAACAAACAAAACAAAACAAAAAGAAGCAAACAAACAAATAATTTAAAAAAGAGAAAACAGCAACAAAAACCAAAACCCAAAAATGCTGTTGGTAGAGATTTCTCAACTTTAGTATACCTCTTTGGGGGAGGGAGGTGCTCTCTCTTGTGGTGAGTTTTGCCACTGCAGGTCTGTAACAGCAGTTTCCCTCTTGCTGTTGAAACTTGAGAAGTTAGAATCTTCACCCCCCCGCTGCCTGCAGTTTATAGCTGGTGTGTTTAGGAGTGGAGGTGGGAAACTTGACTCAGCATCTCCCAGGTTCTCTTCCCATTACTTCCTCTCCCAGCATAGTCACAGCTCCCACAGCATCCAGTTGGTGGCAGGGGAATGGGACCTATGGCCTCTAACTTGCCCTCCTTGTCTCTTGTACCTGTTGTAGAGACCTGGGGGTGGTAATCAGCTAGGTACTCATCAGTCTCCTTCTCAGTCAGATATGCTGTATGCAACTGTCGCACAGCAGATGGTTCAGGATCGGGGGTGGGATTTTGTAGATCGTCTGGGACTCTGCATCTGCTGTTAACCACCAGAACTTGTGCACTGGGGTGATCCTCTGTGAGTTTGTGGAGAGCATTCCCGAAGTGATGCAGAGATTGCCACCTGGTCTTAAGACGTAAGTGTGCTGTTCCATTACATCCCCCCTGGAGCACTTCTCTGTGCAGGCTTTAGAGTGACTGCTCAGTTTCTCTACAAACGGCTATTATTGCCACAATGAGGTTGGGCAAGATAGCTTTCTCCCCAGCAAGTGCCACAGTCTCAGGATCTCTGGTCCCAGTGGCAGGGCATCACAGGCTAGCCTGGTGCTGGTAGCAGTGTCAGCAAGTCCAAGACCAGGGTGCCTGTCTCCTGTGCTTATTCTGAACTCTGCCTTTGGCTCCATCGTTGTGCTCCCTCTGCAATCCTTACTGCCAGTGTCCCATCTGGCACTGTGGTGATGGGTATGGCAGTTCCTCCAGCAGCTTCTTCCCAGGAAAAGCTTTGTTGATTTTAGAAAATGGCACTCAGCTTCTGTGCTTTGGGAAGTGCTAGGATCCAAGCAGAATGACTGCAGCACCAGCCACTTCACCAGATCCCTGGCCAAACAAGTCCCCACTCAGTCAGTCACTCAGACACACATGCAAATTCATCCATACACTCACTCACTCAGAGAGATTCATGCAGTCTGACTGGCTATGCCATCATCTTTGGATAGGTCATATATTTTTTTAATGATGTGACTTTCCTCAAACACACTACTTGCTTGCTTAAGGTTATCAAAACCATTTTAGAAATAAAATAACCTATTGAGACGTAAAATCCTATGTTCTACTATATAGGTAGTATAAGATCCTGCTCAGTTTATTGTGCTTTGTTTGCCTTGGCATTTCTCTGAGAACAATTAGTATTACACTTTTTTTGAACATTATAAATAAAGTTTGTGTGAGAGATTCTTAGTTTTACCATGTTCCTATCCATATAAATATTTGTATCTATATCCAGAGAGAATTGGAGGAAGCAGAAACAGACAGATGCCAGTAGATGTCCAAGCATCAGTGGCACACAGCAGGGAGCTCCCATCCAAGTCCTCAAGAAGTGGTGGAATTTCTTCATGTAGAAATTCTTACACTTCAATAGATTCTACTGAAAATATTAAAATATTATAAGAATCTATTCAAAATATTATAAGCGTCTTTGTTGTAAAGTCATCTCTTTGTTGAAGAATAGTATCAAAAAGCATGTATGTTTATAAAGCAAGGAGAAAATAAAATATTGAAACACAGGACTATAAAACTGAATACTACAAGTTTTATTCAAATATACATCTTGCAAATAAAGTGCTTATTAAAGCAGTTAAGGAATTGCAAGTCATTATCGTTTTTGATAGATGCATAATCTATACATATTAATATGTTAGCATGTTTACATTAAATGTTTACAAGGCATTATAAAGTAAATTTACATTAAGAAAAGAAATGGGATTGAAAATGATTGGTAATAAGAGAAATTTTTACATTTGAACAATGCAGTACTTTTTCTAGAGCATTTGCACATCAATATAAATTATATATTTGTTCCTGAGGTTTCATAATTTTGGCATCATAATTCTAGTTTTATAAACGTTGCTGTTTCTTGGATGGGGAAAAAGAGAATCAGAAGTTATATCACAACAAAGGACAAATATCAAATGTTAAATTCCAGATAACATCGTATATTTTGACTACATTATTAAAATGCAGTTTCTTTAGGTATCTGAAATGTATGCAAATGAAGAAATGTTGTATTGCTTATCTAGGTGAACCAAGTCCTCCATCCATACATGGACAGCCAAGCAGTGGGAAGAGCTTTAAACTCAGCATCACCAAGCAGGATGATGGAGGGGCTCCCATTTTGGAATACATTGTGAAATATAGAAGTGTGAGTAACTTATTTATTATCACTTTGTATCAAGATTTTTCAAATTGTGTTCTGCAGATCAGAAGTGAATGCATATTCAGGAACTGCAGTGATAAATGCTAATTTTCTATTCCTAATATTCATTATTGTGACTTAGTTTGGTAAAATTTAAGTTAGGACCATCAAAATAATCTAGTGGCTTTCATCTTGTGATTTTTAGGTGTGAAATGGGATTTAGCAACATTTCAGAAATGAGACTGCATGTTCCCTGTTTGTCTGACAAGTTTCTTATTTCCACTTGCTCTTAGTAACTTCAGGCTTAATTTAGGTAGGATTATTTGAACATCACACCTCTGAATAAATTACTTTAATCAAATAGTCAGATTACTTTATATTAACATTTAACAAACAGTGGTCACACTGAACTTGAGGAGAGGGAATAGTTTACTTCAGGGTTAATTGAAACTAGCCAGTAAAGGGCTTTGGACAGCTAAGTACTATATGAGGACTTTTGATAAGTCTAGGGAAAACGAATGTCCACTGCTTGCAGAGTGATGAATGAGGTGGCCCTATGAACTTTGCCTCTTTGCTTTCAGTTGAAATGATTCTGGCCGGGCTCGGTGGCTCAGCCTGTAATCCCGCGCCTTTGGGAGGCTGAGGTGAGTGGATTGCCTGAGCCCGCGGGTTCGAGACCCGCCTGGGCAGCGAGATCTCATCTCTACAATAAATCAAAAAAAAAATCAGCCGGGCGTGGTGGCGCATGCCTGTAATTCCAGCTACTTGGAAGGCTGAGGCGGAAGGATCGCCGGAGCCCAGTAGGCCGAGGCTGCGGTGGCCGGGAGCGGCCACTGCACTCCAATCTGGGTGACAGAGTGAGACTCCGACTCAAATAATAATAATAATAATAATAATATCATGGTCTAACTATCTCTAGTCTCGTTACTGCCGTCTTCCTAAAAACATACATTTGATCATGCAACTTTGCTGCTTGAACATTGTTAATGACTGTGCACTAGACACAGGATGAAGTTAAGCGTTCTGGCATAGAGTACATGGTTCTTTGCAGATGAGAGCCATCTTCCATCATGCTATCTGTTCTAGCAACTGCTTCACTCATCTTTCTTCAAAGGTTCACAGTATGCCTTTCTCCGATTCTGTACCTTTTGCTTTGAAATGCTTCTTGCCCTTCCAAACAGGACTCTTGTTTCTTCTTCTCTCTCCCTATTCTTGAAGACCCAGTTCTAATGTTACTGCTCAGTGAGTTTTCTCTGACTTCTAATAATCATTATAACACTTTTCCCCAAAAATAATGACAGCAGCTCACACCATGTGCCAGACACCGTGCTAAACATTTCATATTTATTGCGTCATTTAGTATTTTTAACAACACTATGAGATAGTGCTGATATTAGTCGCCATTATAAAAATGGGGAAACAGGTTAGAGAGGTTAACTAGAATTAACAGTTTCCCTGAAGTTCACTAGGACTTTATCAACTTCTCCATTATTGCTCCATAACCCTGTTATCCACATATTTATTCAAGTGGCTTCCCTCTCTCCCCCTTCTTTTTATTTTTTTTTGAGTTGGAGTCTCACACTGTCTCCC
>NW_007260377.1:2509839-2598029 GCF_000164805.1 Carlito syrichta
CGCCTGTAGTTCCAGCTACATGGAAGGCTGAGGCGGAAGGATCGCTGGAGCCCAGCAGGTCAAGGCTGCGGTGGCCGGGAGCGGCCACCCCACTGCAGTCTGGGCAACAGAGTGAGACTCCAACTCAAAAAAAAAAAAAAAAAAAGAAATGATTCTGAAAGTCACTTAAAATAACTCTTTCAAAAAAAGTTTTCCATAAATATAAAAGAGTAATTGTTTCTACTTTGAATACGTTAAAAATGAAACACAATTTTAAACTAAATTTTCTAAGATTTATTTACTGATATTTATGATTGTCCCCATAATTTAGTGTGACTTGTATGCTTTTATGCTGACTGAACATGTATTGCACTATCCAAATTAATTTTATTTTAGTAGATAGTGTTTAAATAGTTATTTCTTAATAGCAGTTGGATTCATTTTCAATATTGTCTCACTGATCCACAAATTTCCAAATTATAATATCACTACTTCTAAATATCTAAGTTTTGAGGGGCAATAAAAATAAATTTGATTTTGAATAGCATACTTTGTTAATTAATTTTAGTTATCATTCAATTTTTTAAATTTAAAATTAATATTCTCTTCACAGGACAACTATTTGTCCTGGGAATTATACTGGCAGAGAGTAGCTATGTGTCTACTGTGTTTGGATATTTTCTATGGAGACTTCACACTTCTACCCTAAGATAGCTCTGAAAGTCTCATTGGTCTCTCAGTGATTCTGACAGTATGATGTGACTCAAGCCAGGTCTCTTAATCATTCTCATTTGCCCATCTGGAAACCATGTGTACAAGAGAGCATTTCTCTAAGGGGACATAGGTCTTAACCTAATTCATGAACTTACTGGAAAAAGAAGTCCTCAGTCCAGTTGGGAGCCTGAAGAATTTATGGTGCAAAATACATGTAAATAGTAACAGTTTATAAGGAACTCTGATACAATCCCATAGTGAACACTAAAATGCTAGTTGTTAGAGTATGTATTATATATTTTTTATATGTTTTGTCACTCCAGTAGTGGCACCATTCATTGGAAAATGAAAATACCCCCTTAAGTAACAATGTATCTAGGTAGAGTGCAAATAATGGCATTTTAGATTTTCAGATAGAAATATGCTGTGTAAGTATAATGCAATTTAACATATAAACCACTATTTTTTTTTTTGAGTTGGAGTCTCACTCTGTCGCCCAGACTGGAGTGCAGTGGCCACTCCCGGCCACTGCAGCCTTGACCTGCTGGGCTCCGGCGATCCTTCCACCTCAGCCTTCCGAGTTGCCGGAATTACAGGCGCGCGCTACCACGCCCGGCTAATTTTTTGATTTATTGTAGAGATGAGATCTCGCCTGCCCAGGCGGGTCTCGAACCCGCGGGCTCAGGCAATCCACTCACCTCAGCCTCCCAAAGGTGTGGGATTACAGGCTGAGCCACCGAACCCGGCTTAAATCACTACTTTCAAAAACAATATCAAATTCAATTTTTTCTTTAAATGTGGATTAGAATACATTTTTTTGAGAAGTTATTTGTGAAAAATATGAATATAAATGAGTAAGGTTTTTAAGCATAATAAGAGTAGTAAGATTGAAGAGACTCAAGTTTCCATAATAGTACTCAATAAACTTTACCCTTACACAAAGTTTATGAGGCATAGTTGGTATAGCTTCATCTTAGATTAAAATTAGAGCAAGGACAAATTTTATCTTTAATGCATTTCTATTTTCCACTTTACTCCTCTTCCCTTTCTCCTCCCAACCTAATGGTTACATTTCCCCAGTGTCTATGTTTACCCTCTCAATAAAAAAATCTTTGTTCTTTCCCAATTTCATCTCATTCCTGTCTTCCTGTACCCCTCCCCTCCATTTCTAATTTCCAGCACTAACTCCAAAAGTACTAAAGGGTCTGTCTTTAATATCATAATGAAAGTGATTGATTGTATTAATTCAAACATAGCTATAATTGGATGGTAATCAATTATTATGTTACTTGTCTTAGAGCTACTAGCATTTTAACAGATAATTTTTTTAACAGTAGAAATTTAGACACCATGGCAAGTTTTGCAAAAGTAATGGCTCAATAAACTTTTTATTACAAGAAAGACATTGCTCACACTTATTTTTTTATTTTATAATTAGTAAAATATAAAGTGATACTTTTTTACATTTTCTGAAGGGCAAACTGAAACTTAGAGAATACAGAAACTTAGAGAATTTAGGTCCATGGGGTAGAGGGGTGGTTTGGACTGATATCAGAATGTAGTACTTTATGGTGTAAACACAGTTTGCAGCCAGTTCTGGCAAAATAGAAATCTGCCTGTGGAGATCATATCAACCCCTCAGCCACTAACCCATCCTACCTTAACTTCCCAGCTCCTTTGCCTACAAATACAGTCATTCTGGCACAGTTTTTCTTGACCATATCTTTTAATAATATCTCTTCTACATCCATACATTAAATTTTTCTAATTATCCCTTGTTTTCTTTTTTTTTTAATCTTCCATAATCCATCTCCTCTATCCTGTCAACAGCATACTCTGAAAGTTCAATTGGAGATACTATGATTAAATAGCATGTGAAATAATTACTTTGGCAAGGTTCTTAATCATCTCTTCTTTATGTATGATTCCAAATTACTTCAACAATTAGTTACCCAAACTATATAAATTGCCTTCGATAAAGTGCAGCTGAATAACTTCAAACGAAATTTAGACATACTCAATGAATGTTTTCAAAAAATTAAATAACCTCTATAGGAAAGAATATGTAGAGCTATCTGGTAAATAAGAAGAATTCCTGAAATTTTCAATTCTTGATTTCTTCTTTGACCCAATCATCCAGTTTCTCTGTACACAGGACTACATGTTTTATATGTTGAAAACAATACATTTAGATAATGCATTTTTTGACTGTTGATTTCTAGCAGAGCCTGAATTTATGCATTTAATTTGGGTTTCTGGGAAAGAACAAGACTAGTCATATACTAATATACAAAGTGTAGAACTTTCTGTAGATTATGAACCAGGAAGCACAATATCCTGTGTTATCCTATTTCAGAGCACAAGACTTTGTCCACTCACCTATTAAGAAGATATAATTAATTAAAACTAGAGTAATAAAAGCAGAATTAGATATCTTTATGGGCTCTTCATGAAAATTAACGTCTCTAACAATAAGCCAGCAAGTTTAAAACATGCATTTGGAAAATATAAAAAAGGATATTAATTTCACAAAATGTTTGGAAATATTCAAGAAGTTATTTTATGTACAGAATATTTTACATTTGCTTTGCAGTTATAGTGTCAACATAACTCTGTATAATTTAATAAATAGGTTTTTTTCGCATGCTTTCATGAGTCTTTCACTATTTTCTTTCTAATCAGATCTTAGCTAAAATTTAGTGTTGGCACATTAAATAAGCTTCCTTAACTATAAAAATTGATAGCTTAAAATCAATTGTGAGAAAGATACTTTAGGGACTAGCAGTAGTGCTTATACCATAAGTTTGTAAGTGTTAATTGACCTACTTAAGGAATTTGGTGTGTGGGAAGTTGTATACTATCATAATGATCATAGGAGAAAAAAACATAATTTTCAAAAGGTTATTACAATAATAAATAAGTAAAATTGAGCTTTGCTTTTTAAGAAAACTTGTTTTCCAGTTAATAATGTATACGTATATACATTGAAACTTATTTAAAGCCATTAAAGCTGTGAAATATTTTCAAACAATGAATACCTATGGACTTTAAAGAGTATGAAACTTTTTGGTAATTTTTCTTTTCTGTGAGTGAAGAGGATGAATTTTGTTCATCTTTGTATTGATAGACTATATGTTGTCTGAATGTACAAATGCAACCGTAAATCAATGTATAAATTAGCCCTAATTATGCAATTATAAATAGTCTTATAAACAGATTAATAAATGTAAGAAATAAGAAACACAAGAATAAAAACTTTGCAATACTAATATTTATAGATATTAGAATGCAGAAGGTGATAAATAGGAAAAAGTGGATTTATTTTCTCTTAAGTATGAATGGTGGAAACTAGGAACAGATTATATAGAGAAAAGTTTACAAATTTTACCAAGTTTCAGCTCATGAAACAAAGGCAATTTGAATCAGCTATTCAGCTATGATAAGGGAAAAAAGTGATTCATATTTAGGGTTCTGCTAGAATTGTCTAAATTTTAGATCCATCCAAATCTCAATATGACATCTGTTTGTTTATTTAGTGTGTGTGTGTATATACATATATATACATACAAGGGGAGAATCTCTCTCTCTCTCTGTCTCTCACACACACACATACACACAAACACACACACACACACACAAACAGACATATTTTTTGGAGGGCAGGACCCTTGTAGTACAGGCTAACCCCGCTAAGTGAGTGTTCTAGGAACCTCATCAGCATCAGTGTATCAGCTAGCTTTCTTGCAATAGGCTGCATTCAGCTTCAGTAAATTTTTATTTTCTTGAGATTCTTTCAGCTTGTTTGCCCATTTCATGATTTGGGCGATTTACAAGTGCATCTGCCCCCACCACGCTGAGTATTCAGCAATTTTTGACCAAAGACGCCATGACTTCCACGCTCCACCCTCCCTATTCACCTGATCTTGCCCTGAGAGACTTTGTTGTTGTTTGCCTGGATGAAAAAGTCCTCAAAAGAAAATGTTTTGCCCATGTGGAAAAGGTGAAACAAAAAATGGCAACAGCGCTAAAAGGCATCAGAATTGATGGGTTCAAAAACTGTTTTGAACAGTGAAAAATGTGTCTTTGTAGGTGTTTTGAATCATACGGAAAGTGCTTTGAGGGTGACTGAAATTTAATCTTGTAAGAATAAATACACACGTTTTTATAAATAAGTTCTGTTTTGGAGGGTCCCTTCGTATGTGTGTGCAGATGAGTGAGTGTGTGTGTGTGTGTTTGTGTGTGTGTATGTTTAAATTATACAAATGAAAAAATTACCTCTTTCATATTCAGAGAAGCCAATTGAGATTTCAGAGAGTGCTGGGGCTTTCTGTAAGGTCATATCTATGAATAGTTGAACCATGCTACAAGGGAATCCAGGAACCAGGAGCTGCTTTTTATGCATACAAAATCTTAAATCATAGAACACAGAAGTCAGGAGAACTTAAAATTCATCTAGTTAATATGTGTTCACCTTGTTTATTGTCCTCTCATTTTATACTTACTTCATTTTTATTTAAAATAATGTTTGATACATTTCAGGAGACATTGAAAAACAAGTTAATGGACTATTCCTTTTTATGCCTTAAATCATCAAAGAGCCTTCTAAAAACAAGAAAATAATAACCCTTTTACCTTTCCTCCAATCTCCCTTCCTATACAGATATCTACAAATATTTTCCTAAATGCTGATAGTATGACTTTATAAATCACTATTAAGAAGTGTCCTTAATTATCACATGTCTCTACTATCTATTTTCTGACAAAAAGGATTGCTTAAGAGAAGCTATACCAAAGCAAAATGACCATTTTTTTCAGTAACTGCACTTCAACATTTAATTGGCTTATTAATAATAGCCCTATTCAGCAAATCATCTCATTAAGTTACCTAGGGGAACGTTTTGCAACTAGATTATCTTAAATTGTTCCCTAGGCATTTAAATTTTGTAAATTAGACACTCTACAAATGCATAATTTAGATTCTGATGCCTAGGGGAGTATTTGGTAACACCCACTTTAATTTTTTTCCTGTTCCCTAGGAATAGCAATTAGGGGATTAAAATGCCTCCTTGTCTAATTTTGAAGGGGAAATGAAATTGATTTATATTAGAAAAATATTAGAACTCCCTTTGGTTCCTCACACCATCAGTCCAAATACTTAAAATGATGAAGGGGCATTTAATGTATTATGTTAAGAGCTTCTACAATTAAGAGTTAAATGATTGTTAATTCAGAAGAGACTTTCTGAATGTCTTGTGCTTGTCAGAAAGTTTCACATCAAATGTTTAATTTCCAGGGATGATATTTTTGAAGGATTACCTGGAGGACAGGAAGTCTATCCAGCCCTCTAAAGAACATAGATATACATCTTTTTTTTTTCCTGGAGAAATCCAAATCTCAGTTGTTGGCTTGTTTTCTGACTCTTTCACCCTCTTCTCTTCTTAGATCCAAAGCAAGATACAATTTCATGGACTTCCATGAAAATATTTACTCACACCAACCACTTCTTAGCTACATAGATGACACTGAGTAACTGGGGTGATGCCAGGCCACAGTGGCATGCAGCTCTCTACAGCCTCACATAGCCCTTGTCTTCATAGAACCCCTCAACCTCCTGGCTTCACACACCTACCTTCTTTCCTGTATGTGTGTATGTGTATATACAATGCACAACTTATAAAAAATATGTTATATGTATATAGATGTACATTTAATATATGACATAAAATTATATTTGGTACACATTTGTGTATTCACATGCATAGATACATCATCCATCATAAAATTACTTTTGGATTGACTTTTCTAGATTTATATTTGGGTCAATTAATATCTATCAGTGTCCATTTATAAATATCCCAGTGGATATGCATCTTTCTGAGGTTTAAAATTATTGTGTTTATTTTTGGATTTAGAGTTCTGTAAAGGACTCACATTCTCTGTTCATTAATTATGTTAAGACAAATCTAAAGAAAAATGGCACTGCACTTTATTATTTCCAGTAGGAGTGATATCACTTCCCCAGAGGTGTCCTCCTTCGCTTTTAGACTTCACTATCTCTCTTTTACTTATGACCCCATTCAAAGAACTCATGTCTGTCGTCTGTGCTGGTTTTTAAACTGCAAACTGAGGGTAATGCACATACCTTGTTCACTGGTGTTTTTTATCACCTAGAACAGCCTCACCCTCAGTTAACAGAAGGAATAATAATGAATGAGGAGGTCTCGAAGTGTTGGGGTAAATTTGGCTGTTTATTACTACTTCTTATGCATATCAAAAGTGCACTTGGGTTTGTTTCTTAACTTTACTGTTCATTTATAGACTGAGATAAGTTACAGCCTCTCTTTTCAGTTTTTACATGGTTCCGTATACCTCACAATATCTTAAATAGTAGTGAGAAACAGAGCCTTTTTACAAATGCATTTACTTCTATGTTAACAAAAAAAGGCAAGTGCCTTTTGTTTTTATATGGTAATTCTAAGTGCTTCTTCATTTAAACCCAGGGCTTCATTAGGGGTGCTAATATCCTCAGTCTTACATAAAATTACATGTAAATTACATTTAGATTGCATGAACAAACCAAATTATTTCCTTTGAAATGAGAGTTCTATGTCACCAAAAAATAAGTAGGAAAAAGGGAGACCAACGTGGTGGCTCACGCAAGAGGATTGTCTGAGCCCAGGGGTTTCAGCCTGGGTAACTTGGTAGACGTTGTCTCTGCAATAAATCAACAAATTAGCCAGGCATGGTGGTGTATGCCTGTAGTTCCAGCTACTTGGAGGGCCAATGCAGAAGGATCTCTTGAACCCAGCAGGTTGAAACTGTGGTGGCCATGAGCATGCCAATGCACTCCAGCCTGGGTGACAGAGTAAGACTCCAACACACACACGCAGAAAGAGAGAGAATAATAGTATGAAATTAAAACTATAATATCTTCTTTTCTTATTCTGAAAGACATTCCATGTCTGTAGTACTATTAATTTAACGCAATTATCATTTTAATTTTTACAGTTTAATTTTAGAGATCAAATCCTTAATTATCTCCATAAATTGGGAAAACTTAGTTATTCATCATGGTCAAAGTTGCATTGCAAAATTTTGGCTCAACATAAAGAAACATTGCGCTGAGTCAAGTTAAAAAAGATCTATCCATTGGTATAGCTAGGCGATATTGAATATGAGATAGATGATTCCAGAGAAAATGTCTTATTTCCATGCAGTTATTATGAAAATAGTCTTATCCTAAAAATAGCTGTTATTTGTAAAGTGGATATGATCCCTAAGGCCCTGGAATACATAGTTTCATCAATTTTTCTTATCGCTCCCTCCAAAACCTGACAGAGTAGCTGCTACCTTCATTTCTATTATACAGAGGAGGAAAACAACACAGAAAAATCAAGGAACTTACCTGTGTTTAAATGGTTAACATGGGCGCAGCCCAATGTTCCCAATGTTTCAGATAATTTAATTCATAAAGTTATAGCAATTAGTAATTGTAGTATTCTTAGTATTTTATTTCAAATAAGGGGAAATTCACATATGGTTCAACACTTTTATTTTAGAAAAAGAATTGGATAGTATTTAAGGGCAGAATGTTTGAGGATAGGATAGCATTCTTTATTTTCCTATGCTAATGACCATTTTAATACCTAATAATTTGTCTTGTATTTTGTTTCATTATAAGTCATAAAACATTGTAGTAGTAAAAAAATGCCTGTTATAATATAAATGTATATATATCATACAGACTTTATTTTCAAGACACTTTATCACTCCCTCCCCTTCTTTCTACAAATCTTTAACTGCAGTCTCTGGCAATTATTATAATGGACATATTAGTTATGTTATACATCATGTTTCATTTTTCTTTTTACACGATTATTAGTAAACAACAAAGTGGCAAAAAAAGCAAACTAATTAATATATGTGAAATTAAAAAAAAAATCCTTAATGGAGAGGAAGTATCCACCACAGAATCAAGGATTAATTATAAAATCATTCCTTGGTTAATATAAACAACATTTATTTTACATAGAAAAATCTTAGAAATAATATTGACATCATTGACATCGCCACTTCATTTATTCCTGTGCATAAGAAAAAATCCTTTTCTGATGTTAATAAAACCACTTGTCCCAATTCTAAGATAAATTAAACTTTAAAAAGTTACTTTGATGTAATTGTACAAAAATGTATTTTTATCATATTTACAGAAAGATAAGGAAGACCAATGGCTAGAGAAAAAAGTGCAGGGAAATAAAGACCACATCATTTTGGAGCATCTACAGTGGACAATGGGGTATGAAGTTCAGATTACTGCGGCCAATAGACTGGGATATTCTGAACCAACAGTTTACGAGTTCAGCATGCCACCAAAACCCAACATTATTAAAGGTAAGCAATACTATATTCTTTCTTAGGCTGACCATAAATATGATACCATCTTTGTATAACCCCTATGAATTTTTTTCTTAATGAAAATAAACTGAAATATAAATTCCATTCCAATCATGATTATTGTGACATGTACTCAGAGTTTCTCATTGCTCTTGCCATGGGGCAATGGTTCGTGTATAAATATGCTTTAATACTATTAACAGTTAAAGTGGTGGAGAGAAGATGAGGAAGGAGAGAATAGAAAGTAAGTGACTGATGATAATCAGCATGAAAAAAACAATGTATATTGAGACCAGAAGAAAACTTTGCAGTGAAGACAATCTCATTGTCTGTCATAGGGGGGTCTGGTGCTCCAATTTTTGCAGGATTTGACCAAAGGTAATGATGGGCCCATCCATGCCTGCCTAAGTACATTGATTTTGGAAACATAAAATCAGACACAATTTAAGGTAGAAACAGCTATAAATGTAACTCCGTAAAGAACTACAGCTAGATTTTCAAGAAAGCTCATCGGATGGCAGGACACTCTAAATCAGTTTTCACAACACACTGGTGGAGTCCATATCTGATAGGTAACAGTGCTTACATATTCATACATTATCAAAGTCCACTGGAGGGTTGGTGAACATTTTTTTTTTCAGATAAATGCTATAGAGGTAAAGATGGAAGAATTTATTCTGATTCAAAATCATGTTGTACTCTGTTAAATGATTTGCCATATAGGTCATATTTTGACATCGGGTGATACCTTGAATATTTAAATTTTGCATGGACATGGACATAAATATTTACATATATAGTATATTATGCTATGTACATATATAGAGGTAAGAGTAACATATTAATTCATAAAACCAAGATTTATTTATCTTATTATAATAGCATATCAATATTGGTACATACAATTTTTGAAACTGGAAAAAAACCTTGTTAGTTCAGTCATGGTATTTAACACTGGTAATTTCAAATTGATGTTAATTTTGTATATTATGACTTATTACAGCACACATCATAATTGAAAGTAGTTTTATACAATTAATATTTAAATTAAAAAGTAATTACTATTGGCTATACATTTTTTAAGTAATTAGACTTTTTTAATAATTTGCTTATAATATGCAAAGTCATTCTGCATTCATTGTCTCATTTTTTTCCCAAAACTTAATTGGATAAGGAAGCATTATCCTCATTTTACAAATATGATTTTAAAGGGTTTAATGATTTGTTTAAGGTCAGGGATACTTTTAGTCATATGACAAATCTGATGCCCTCACAACATGATACACCTAAATAAGAATGGTTATATGTACGATCAAGTTTATTGTCCCTGTGAGTTTGAAACATCAACTGCCTCTACAATTGTAATGTATTATGTATGTAGTAATTATACTACATGCCAATATCAGACACACTATGTAAATATGATTCTCTAACTGAGTCAGAACTTTCAAAGGAATATTTCAACAGTGTACTCCATCCTCCTAAATAATTAATTGAGTGCACATATTTGGGAGAAATAATGAATTTTTATTAAGATAAAAGTTAATATTCTATGAAGTAGAAGGCAAAATTTTAGTGGTATAATATAGATACCACAACAGATATCATAAAAACAGATTTTACACAGGTTACTTAATTTTATGCTCTCAGAGTCCTTGCAATGTTTATAAGAACTTGTTAATAAAAAAACCCAATAAATATAGAATAAGAGTTTTAAAAATTAAAGGTCACAATATATGTAAAGGTACAACAATAGTCAAGGCATGCTCTGATACATTCACTCTAAAAACACGTTTTTTTTCCAATTTGAGAAACTTATGAACTGAAAGTTTGTAGGCAAACCCTAGAAGAAAAACCTTCAGAATTCTGATTTATTTTTCAAAATTTGCTCCTGTCACATGTCTTGTCCTGATATCTACTTCTTCATCTTTAAAGTTAGTTACTGGTTCTGCAATGTCAAGTTCTATTCATTTATTTCTTCCAGTTATTTATTGGAGTCAGGCTTTGTGACAAATACTGGGATGAGTACAAGGAATTCAACTGTGAAAAATAAATAACTGGTTCCTGTCCTCCAAACCCTCACAATCTAGCTGGGAACATTCACCATGAGTTAGAATAATTAAAATATAATTACAAATAAGAAAGATTTATCTTAGAAAGTGATTTTTCAAAGGAAGTTTCCTTTGCAGTAATGTGTCTTCCAGGGAAAGTGTGTTACATGGAAGTTGTCTCTGAAACAAGAAAGAGCTTGATCTTCTCTAAGAAAGAAAAAAAGAAAGAAAGAAAGAACTCGGAGGTGTATAAAATGAGGATGAGGCTAGTGAGGGATTCTAAAACCCATAATATTAAAGTATGTTTTACAAAGAAGTTAAAAAGAGAGAGATAAACAAGAAGGTTGTACAGCTAGGCATTGTAATCAGGTTATTCTTACTCATATGTTTAAGGGCATATGAAGCATATGAAGGTGAACAGCAGTAGAATATAAATAAATAAATAAATAAATTACAGGCACATTCATTGCAGGTGCGAACTAACTTTACCTTTGTAATAGATCGGATTCAGTCAATAATGACTTTTAGTTTTCTTGTTGGGCAAGTGGAGACTTGCTGACGTCTTTTCTCAAGATGAAGGACTTAGAAGGACCAAGATTTGGAGAATAGGGTCAAACAAACATAAAATCAGTTTGGTACCTGTTAAGTTTGATATGTCAAGTGATTGGATAGATATGTATGTGTGAAGATGAGATTATAGCAATGACTTGGAAGCATACACTATGAGGCTGTCAGTGTTAATAAGTGAATGGCATTTAAAACCTGAGTGAAGATAAAACCACCCAACAAGTAATACTTAAATTCTCTGACAGAGGTTGGTGTCTGGGACACCCATTGATGTTTCCCAACACCTAGATGGGTGACTGCACAGTCTTGATGTTCAAAGACTATTTGTCGAGTTAACTTAACAGTAGAAGGTTAAGAACTGCGGCCCAAGGAACCATAATATTATATGGGAAGGAGAAACCAGGCCTCTTTGTACCCATCATGAGACTAAGATGCTATAGACACAGTGAAAAATCACAACAATGTAGTATGTTGGAAGGTAAAAGAGGATCATATTTCAAGAAGAAAAAATATTAACTGTCAAATGCTTCTGAGAGGTCAATGGAACCACAACAGACATGAAGTGCACTTATCACATGCAGCTTTACTGAAGTAGTTTGGAGAGAAATTAGGTAGGAATGGGGTGAGGACAGTATGTGAGTTAGGAAATATAGACTTCATATTTATTTAATTCTTTCAAGAAATTTTTCTCTGAGGGAATGTAGAGAGGGGATGAAGCCAGTGATAGAAAGTCTTTTGTGATAAAAAATGCTAGATGAAATAGATAAGTGGTCATGGAAAAGTCAGACATACAGGCAAAGCTATATGAGAAGGTCAGAGATGGCACTCTTTTCTTCTAAACTAAGTACATAGTGCAAAGCCAACGAAACATATTGGAAAATGGAAAACATAAAATATTTACTGTATCTCTAAGTGTCACAAAATAATGTGTGATTTACTGTGACTAAATCCACTGATTTCTAAGGTTTCATGGAAAGCCATATCAAAGACATGCCCATAGATTACAAATTGTTTGATTTAGCTCTTGGTTTCTTGAGGCAATTTTAAAGGCTGTGATGATGGGAAATTTGGGACCCTTTAAACCCACAAAATGGGATAGAATGACTATTCTGTATTTACAAAATATGAAACAATCTTCATATACTTTTATCACATTTTACTTTATTTTTAAACCATATTAAATTCATGCATATTAGAAATAAGCTATCTGTAATAAACTAGCACATCGTAAGTCATTTTAAGTCAGAGAAGATATGGAGTTTAAACGTTAATTTAGTTTTAATTTATTTTTGTTTATAATATGCTGTAAACTGTTCAATTAAGTTTTCTGTATTTTTTAATTTTAGAAAAATCTTGGTTTATGGGCATTAAGACATATTTAACTTTTTGTAAACAATATGCTAAATCTAGGTTACATTTACTAATAGTAGACTAAAGCGCTATTTTTAATACCTTACATACATATACAATGTATTCTTTAGATAATAATGGATTTTCTTGTTTGTATCAGTGGATACTATATTTCTTCAAAGCTTATGATTCAGCTTTTTAAAATAATTTTTCAATTATTAGTATTGTCCCTTTTTTAAAATTTTTATTAAGTGTATGCTTACTTTGAAAGATGTGCCTTTTCATTTATATAAAAATAGAGTTTGCAAATTCAATTATGTTTCCTTTTAGACTATTCGTGCTACATAATTCCGTCTTTATTTTATAAATAACAAAAATATTGAAAAGTTTTACCAAATGACTTGATATAAAAATGACTTCCAACCTATCTATGGAACTAGAGGTTGATAGAATGGAATTTATTGATTTGATCTATAATTTTAATGACTAAAAATACTACTGAATTACTGTATTGGGTCTAACCTAGTGTTTTAAATAGACTTTACTGCATGTTTTATTTTTTGTATTTAATCAAAGAAAGACCTTAGTATTTGTCCATAACTCCTTTCTTTCCTCCTGCTCTTACTCTTTATTGAAGACATGTCTAATTTAACATCATAATATAGTATCTATCTATATAGACTGAAATATAATGACTATCAGTACATTGTGATGACAAACATTTCTCTGTTCCTATGTCTATGACATCTGATAATAAAATAATTCTGCCATCTGAGAACATGTAATACATACATTAGAGTTTTTCAGATTTGACAAACTAAAAAAAGAAATAGCATAAATCACCACTAATAAATACATTGCCAAAATGCTGCAGTTATTTTGTATTTTCATGGGCTTTTTAATTGTACTTCTAATGAACTGCAGAGTAGTTACTATTATTTTGATGACCTTCACTCTATTTTCAAGCAACATTAATATCCCTTCATCCCTAAGTAAGTCAGTTTGAATGGAAACACAACATTCAAGAACATGACAAATATGAATATATTGTCATAAGATTGAATTTATGGTTGCTTTATAACATAAATTTTAAAATTCTGAAACACTGGTGAAATTGAAATGGAATTGACTAGGGAGAACTTCATTTTTAATTCTCTGAATTTCTAATTCTAATCTAATTGATAATACTCCCATAAAAATATATATTTGGCTGAACTATTTTAAAAGAAGTATAGTGACATATTTTGTGTTTGCCTATGGCCAACTGGTTTAATGTCCCTAGCTCCTATTCTGATTGCATATTATCATTATGTTACTATGTAATTTCACAGATATAATTCTTGGTAGTTCATTTATTATTGAAATTTATTTTATTATTTAAATATAACTGCTTTTATTAAATATGTGTTCTAAGAAATTATGGTAAAATATTATCATGAAGCATTATAAAATATAATATTAGAACTCATATTTAAAGAGCCACTGTGCATTAAACGTACCACTGTGAAAAGTAGCACATTGGAATGACTTGTGACTTTCCCTTAAAAAAAATCAATGACTAAACTAATGTCTGAGTGATGTAAAGTAAACGTTGTCCATATTGAATCTCATCTAAGTTTTTAGTATATGACAAATGTTTAGAAATGTTTTATACAAGCTTTTAGTCATTCTTTGTATTGTATCAAAGAAATTTTTTGTAGGTAATTGTTAATGGCTTTGTGTAAATCTTGCATTAATTATTTTCTCTTTTTTTTTTCTTTCCTATTCTCACGCTTTTTCTTTTTTGTTCTTTTCTTGTTTGTAACTTTGCTCTATTTTTCCTTAATTATTTCATTCGTATTCTTTTTTCACAAACACTTTTCATCATGCAGATAAATGCTGTGAAGCGAATAAAGGCGAAAATGGAAGCCAGTCATGGCAGCTGAATGCTGCTGGGTTTTCTTTCATTATAGCCATAAGTTTGTCTTGTGTGTTTTAATGTCATTGTTATCTCATATGATAGATCTTTTTATGCCATGGAAAGTAAGAAAAATAGTAATAGCAAGGCTAATCTAAAATTAAAATAAATTTTTTCTTAGGTTCAATTAGTTATGCATGTATCTTCACCTATGAACAATTAGACTTTTCCCCCTTCCCCAGATTCTCAACTTTTTAAGTGGAAAATTTGTCAGGAAATCACTGAAGAAAACTCAATTGGAATTATTTCTTCCAGCTACCAGTTCACTACATACCATGCTTTGTTCAAAAGTTTTCTTTAATTCCTACATTTGACCTTGTTATATATTGTTTCACTTGTACTTGAAACTTAAGCATTTTGCTACATCTAATCTTCTCTCATTTGATTATTTTCAATATCCATGGCCCTACATTGTATAAATCATAACTTTTTTAGAATTGTGGATCAATTCTATTGCTTTCTGATTGTTACTCTTACATGTAAGTTTCCAATTTTATGAACGTTTCTAATATTTAAATTTGTTTGCCATTTGTATAAAATATAAGCATGATATTAGATGTGTGTCTCTATTATGTCACCTATTTTTCTCTTTATTGACTTAAAATGTCTTAAAAAAATAAATGTGAAGAGTTTCTTCTTTTAAATTTGAGCACAAATTAACTTTTTTCATTAAGTGAAAATATCTCTACAATTGCCAGGAATAAATAATAAATTAAATTTGAATGTGCCTAAAAAGTTACACCCAATTTACTGGATTCAGATTTTGTTTTGAACTTGCATCAAGTCCTATTATATATTATACATTATTCAATTCTAGACACTTGAGGGTGTATCTTTGCTAGGATCAGAGAAAGACAAGTAAAGGTTTTAGTAGCTCTTTTAAGAAGTTCATATTAAGATGAGACAGAGTTTACTAGATTCCAGGTTTCAAATAAAGCCCAATTTGAAAGAATAGCATGAATTATAATTTTCATTTTTTGCATTTTAAGTCATTTAAAATAATAAATGAATGTTTGTGCTTTCATTTTCAACCACATCCTGAAAAGTGATTTTTTACCACTTTTTAGAGCCATTAAGAAGCAGCCAAATTTACATATATGCTATAAAACTGATGACAATTCACTTGGTAAATCAAATGACTAGATTCTGGGCTTTGAGTTTCACTCATCAAACGCAATTATTTAGTTGCACAAAAATATTTTGTTTGTCTCTTTTTAAAAAAAGTATCTACAGAACACTTTCTTGTGATGTGTAGTTTAAAATTTTCCTTTAGTAGTATGTTTTCTTTAAAATTTCCCCCCCAACTCTTTGCCATCTACTGCTGTTCTTTCTTGCAATTCAGCAATAGACTTATGGACTGTAGGAGTAACCCATAAACAGATTAAAGGCACTTATGCTTCCCTCCTTTCTCCCCTGTGGAATGAAAAAGCATATCCCAATTCATACAGTATGGAAATCTAATATATTTATGGGGAAAGTTTTGTTTATCCAATCACCTTAGCCATATTCTGTATATCAAATAAGTAATTTATTTTATATTTAACTAATGAATATATGCTGATTACTCATATGTAGGAAGTGTTGGGGAGAAAAGAAACAGTTCTAGTAACACACCCAGAAATGGTTTTTCACATTCATTATAACCCTACTGAATTACTTCAACAAGTTATAAATATTTCTGTGAGAATGCCATATAGAAATTTTCTTGACTTAGAATCAAAATATTTTTTGCAGATCATGGAATATTTTTTCCATAGGTTAAAGCACATTTTGTTTTGAAGTTTTACATTTTATAATTCAAGGTCACCAACAGTGATAAAAAGAACACTCAAAGTCAGGTTTACATGGAAATGAGACATATCATTTTTGCAGTTTAGAAAATAGCAAGAGTCTAAAATTAAATTTCTATTATCTTAGCAGAGTTATATACATTTAAGGAGTTGTTCATTAGATTTTGTTAAACATCTAAATGTGGATCCAGTTTTTAATCCTGAAATTTATTACAATCTGTCATTTGCCCAAGATTTATTCTTAGGTGAACCCTTATTTTACAACTCTGAGATATACATACATTGTTTTAAAGTATTCTCAGAGATCTTAAAATAATAGATTTTGTGCTTTGCTTTATTTCTGTAAAAAATTGGAAAACAAAACTGTAGACAATGAAGTTACTGCATTTCAGTAAACAGACTTTAGAAATTGGAAAACATTTGAATTTTAAAATGTTTTACTAATAATGTTTCTGAGGTTTTTTTTAATTGCCTGAACTATACTTATATCGTATACACCACAAAATCTATTTTATTTTTTGAACTAATTAGTATATGTTTATAGATCTAAATAAATGTGATTACTGGTAAACAAAACATAAAAATTCAAACTTATTTTAAGTATCTCACTAGTATTATCCAGTGATTTTTTTCAGACAATAGAGTTTTAAATAAAATTTTGTGTCTGAAGATAAATAAACATAAACTATGTGTTATATGTCTATGTCCAATGATGTGTGTATCATGTTGCCCAGTGCAAAAACATTTCAAAAACTTGTTTTGACCATATTATTCCAGTCATAATGCTGGCAATTGATTTACTTATGCATAATTGCCATTATCAGCATGTGCAGTGTCAGGATTTTTTAGTAGAGTCCTGAATGTCTCTTATTTTCTCCTACCTATCTTTTCTAGTCTGTCTTCTTTCCTTCATTTTATCTTTAATCTTACTGGTCTCTCTGTCCCAGTCAAAATTCTATTGTTGCTTATTAGTTTTGTATAAGGCCCACAAGTATCAGATTTAAGATATGCTAATAGGTATATCTTTGGGGTAGCAATAAGTTCTTCTTCTCTAGGAAACTTCTTATATGAAAAAACTTCAGATAAATTGTCATTTAGATTCTCTCTCTCAATACTATTGGTCTTTAGAGCTGAGTATAATTTTACAAACCCTGTACTCATATTGTGTCCAAAAACATTATGCAAGTGCACATATATGCCTTCATTACTGACAGACATAAACAAGATTGAAACTCAAATTTTTCAAAATTTTAAATATACCGACATAGTAGACATTAGATTAATATATATATCTCCATTTCAGTTATATATAGAGAGATTAAATACATGCACAGACAAATAATTTTGTTACAAACAAATTTGACTTAAAATGTTCAGCATTATTTTTTAAATTAATAATTAAAATTGCAAGTATGTATAGTAGTGTACAGGTTATGCACAATATACACAGTCTGGGTCAATTGAGGAAACATAATTTAATTCTATTATTACCTATATAAAATGTCCATTTATTATATTTTATTAAAATTAAAATAGGCAAAATTCCAAAATAGTTTCAAACATATGCAGCTGGATTTATTATTATTCATTTGTATTAAACAAACTCTATTGTATAATAAAGAATTAAACCATGGACTTTTGAATCTGGAGGAACTCCTTTAGATACATAAAAATATTTGGAATATTAATATGATATACTTGCACTAAGAATAGAGAAATAAAATCTTAAAATTAAAAATAATTTTATTCATTTAGAATGTACATTGATATCACCAGTACAATCATAAAGTTATATTGGCCTAGCTTTCAATAATAATAAGCATATTAAGCATAATAGCATTTTCAATTTATAATAATTCATTTACAAATATCCCTCTTCATGTAAGTTATATTTAAATGTTTAAATTTAATATTAATATTATGTTAGCAGCATTAAGATCCTGAAATAGTCAGTTATGGCATTATCTATATGATATATTACAACATATTTTTTCTTTGTTCCATATATTATTATTTCACTTAATAAATAAATATATGATGATATTTATCATACTGAAATGTCTAATTTTTTGTGTCTTATTATGGTTAATATGTATAAGGTATAAGGGAATATCCTTTAAACAACTTGGGCTTTCACATTTTTTACAATTTGTTTTCTTCAGCCTTCCTTCTAATTCTTTCTTTTAATTTTCCCTTTCTCACTGTCTCTATTTCTATCTCTTTCTCTTTACTTTCTCTCTCTCCTGTTCTCTCTGTTGTCGCCCTCTTTTTCTCACCCCTCTGTCCCTCCCTTGCTCTCTCTGTTTCTGGTCATGAATAAATATAATATATTTCTTCTGTTATTTTCTTTAACTTATTTGTAAATTTTAAAATTTTAGCATTTGTGGTATGGAAAAATGACATATCTTCAGCAAGTCTCATATATTGACTAGGTAGCTCAAATTTGCATATTTCAAATGATTGGCCATATAAATATTCTACAAATAGAATATAAGTTGACATTGTGATAAGTCTTTTCTAAATTATTGTGTCATAAATAAAATAAAAAGGGTTGTTTAATCATTAATACTTGACAGTTAATATTTAGAAGATATTATGATAGTAAATTTCAGGGCTTAACTAAAGAAATAATATTTCTAGCATCTTATTAACATATCTCCTTTAAATTATCATCTAAATTGGAGTTTTATTTTAAAGTTAACACTTTTTATCTTTTAAAAACAAAGTTGTGGCATTCTCTTTTTTTACTTTATCATATTTGATAATAACTTGATAACAACATAAAGATTATACACGTATATAAGCATAATCTCAATTTTTATGTAAGGAAAATATTCATTCAGTTTAAATATAATTTAATTTTTTTGGAAATAAGACAAATATGACTGCTTAGTAGCAATGCTTTATTTTCTAAACCATGTGTTTGTTATCTAATATTATGAACTCCATCAAAATCTCTTTTAATAGTCCTCCATCCCCTATGACTATTAACTAATTTCTGAGCTTAAATTATCTGTCAGTAAATGTTACACATAGATTGAAATGTTCTATAACATCTATTTTAGCTAATATTCTATAACATTAAAAAATATTTAAGGTATGTAAGAAATACACATGTTTAAGAGTTCTATTAGTGTATCTGTGACAGTCTTAACTGCATCTATTGTACTTTGTTGGTAGATTATTATTTTCTTTACTTTTTAAGGATACATTCGTGTGAGTAGAATTAAATTTCATGTTAACTGTGAACTAATTTAATGTTGGTTGTATTAAGTCTAGGTATATACAAAGTTTAAAAATTTATGTATGTTCAAGTTAAATTCAGTTATTTATTATTCTAGTTGGTAAAAATATAAGCTACACATTGCAAATAATGTGTGCTATCATGGCATAACATCATTTCAAAAGTTATACTGAGTTTATTTTTGCAGTGATTGTATGTACTAAATGGGTTCTATGAAATAAGTCTCCTAGCTAGTCTCATTTTATTCCTAAAATTAAGCAATTAAAACTGCTGCTTCAACTTACACACACAGTTCATGAACTTCTTTAAATAATATTTTTATCTCACATTTTACATTGATTTTATGTATAATGCTTCTGTTTTAAAGTACTTCTGATCATTTTAATTGCATTTGTTTTCATCATAGCTTATTTTCTTGAAAAAAATGTACATTATAAGTGTATTGTCCTCAATATCATCTTATTTAAATCCCCCAACATAATATCCAGCACTATGTGTAATCCTATGCATGTGTTTCATAGTATATTAAATGTCATTTTATTTTCTGTACTTCTGTGTCTCCATTGTTGTAATAAAGAAAACTGAGGAAAAGCTTTGTTATATGTGTTTTCTTTATTACTGGTAAAACTTTTTTGTCCTTGTTATGTGTTTTCATTTCTAACCGATCAAATTTAATATCAAAATTTACTTACTTTGTAAGTGGTAATAAACATATACTAATTAAGTGCATTCAATCTTTGGATCACCAATATATCATCAGCAAATATAACAATTATTATATTGTAAAATTAAACAATCACATAGTTTCTGTCATTGTAAATTCATTTTAGGGTCTTTGTAGAAACAATTGCTAATAGGAGGCCCAAATATTCATATGGTATTTTAATGAACCCCTGGGATTAGTTAATACTTTCAATAATATAAGGATTGCTGAGTAGTATCCATTGTTCACAAAAATTCATAAAAACAGACATAAATGCTTAAGGTGATTTTTCTTTAATTCCTTTTTTCATGACTTTTTATAATTTATTTTTGTTTAGACATTTGTAAGAATAAAGTTGCAGAAAATTATTAACATTCTGTGACTAGCCACGGCTTAGGTATGAAAAAAATAATAACGGGAAATTTAAGAATAATAATAACAATAGTTACATAACAAGAACTCTTATTAGAACACCAACTATATCACTGTAGGAAATGCCTTAAGTGCAATATTTCTTTCACACCTCGTAATATCTTTATTGAGGTAATTGTCTTTACTCCCATATTTTCAAGGAGAATAGGGAGGCCTGAAGAAGTTGAATAACTTACATAGAGAGGAGTCACAATTAGAAGCCAAGTCCAGTGCTCTGTACCAGCTCAAATGATAACTTTAATATGTAATTTATTCAATTAGCTTTAAAAGTGAAATAATAACTTGTGGAATACATATAAACAACAAAAAAACATGTTTTTCTCCCACATAAACACAGTCAAATGTTGCATGACCTGATAAATATGAAGTAATGCAGAAGTTACAAAAGAGGAAATGTTCATTTTCAGGATTTAAGTTATTTAGAGCATACTTAGTCTCTCTTATTTCAAAACTGTCCACTCTAAAATATATATGTAAATATGCACATTAATATACACCTGTGGAAACATATTTGCAGACATTTCAAATAATGAAAATTTTAATACAGTATCTATATGTCGTTGTAATATTTATTTCTTTTAGTGATACAATAGCTACAGTAGTTTAGTATGCATAAAAAAAGAGTTACATTGTTTATCTTTGTTGTCTTAGTTTTATTTTTCTTGAAGCTCCTTGACAAGGAAATCATATCAAATTGTCTGGGAATTCCTGGATTTTTATATTACTGTCAGAGTAAATTTATATGACTTTATTAATTTTATGTTATTCTACTCTTCGGGGCCATTGTGAAGAGGCAGAAGCGATTTGAAGAAATCTGGAACTATTCTAACCTAACTCTATTATCTTATTATATCAAAAAATTGAGGATCAGAGAAAAAATAATTAGTCATTGGCATAATCAAGCAACTTAGTGTCAGTTTTCCTCCTACCTTGTTTATCAAATTACACTAAATCAGAGTTGACATAACTAAATCTCTGACCTATAAATTGTATGATCTTATGTCATTGACCAAGTTTCTTTGCTGTTTTTTTTGTTTGCTTTTTTGATTGGACCATGGAAAACACTATGTGGCAGAGGAAAGGTCATGTATACACCAACCAGAGTCATCATGATATATCTAACAGTCAACTGTTATCTTTCTCACTCAAATATTTACATATCATGGTCAGTGTAAATAAACACACACCGAGTTTATGGTTTTAAACTATATCAAATTAAATTTTAATCACTGTCTTATTTTAACCCATTCTGAAAACACCTTATGAAATTACTTAATTACAGTGTTGATAGAAATAAGCATTTTTCCATTATAAAAGGATAGTTTTGCTTACTGCGTACTAAAAGTAAAAATTGATATTTTCATCTCAGTATCTATCCTTTCTCATTTTAAGAATTCAAAATAAATAGTTTCAACACTCATAATTTACACAGCAACTTTGTTCTTGCTTTTCTACTAATTTTTTATTTAATATTTCAAAGAAAAATGTAAAATATTTTTAAATGAATATTAATAATGATAACTTTGTAGTTAATGTATAATTTAAAATAAAAATTATCTCATCAAATTGGAATTTCTGTTTTAAAGAATTCATTGAACAATGAACCTCAATTTCGCTATTGTTTCTAGAATATTAATTTCACAAATGCTACATTGGATATATTTCTTACATGGCATGTTAAATGTAAAACTACTTGAGGCTTTTGAAAATTGACAATAAAAATATTTTGCTTGTTGGTGGAAAAGAGAAAAAATTGTATGGGATTTTCATATAGTAGCTTGTGAATTACTGTTCTGTGAAATGGATCATCATGAAGGAACATTTATTTAAGTGAACAGGAAAACATTTCTCTAAAGCTGGAAATGGTATGGTTCACTGATGAGTTCCATCATACAAAAATAGGAGGCTAAAAATATCTAAGACACCTGTATGTGTTACTCATCACTGAATATGTGAATTTTTTTTATTGTTCAAGGACAGAGTGAACATGCTCTTTATAGACATCCTTAATCAATTCAGGCATATTAGTCTTTTTCATGTAGATATTAAAGTTATCTCTATTGCATTTTTTCCTTTTAAATAGGCTTTAGTTTTTTAGAACAGTTTTATGCTCACAGCAAAATGAGTAAAAGTTAAGAAGAGTTCCCATAGCCTCTCTACCCCAGTCAGGAACAGCTGCCTCCATTGTCAATATGCAACAGCAGAGTGGTACCTTTGTCATAATTGAAGAACCCACAGTAACACATCATAATCACTCAAAGTTCATAGTTTACATTGGGATTCACGCTTGGTGTTGTACATTCTTTGGATTTGCAAAAATTTATATTGGCATTTATATACTATTACAGTACCATACGGAATAATTTATCTGTTCTAAAATTCGTATGTTCTACCAATTAATTTATCTCTCTTCCTCTAGTGTCTGCCAACCACTGATCTTTTTATTTTCTCCAGAGATTTACCTTTACCAGAATGTCTTTCAATTATGTAGCCTTTTCCAATTGGCTTCTTTCTCTTAGTGTTATTCATTTATGGTTTCTATATGACTTTTCATAGTTTGATCGTGTATTTCTTGTTAGTGCTGAATAATATTCCATTGTCTGAATGCACCATAGCTTATTTACACATTTACTTGCTGAAAGATATCTTGGTTGCTTCTTACCATTATATTTTTAGAATACATTGAAAATCTACACTTCTATTTCAGAGCTGATAATATAAAATGTACTACTTCAGATGCATTATATAATGATAGACATGTATAAGTAATACAACATGTTTAAAATATGTACTTTTAAATATACATATATATATTTTTATAATTCTCCCAGACACTGAAGGATCTAAGACACATTCCAGTGAATATCTAAAACTGAAAACTTGCTATGTTCTAATAAATATTATAAATTATTAGGAAAATAATAGCATATATCACATATGTTTGTTCACATTTTTCTTTTCTTCTGTTATATGTTGAGAAGATTAAGAAGTCTTTTATGCAGTTAAGAATTTTATATTAAGGTATATCAAACAAATAGAAATTACACAAAAATTTGACCACGTTATGGTTGAGCCAAGGAACTTAAATTTAAATTATTCAGTTCTTTAACATTGGCCAATACCTGTTTTGATCATATTCTTTCAGATTTTTGAAGCTCTCTTTTTTACTAGCCAATAAAAACCTTCATTTTTTTAATGGAAAATAAACTACATCCATCAAAGCAAACTGAGTACATGAAATCAGATTCAAATAGTGCATGAAAAAGTATACAGTTTGTGAGATAAGAGTAAACTTCAAAAGTAGCAGTTTGAATTGACAGTTAAGGTATACAAAAAATATTTTATATGCTCTTTTATGCCATTTTTTTCAGTGACAGTTTTCTGACAAAGTGGTTTTAGATCCAACAAGCATAAAAATTTAAAATATCAGTGTGATTAAGAGAATAGATATTCTTTCATGCGAGACTCAAGATATTTCATAATTTCTCATGGTTTATAGTTGCATCCGATTTATTTAAATTACATTAAAATATTTATTTCTAAAATTGTCAGTAATTTGAAAAGTTTATCACAAAGGGCTGTAATCTAGTAATTTGTTTTTAGCCCTTTAAAAAAAAATGTGCAAAATTCATTTTCTTTAATTCCCACTCTCATTTTAAAATCTGTTACTTTGAACGATATTAAGAATTTACCAAGTCTTCATAAGCATTTCCATGAGCATAATAATTTTATATTTGAATTCATGTTTTACACAGATTATTTTTAAAAGATAGATACCAAGATCTTAAGAGGAATTGAATAGATATTTAAAAGCAGATTACCATGATGAACTACTTGAAATACCAAAGTAAAATACATAGAATAGTTATACATAATTATAAACATATATATCATAATTTCATAGCATTATTTTATCTTATTCGGCATCTATTTTTAAAAACATATTAATGGACATTATTGATGTTATGTGAATTCAATTACTAATCACATGTAAGAGGCTGAGTTTACTTCCTCACCTCTTCAATACAAACATCAACCAGGGTGATGGCATGCTTGTGTGGACTCTGGAAATGTGCGCAGAACAGAAAGAAAGAAGACTGGACTTACAATGCTCTACAGCCACTACTGTAACCCAGACTGCAACTAACTCTCTCCAAACCATTGCAGCAGATTCTATTTCCCTGTGTGTTTACCTCCACAGGCTGTCTACCATCTACTGGAAAAATATCACAATTCCTAATTTGTTATTGCTACTTCTCATTTTTGTTTTGGTTAATCTATTTATTTGCTAATATATTAAATTTCAAGGCCCATTGTCTTGGACCTCATGATCCATCACTTAATTAACCCCAATTCCCACAAGTCACCTGTAATATCTTATCTCTAATATCATATGCATTTGGAAATTTCAGACTATAGCATATATTTGCATTCATCTTTTTTTTACTCATGTCATTTCCTGTCTGAAATGGACAACTTCAGCAAATGGAAAGCTGCTTCTTATTCTTGAAAACCATCTTGGACATTTTCTCTGTTATGCCTCCTCATCCATTCACCACTAACACGTGTTCTTCTTCTACCTATCTGCTCAGGTTAAGTTATTTTTTGCCAGTAGGAAACCAACCAGTTACACTGCATTTCAGTTTCTAAATGCTATATATTACTCCTCACAATACACTATTGTCCTCCAGAGAAGTGAGTCATTTGCCTTATTCTTATTTCATTCTCACAACTGCTTGGTAGAGTTGTTTAAAATGTTGTGATAAATTAAAGAATTATTACATATTTTAAGCAACTTACCCCTGCACAATTTTTTTTTGTAATATCAAAGAGCTAGATGATATTTTGAGAAAATATTTAGTTTTTAATTCTTCCTTCGTTTACAAAAATATATATGAAAAGATACTCAGAAAAAAATATAAAGTTTTACATTGATAAATGCCATGTATACAATATACAGGTTTATAGTTTCCCCATTAGAAACTAAATATTATTAATTAATTACTTTTTCTTGCACTGAACCAGATATTATGAAAAAATGAACAAAAGAGTATGGTGTATGGTTTATCGGTGATACTTTTTAATACTTCTCCTCCAAATAATACCACCTGGTAGTGAAAAGTGATTTGAAGGAAAACTTTGGATCACCTTTGAGCTTATATATAAAACAATGACATACATGTAATATAATATTTTAACTATACATTCAAAATGACTAGAACATGGAGATAGAGACATGGTGGTGAAGTGATGGAAGTGATGGGAAATACAATATCCCCCAAAAAGGAAAGCATGTGTGAAAAATAATTTTGGTAGTAAGCAAATAAGATGTTTATATCAAGACTGTGTCATAAAATACTCAGAAAATGATACAAATTAAAAACATGACCACCTTATTGAAATGTCCCAAAAATATTCTGAATAAGTAAAACACATGTAATTAACAACAGTAGATTTCTTTCATATTTTTAAGTAATGCTGAAAAACTATTGGTGAATTTTACTCACATTTTAAAATCTGAAGTTTTCTAATTACACAAATATGTGGATGCTGCAAATAGTACCATAAGGAACAAGAAAGCTAGAAAATTCTATAAAATGAATATCTACATAAGAGTATTAATCTCAACATGAACCGGTTTAATTTATTTCTAGATACAGAAAGAGCTCCAATGAACTCAATATGTTCATTTGAAAACAGAGCATATATATTTTGCGTGATTCTAAAAGCTAATAGCCTTTAGAGTGGTTACAAAGTGTCTATAAGCTGAAGTAATTTCATACAATTAAATCTCATGATTATAATTCAACTTTGATTTTTAATATTTTTAAACTCTTTAATAGACCAAGACTCAATTTTCAGAATATGGACTCAAAAAAAAAAAGAAAGAAAAATCTCATTGCTGTTTTCACTGATAACTATGCTCTTTTCATAGCAATCACCAATATTACCAGCAGTACATAATTTTTTATTTCAAACTGCTCATTGAAGGATGCATGAGATTACATGTTGTACCCACACGGTTTTTATTCAATTAATTCCGTAAGCAGTTTTATATCTGAATAGCATGAACTACACTGAACTTAAAAAGTTGTTAACAAGTGCATCCTGTCAGGAAGCTAAAAGATTTAAATGCTTTTTAAAAATCTCATGAATACGATGAGCAGTTCAAAGGGAAGACAAGATATGACAGAGTAAAAGATTAGCGCACAAAAAAAGTACAGTATTATTTTAGTGGAATGATTTCGATCTACCTTGTAATAATCTTTTGGGTTTTAATCTCATATTTTTACTTTAATGAAGATGAGTTGATAAAAAATCTGGGGGAACATGACAATAAAAATAAATGTAGCCGGGCTCGGTGGCTCAGCCTGTAATCCCGCACCTTTGGGAGGCTGAGGTGAGTGGATTACCTGAGCCCGCGGGTTCGAGACCCGCCTGGGCAGCGAGACCCCATCTCTACAATAAATCAAAAAATCAGCCGGGCGTGGTAGCGCATGCCTGTAATTCCGGCTACTCGGAAGGCTGAGGCGCAAGGATCGCCGGAGCCCAGCAGGTCGAGGCTGCGGTGGCCGGGAGCGGCCACTGCACTCCAGTCTGGGCGACAGAGTGAGACTCCAACTCAAAAAAAAAAATAGTAAAAAATAAAATAAAATAAATAAATGTAGTAGTAACAATAGCAAAAACAATTAATGGCGTATTAGAGGACAAAGTGAATTATAGAAGAAAAGAATGCCCCCAAAACCCAAAATATTCTTATCCTAAAACTGAGCAAAATCAATGTCATATATGAGTGACAATAAGAGCATTATAAGAGTTGTATGACTTTCATCTTTTTTAACATCAGTCTTAAAGCAATCAAGAAAGATTTAAAATCGACATTTAGGAATAAAGGAATTACCGAAAAAGAAAACTTACTGTATAAAAAAATGAATGAACTAATAATAAATGACATTAAAATTAAAAATGTGTTTGCTTCTCATACCAGTAAAATGCATAGCTAAAAGTAGAAAAATGGAAATGATCTTAAGCCTTACTAACAAAAATTTATCAATAACAATTTTAAATTGCTTATGAATGTTAGTAATGTTCAAATGTTTGTACTTGACAAAACCTTGGAAGGTTTGGGGTAAAAGTAGACAAGATCTAATATAAAAAGTGATACTATAAACAAATAACAAGTAACAAGAAGTTGTTATAAACAAAATGTTTTTCAAATAATAGGTTAACAAATTTAAAAATGACATATCTGTATGATGCTATGGAATTCCCAAAGCGCATTCACATATGATCCTAAAGGAGTATTTTATTTAATATACATAGATATCAGTATCAACATTTTATTAATAATGAAAACCGATTCAAGCAATAATTATTAAGCCAGGTGTGGTGACCCACACTTGTAAGCCCAACACTTTTGGGAGGCTGAGGCAGGAAGGTTGCTTTAGTCCAGGAGTACGAGACCAACCTAGACAACATAGCAAAACTTCCTCTCTAAAAATAAATAAATAAAAAGATAAAAATAAATTTAAAAAGTCTATGCTTATGCTATTTCCAATTGTAGTTTGTAAGCCGCAGAATGGGTGAAAGATATGATCTGCTGTGAAATAAAAAATATTCAAATTTCCACTAAGATGTACACTATCTTATCTTTGAATTTTATGTTGTATAATATGAATTGGACATTTCAATGTATGAATATAATATTAAATACTACTTGTTTATAATATGAAATAAAAACACATAGTTTTAGAGGTTATGTTCAATGTGTTTTAAAGTGTATGGGAGAAGTAACTTTTTAAAGTGGCCTACAGTGGAAGAAGAATATAAAATCCAATCATAGTTGCTGTTGGGTTTGCTCTTTTTGTTTTGTTTTGTTTAATTTTGGATGAAGGTCAAATGGTATTTTTAACTATCTTTCCTGATGCCATGTGCAATGATTTTTCTCCTTTTTTCAAATTGACACATTTGAGTAGTATTGAACAGATACTGGAAACGTTTGAAGTTCAAATATGTGTTTCAAGCAGAAAAATTAAATATGAATTAAAACCGAATGTGTCCATTCATTCACGAATGTACATTAGACAATATAAATGCACAGGCCCCAGTATTCCCTGGTTAATAGAAACAGCTTAACCTTTTGCTCTTTTGCTGTGCTATTTGGAATTCAATAAATAAAATTGCATTCTGGGGATATATCATGCTTCATAAGTAAATACAGACTAAATTGATGTATAATGAACCTAAAGAGTTATGTTAATTTTTGCTGCTTCTATTTTAGTGTGTTTCAGGGAACCCCTCTGATTCTTCAGAAATTAAGTGGGCAATGAATAAATGTTTGTGAATCATAAATGGTCCTTTTTTTCCCCTTTATTACAATGTAGCTAAAAACATCTTTAGATAATCCAGGTGTTTGCTTTTACAATAGTTAACAATTCTGGCTTAGAGCTAGCCTGACTGCAGAAGGATGCCTGCTACCCCTTTCTGCACACCAAGTGCACAACAGAGACAAGACTAATTGACTATGTTGTAATTTTTGGCAAATTTTCTTTAAAGTTTAAATATACCAAACTCAAATATAATAAGCCACAGTTTTACTTTAGTGATTCACAAAGCTGTTCATATCCAAAACGGCAGTATATTTAAAACTATCACTATGATCTCTAACACAAAAATTAAATTTCCTTAAATTGGTAAATGAGAGTAATTAGGCATCCACCATATTCTTAAAAGGTAAGCATATTTACTACGTGAAGTATCTTATGAGGAAAATTTTGCCTACTTATTATGTTTGACTATTTTGTTTTAAGTATATATTTCAGAACTCTCAAGAAGAGCCATTTATTCTCCTAATGTTCTATCAATGTATCTAATTTATTCAATTGTAGGATTAACTCTGCAGTATTTAAATGATTCAAGCTCTGAGGTGATGTTTCAAAATATTATGAACTTAAATTAACTTTATAAGATTGCACAGATGTATTTTTGAATTCATTTTTATTGATCTTTATCTACAAAGCAAACCAAAACATTCCCCATAATTACATATCTCCAAGCAGAATTTCAGTAAGTTGAAGGGGTTTTTTTCATCCTTTTAATTTTCTCCTCACCTCTTTCTACACATGGAATATACTATAGATTTATGTCAACATTTTTCATATATCAGTATGTTTTGTTATCCTAGACTGGTTGAAGTAAGACTAAATCAGGAATCATGTAGACTTACTGGTAAGATAGAGTAGATAGTAATATCTTGATAAACACCACATCAAGTTTGTTTGTTTTTATGTCTTTGCCTTCTACACTTATTTCTTATTCCATCCAGCAAATATCTCAAAATAGCTACCACAATTTTGGGAACAGCAACCAACTTAATGGAGATGGAGATCTTAGGACCCTTTGAAATTTTCTCCATGTCTTTATTGCAGCTTTCCAAATCCTGAAAATAATTCTCAGTCTTCTTAGAGAAGATTACACATACACATAGAAAAAGAGTTAAATAAAATATTAAACTGTTTAAGGAGTCAAAAAGCAAGTCTGGTTTTATGAATCTATTAGTGCTGTGGTCCTTAAAAACTAATAATATCAAATGTTATACAACTGGGGTGGTGCAGGGGTGTTCCTGCAGGTGTTACTTCTCTCCTCCAGACCCTTCCGGTCTGTCTTCCTAGCCAACTTCTGACTACCTCCTCTTTCAGAATGACTTTTGTGTCTCAGGTAGGACAGAGGAGGATAGAGTGGGATTTCATCAGGGTAATCAAAATGGCCTGCAATTTAAAATATATAAACTGTTTATTTCTGGAATTTTCCGTATAATAGTTCTGGACCTCAGTCGATCACAGGTAACTGAAACTGCAGAAAACAAAACTGGAATAAGGAAGGACTGCTGTATATAACAAATTTGAATTGAGCTTGTTTTTTCTAATTTTAATGCTTTGATTTTATGTTTTCTTGCAAATTAGAATGCAGTTGCATAAAGATCTGGGAAAATAGATTTAGTAAGCCAACTGCAAAATTTTGTCAGGCTGGGGGAATGCAGCTGAAAGGGAAGTTATAGAAACTCAGACTGGTTCTTATATTTGCTTTCAACAACAAAATATGAACCAAAGTTAGAAGTTTAAAACTTTTGCTTCCTAAAATATTTACTTTTTAAAAAATTCTAATATAAATCCCCTTTTTTATAAGAACAGTACAAAATAATCACTAAAGAGGAATTTTGTAGCAGGAACCTAAATTAGATAAATAATTTACATTGTTGTATCTCACGTTAATAGTTGTTACTTCATTAATAATGGAGATACAGAAATATTGACTTTTCTATAAGAATGTTATGTTTTTTGATGTATTTACTGTACTACATTTTAGCCCTATCTTTTCGTTATTCAGTAGTGAATATGTAACATAAAATGTTGATAAAATATAAAACCTGGAGTTAAATAGTAATTCATTATATATTTCTAATTTGAAGAGATTTTGAAGAGCTTTGTGTGACTTAGGCCACTGACCGCTCGGGACATCTGTTTTCTCTTCTGTAAAGTAGACTTAATAATATTGTTTTCCTAACAAATAGAGTTGTTATAAAAATATAGAATAAATCACATGTGTGATTATTTTGGAAAGCTAAAAAGAAAAGATAAATTTATAATTCTTTAAATAATGGTGCTCAGTTTTGATTTATTAATAGCTAAACCATTAATGATGAAACCATTAATTTATAAAGTAAGAATTTTCTGGATGTTATTGAGAAAATAAATCATTACTAGTCCCCAAATCTTAATGGTGTTACTTTATATGCAATTATGTTTTAATTTGTGAAATATCCAAAGTATAAATAGCAAACTTTTTATTCCTTACTAAATTGGTGGCAGGAAAACACCCAAAATTTTAGGTTGTGTAATTATTACAGCCTAATTTCATGGGATATGATAAAGTATAAGCACTTAAATATATTCTTCATTTGTAATTTTAAAAATATATAAAATTCAACTTTCAAAAGGAAACTTAATTAAATACTTATAGCATAAATTTATTATATTCTTTGCAATGACAAAAATATATTTACTTCTTTATAAAAATAACTTCAAGTAAGCTTCAACAACTTTAATCATAAGTTTAAAAAGTTTAATTTTATCTCTATAGAAAAAGTAATCACTATTTAAGCATCAATATTCCTTTACCATAAAATGTTTTACAAATATAATTTTCCTAAGAGCTCTTTCTAAAGCTAGAAATGAAGCAGATCAATATACTGGGTTAATGCTAAAAAAGTCGCATAAAGAAATATTTATTATTTAAAAGCTAACTAGCCCAACCTGAATCACTAAAAAAAGTAATTGTATTCTTAAGAGGATACTCATTACTTACAGGAGATACTGTTTCACCTTAGATTACTAATGAAGACATATGTTTACACAATAGTTTAACATTTAGTATTTGATGGTATATTTTTTCTCTAAAATATTATTTCTCTAGAATTTTATAATAGTAAAATGATAATAATAACAACCAATACTTGTTAAATGTTTACTTTGTCCTGAGTGATAAGTACCAAGGGTTAAGTATATTACTACATTCACAAGAATCTTCTCAACAACCTTGTGACCTAGTTTGTGGTTGTTATTTTTATTATAACTGTCTCTATTCTAATAAAGAAGCATTGCAGTCTTAAAGAAATTAAATGACTCACCTCAAAGACAATAACAATTAATGATGAAACCAGAATTTTCTGACTCCTGATGTGGTGCATTTAAGAACAAAGAAAGACTCTTCATACTTGGGAAAGGTAAATAGGAATTTGCGTATTTAATCAGATATATCACAGTTGATCTGTAGGATGTATTGCCTGCTTGTAAGAGGAACCAAAATGAAAAAGAGTAACCAGTACATACCGATACGATCATCATGTCATTGTAAACACAGGGCTAATGTCCAAGTGTTCATTCCTCTCTTCTACTCCTTTTTTCTGAGCTTTAGTTGTTGAATCATGTAGCAAATCTAAAAGGATTAAATAGGAATTTTGAAGAAAATATTATATGTTTATATATAATCAAAATATTTCATAGTTTAAGTTGTCTTCATTGTATTGTTATATCAATTCAGGAAGAGAGTCATTTATATTTGCAAATAGATAATGGACGAAAATATACATAATGATTTTTTTTCAATTGCTCACAAAAATCCTAGTTTGCTTGATACAATATTTTTACATCATGAGGCACTATTTATTTTTTAAATCTTACCTAGAGATATACCTTTGAAAATTATTAAATAATTGCTGGTATCTAGTCTACATTTGTCCATAGGGATTATGAAGAAAAGAAAAAAAGAAAAAAGACATTAAATCCCAACACCTGGAAAATTTGATTCCTTCTCTAGTCATTTCTATAAATGAACTCATGTAATAAAAGAATAATACTATGAAAAGCAAGAATGTCTCTGGATACTAGTTAAGCAATTTTCCTAAGCTATCACCTTCTCAGTGACATGTTAATATTTGGTAGAGGAAGGAGATTCTGAAGGTGGAGTAAAAAACATTTTTTCTTTAACATTATTCTGTGTTTATTATGAAAAAACAAAATAATTACAATAAAATATATATTTTGCTTGGGCACGAATGTTCTAAATCTGTTGACTCAGTGCTTAAGGAATTCTCATTTGCCCTGTCATGGAGATGTTGTAGAAGCACATTTGCAAATGTGCACCACACATTGCTTGGGTAAAGTGTCAGGCCACTATGTCAAGAACAAAATGTTTCTTAACCTAGGTGTAAGCTCCAAGCGTGTAAAGCATATGAAGAACTTAAATATATCTTCTGGACAAAACAAATGTAGACATGAGACTCAGTCGTTCTATAGAACAATAAACTGGTATTTCGACAAGTCTGACATATCCAAGGTCAACCTAGTAGTGGCAGATTTAGGGTGTTAACGGTAATTCTAATTACTTTGGACCAATATTTTTTCAAGTCATTATTAAAATATTAAACTTAATTTTAAAAATATGATTTAGGCAGATATAGTTTTGCATTTTTGGGGGGGAGTGGTTTTCTAGAAGCCCAAATTTGAGTCCGTACACATATCTGTCTCTTGTGCTACACATCAGTTACATATTGGACATGTCGTTATTATGCTGGGTGATAAATGTATCTTATTCTTTAAAATAAGTAGAATTTTATAATGTTATGTAAACAAATGCTTAGCATTCATGTTAGGAATAATCCTCCTTTTTCTTCTAGATAACACAATATCACCAGTTTAATTGATTTCTCTAATTGTCCTCATTTTTCTGTCTATATTGTTGTAGTTGTATATCTTACCCTCATAACCAACTACAGACATGTGACACAATGTATTTTTATTATTATATGCCCCCTTTTGCCATTTCTACCTTATCAATTAGAATACTCTATTTTATTCCCAGTCATCTCTTTTTTTCTCTCTCTTTTAATTTTTGTTTTCAAATTGTGGGTTTACAATTTAAATTCAGGTTTAGGTACACAAATTTTCATTGTGCAGTTACCCTTATTGATGAGGTGTGCCACCCTCCTTCCCCAGGCAGATATCAACTACTGTCAATCCCACCTCCCCACCTCCCAACCCCCTGTACCCCCCCCCCCCCCCAGTTTCCCACTACTTTCTCAGTCATCTCTTTCATGGATGTTTTCTGTATGCCTTTTGGGATTTCCTGCAACCACTTGCCAAACAAAAATGGCCCCATCGTCCCTTACCTTCTCCTGATAAGAGTTAACAAAGGGTCATAAGTACCATAACTCTGTAAAAATTTGCCCGCCATCCCACATATTTGTTAAAATATTAACTAGAAAAATAAAAGTGAGCCATTTGTTCTAGAATAATGATCTTTAAATATTCATAGAAAGGTATTTTACTATGCATTCACTGTCAAAGAAAAGTGCTTCAAGTCATTCATTTGCAAGTTTAAGTCTTAAAACTAAAATAATTCCTTATAGAACATTTATTTAGCACCTTTCTTACAGAAGTTTCGGCTACAATTTCCTTTTAACATTGTGATGATCTATCAATGGCTGTGATTTTTTTGATAAAGTATTGTTAGGGATATGATACTATTCATTATCTTATCCACAGAGAATCAAGAAGTATATAGAAAAGAAGAGTTATCTAGACTTGTTTTTCTAAAAGAAAGTTTGGAAAAAATATTTAAATCATTAACATATCAGTTGCTTAAAATATTGTTTGAAAGTCAGAGAATAATATCATTACACTGAATTCTGAGAGTTTCTATCATGTTTTTTTCCGTCTCTTTAGTGAATTCTCGGATGAGATTTATTTTTAAATAATTGTCTAATATTTTCTAATTTGAAGGTTTAATGAAGTTGTTTTCTTTATTTTTCAAGACACACTTTTTAATGGTCTTGGGCTTGGAGCAGTAATTGGCCTGGGAGTTGCTGCCCTTCTGCTAATCCTTGTGGTAACAGATGTCAGTTGCTTCTTTATTCGGCAATGTGGGTTATTGATGTGCATCACCAGGAGAATGTGCGGAAAGAAAAGTGGCTCCAGTGGCAAAAGCAAAGAACTTGAAGAAGGAAAGGCTGCATATCTGTGAGTATCAGGCATCCGCATCATATCCCATTAAACAAGTGTTAAGCTTGAGGGCTTTAGTTGGGCTTTGTTTCCTAAGCAGCGTCAAGAATTTGACTACATGACATTGAACACTGCACTGCCTCCTCCCTGACTTTAAATCTATGGAACATTGACTATTATAATTAAATATTCCAGAACCAAATGACTGTGACAACAGTCTATTCAAAATTAAAATTCAAAGAAATAATCTTGGCTGGGTAAAGTGGCTCATGCCTGTAATCCCAACACTTTGGGAGATGGAGGTGAGAGGATTATCTGAACCCAAGGGTTCGAGACCAGTACGGGCAACTTGGTCAGACCTCGTCTCTCTAAAATAAAATAAAATAATAAAATAAAATTTAAAAAAAATACCCAAGTGTGGTAACATGTGCCTGTAATTCCAGCTACTCAGAAGCCTGAGGTGGAAGGATTGCCTGAGCACAGAGGTCAAAGCTGCAGTAGCCACGATACTGTGAATGCATTCTCGCATTCCAGGTGACAGAGTGAGACTCTGGCTCACCAAAAAAAAAAAAAAAAAAGAAAAAAATTATCTTCACTGAAAAGAATTACTGCTACGATTCAAAGATGATAGACAATCATACAAATGCATTCAATTTTCATTTTTCCCATGACTTTTTTCAGTTTATATTGATTCTACCACCTCGAGCCTTTATCATTTCTTTGGGTTAACCCTAATCCAAATCCTCACCCTAACACTAATACCTTTGAGTTATTTTTAAATGTACAATAAATTGTTTTCTATAGTCACCCTATTGAGGTACCGAACACTAGACCTTATTCTATGAAACCTTATTTTTGTATTCATTGACTATCCCCACATTATGTCCATTTCCCTTCCAGTGTCTGGTAACGATTATTCTACTCTATGTCTCAATAAGTTCCCATGTATAAGTGAAAACATATGATATTTGTCTTCCTGCACCTGGCTTCTATCACTTAACATAATTTTCTCCAGTTCCATCCATGTTGCCACAAATGACAAGATTTCATTCTTCTTCATAAAAATACTCTGTTTTGTATATATACCACAATTTTTTTTTTTTTTTTTTTGAGTTGGAGTCTCACTCTGACACCCAGAGTGGAGTGCAGTGGCCGCTCCTGGCCACTGCAGCCTCGACCTGCTGGGCTCTGGCGATCCTTCCACCTCAGTATATACCACATTTTATTTATTCATCATCCATTTATGGACACTTAAGTTGATTCCATATCCTGGCTACTGTGAGTAGTGCCGCAATAAACATGGGAGTGCAGATACCTCTTCAATATACTGATTTGCTTATTTTTGGATGTATACGCAGTAGTGGGATTGCTGGATCATATGGTAGTTCTATTTTTAGTTTTGCGAGGATCTTACATACTGTTCTCCAGAATGACTGTATTAATTTACATTTCCACCACCAGTGTAAAAGATTTTCCTTTTCTCCACATCCTTGCCTACATTCATTACTGCTGATGTTTCAGATAAGAGCCATATTAGCTGAGATGAGATGATAGCTCATTGCAGTTTTAATTTGCATTTCTCTGATAATTAGTAATATTGAGCATTTTTTACGTATACCTGTTCTCTATTTGTATGTTTTATTTTGAGAAATGTCTATTTAAAAACTTTTGCCCATGTTTTAATCAGATTATTTTTTCCCATTGATTTGTCGAGTTCCTTATATATTTTGTTTATTAATCCCTTGTCAGATGGGTCGTGAATAAATACTTTCTCCTGTGATCTGGTTGTCTCTTCACTTACTATTTTCTTGACTGGGCAGGAGCTCTTTCCCATTTTATTGGTGTTGGTATTTGACTAGTTGCCAATTTGAGGCTGTTAGTAATTGTGTTGCTATGAATAGTCTAGCAAAGGATTTCTGTTTAACTAAGTATGGGATCACTGAGTTACACAGTATACATAGTTTCAGCTTTGGTAAATACTGACAAGTGATGTGCCAATGTAATTGTGTCATTTTAACCTCCTTTAGATTAAAGGTCTTGATTGATCTATATTCCCTTTAACCGTACTTTCCATATATTTATTTATATTATTCTGTTTGATATGTAGTTGTATCTCACTGTGTTACTTTCTCATGCTTTTTGAGTATGTGGACACACTCTTTTATTGAAATTTTATTCAAATATTATACCCATTTTCTATTTTCCGTTAGGCTGTCTTTCTTTTCCCTATTGATGTTTAGGTGTGCTTTTTATGCAACATGTTCTCCATACATGACCTGGCTATATATATAAAATATATATGCATACATATATCCATATATAAACTATGTATATAACATATAGAACTAATTATAAGTATATTACATACTTATATATTATATGATATATAAATATCAAAACATTTTATAAATATTTATGTATTAAGCATAATTTTATATATAGCCTCTTTTCTCATTCTATAACTTACTTTTAGTTGTCAAAATACTGTCGCTGGTGAGCTGAAGCTCTTACTTCTAATATAGTTTAATATTGTAATTTCTCTCATTTTTTTGTTATGTTTTAAAAATCTTTGTCTATAATAGGTCATAAAGTGTTCTATATTTTCCATTAAGTTTTTATAATTTTACATTTAGACCTACAATACAACCGAGTTAAAAGTCCAGACACTTTTCAGTTAATGTTTTTTTTTCCTCTTTTTTTCATTTTAAATATGTGGGGTACAATTTAGGGTTAGGTGCCTATGTGGTCACCGAAGAGGTAAAGTGTGGATATCCTTATTGATGTTATGTGCCCCACCTTTCCTAGAAGTGTCCTACTACTGTGAATCCCTTTCTTATAGTATTATGATAAATGTTCAGGGTCCATTTATGAGTGAGTATATGTGGTACTTTGATATTTGTTTCTGTGATCAATTACTGAGTATTATAGATTCTAATTCCATCTAGGTTTCTGTGAAGTTCATAGTTTTGCTTTTCTTTATGGCTGCGTAATATTCCATCCTGTAAATATACCATATTTTCTTATCCAGTTAATAATTTTTAAAAATTATGTTTAGAAAATAGCATCATTGATTGAAAGTATCATCCTTTTGTCACTAATGACAGTGGCATTTTTGTGATTTCTCAGATGGTCAGATTCAAATTGATCTCTTTTTTTTCTTGCTATTTGATTGCATTGTTCACTTTCTCTATCCTTTTACCAGTACCAGACTTTATTTATTACTAAATTTTGTAATAGTTCTTGCTAAGTGATGGCAGAAGGCCTCCAGCTTTTACTTCTTCAAGGTTGTTTTGCTGTTATTGACTCATATATCCATTTAAACCGAATTGAAATTCCTGCAAAAAGAAAAATCTGCCAAGATTTTGATTGGGACTGAACTCAGACTATAGACTAATTGAGAGAGAACCAATATCTTTACAATGTAAAATACTTTAAGCAATACAGCAATAATTGTGAATTGTGCTTTTTAATAGAATAAGTTTACTTATGCAGTGAAATTTTAAGAAGTGCTTTATTCCTTTGCATGTAATCCTTTCAGGTTGCTCCATATGTCCAGGCAGACAGTACTCTGAACAAATCCACCAAGGGTTATTCATGAGGGTCATGGCACCCTTCCACCTATGCAGCAGCTGCATGCAGTAACCTTAAGGTCAACTCCTTTACTCATAAGGAGTTATTCATTAGAATTATAACAAAACAATTAATTTAAAAATTACTTCTACTGATCACCACTCATCTTAAAATCCACATACCCTTGAAATATTCCTGAAATTGTCAATACATTATTTCATCTTAAACAGAATTATTTTTATCTTTGCTAGAGCCAAAGCAAATTATTTTTCTGAATTGAGAAATATTTTCTGTAATTTAAACTTTCCAAGCTTGAAAAAATACTGACTTTTCCTTATTATCATTTCATGGAACAGATAATTTTAATAGAATTAATTCAATGAAAAATATTAATTTACTATCTGTAATATCATAATGCAATATATTATGAATATCCACCAGGAGTATAGATATTAATAGTAAAGAATATGGATAAGACACTATGAATAATGCAGTTTTTAATTCATATAAAATATCATATAATACCCAGAAATATCTAGAATTGATTGTTGGGTTTAGGAGTTTAAATTCTCTTATTAAATTTCCTCATTGATAACTGAAAAGGAAATCAATTTTAGAGAGTATTTGCTTTTTCCAGTAAAAATAAGAGTATAGGCCATATAATTTTTTTTTTTTTTTTTTTGAGTAAGCCATATAATCTTAAACGTTCTTTACAAATCTACAATTTTTTACTACAGTTGTACATTTTTCAGTAATTAATTCTCTAGTTGATGATAAGGTCTCAGGAGTTCCAGGGAGTCAAAAACCCACTGTATGTTCATGTATCAAATGGAAATAGAAATGGCAGATTCAAAGTTTTAGAAATTGATAAGACTAATAAACATCCATTCTTGAAATTACTCCCCAAAGAGCCACAACTACAGTTTGTACTCTTTTGTGTCTGGCTTTTTACACAAAAATTTGTATTACTCAGAAAAGGAAGCATAAGGTCTTCAGTCTTAGAGAAATAAGAATAAAAACATTTGAACAAGCATTTCATAATATCAGTGCTAAAAGATGGAAGGACAATTGAAATTAAAGAAAAAAACCAGCAGCTTGGCAGATAATACACTTTAAGAAATAATTTTTACCTAAAAATTAAAATAATTTTTTAACTCTAAGACAGAAATAGTCATTCCCTTTCTCAAAAGAAAAGCCTACATGCCAGCTAAAATTTATTTTTCTAAATTAAAAACAATGATTTTCAATCTGCATTTAGATATCAAAATTCTTTTGAAATTCTATGAGCCTAAAATTCAAAAAACTTGACTTTTAAGTTTTTCTGCAATATAACATAACATTTTACTTTGTATACTAGTGTTTTCTCTCTCCTATTTCTCCAAATATGCCTCTTTTTATTTAAAACAAAAAAAGGTTAAAATAGAGTCAGCCATTCATATGCATTTTCTTTTTCAATTGTCTCACTTATTGTTTAATCTCTTACATTTTTGGCTTATGCCTTCACCAAAGCTGCTCTTTTCAGTCATGAGAGGCTTTACGTTATTTAGATTTCATATCTTCCCTCAGTTTCAAATTCTTGAACCATCATGGAGCATTTGACATTGTTTACATTATATCTTGCTAACATTCTTTCATTCTCTTCAAATTATCTGTATTATCATTTTTCAGTTTCCTACCCAGTTATCTCTTTTTTAATGTATAATTTGTCCCATAACTTCACATAATGCCTCTACATGTGTGAATACCAAATAAATGCATGCATCTGGTCCTTATCTTTCTCCAGTGCATTGGGATTCCTGCTGTCTGCCTATTTCTAAACAAAATGGCAATAACTGATGTTCAAAGTGTCTCAAATCTAACAGAATAAATATTCCAACATTTTTTCCTGTTTTTATGATCCTCACCTCTATTAGTGACATAAGTATATTTCAAGTTATACATCAATTCTAGTTCAATAAGAATTAATATAAATCAATAAACATTATAAATAAATATAAATAATAATACAAATCTAAATAATAACATAGGGAACTAATATAAATAAATAAATAAGCTGGGCTTGGTGGCTCAGCCCGTAATCCCACGCTTTAGGAGGCTGAGGTGAGTGGATTGCCCGAGCCCGCGGGTTCGAGACCCGCCTGGGCAACTTGGCGAGACCTCATCTCTACAATAAATCAAAAAATTAGCGGTGCGTGGTAGCGTGCACCTGTAATTCCGGCTACTAGGAAGCCTGAGCGGAAGGATCGCGGGAACCCAGCAGGTCAAGGCTGTGGTGGCTGGGAGCGACCACTGCACTCCAGTCTGGGCGACAGAGTGAGACTAAGACTCAAAAAAAATTTTTTTAAATAAATAAATGTCATCCACTTAGCTAAAATTCTTCTTTATCTGTGTAGTCTCATCTTACTTTGTTTATCATATTAAATTCCCTGTCACTTTTTAAATATTTATTTCTTAGCCTTTTAAAAAATAAGCCATTCTGAATAAATTATAAGCTCCTTGATTATTGGCATTTAGTAATATTAATATTGACACTGAATGGTCTCTTTTTGTCACATATAAGAAGACACTTGTTTCTTCCTTCTCTCCTATATCTATTCTACAATGAACTAGAGAGGCAGAAAACTCTATATTCCCCTTGGTGGTATGTTGTTTTTCAAAAATTCAATCACTTTCATCAGTTTCTCTCAATAAGTACTGACTTACAACTTTACCACATTGTGGAGGAATACCATTTTCAGTCGATTTTAAGCAGATATGGAAAGATTTTAAAAATAGAGAAGAAAAAATAAGCTTAAATTCTGGGGCCTCAATATTCTTGGCCAATATAATTTTTTCTTCTGTAAATATTAGGGTTTTTTTCATTCACAAAATGAGTATATGCATTTCTGCCTCACATGTGTGACTTAAACTTTAAAATGCATGCAATTCATTTTTCTTTTAATGTTAGGAATATAAGAGAATTCCTTCTGCATGGCTGCATTTTTGTTATTATCTCTTAGCTTATTTCAATCCTCCTAGGTCATTTTTCTTTGACCATTTGTCATCAATATGTATGGCATATTTCCACTTTTTTGAGATGGTAATTAGATAACATATTTTCAGGTTAAAAAATTAAATTCAGTTGTTCTCAGACAAAATGCCAGTTGCATATTTGTTGGACGTGAAACACAGTAAAGAACCAACAGAAATTAGTCTTTATTGCAGGCTTAAACAAAATACTAATGTGAAATGTGATAAATATAGTAGGAACAATTAATGATCCAATATATTGTGCTTTCTTCCTAATAACCTATTATACCTCTTAATAACTTTCTGTGATTTTACAGTCTTGCTAACACTATAAACAGCCTGAGCTTGGTGTCTCAGCCTGTAATCCCAGTGCTTTGGGAGGCCGAGGTGAGTGGATTACCTGAGCCCATGGATTCGAGACCCGCCTGGGCAACTTGGCGAGACCTCATCTCTACAATAAATAAAAAAACCAGGCATGGTAGCATGCACCTGTAGTTCCAGCTCCTTGCAAGGCTGAGGTGGAAGGATCACCAGAGCCCAGCAGGTCGAGGCTGTGACCACTACACTCCAGTCTGGGTGACAGAGTGAAACTCAAACTCAAATTCAAACTAAAAAAAAAAAAAAAAAAAAAAAAAATATATATATATATATATATATATAAACAGATCACAAAACTTAATTTTAGTTGTTTTTTTAAAAAGTAGGCACATGATAAAAAAATTGAAAAAGCAATGTGTTGTATACCATAAGTACATAAGTGGATGTATAATATCTATGTAATATATGCATATTCTATATGTAATTATGTTATTAGATATAAAGATATATGTGTGTTAAGTTTTATATATTTTCATTGTTGTTCAGACATTGAGAAAATATTTATTAAATAAATATTAGGTTATAAACACTGATACAAATTAGTGAACAAAACAAGCAAAAACAAGAAACTCATTTTTCTAATGGGAAAAGACACTTAATAAACATTAATGCCGGGCTCGGTGGCTCAGCCTGTAATCCCGCGCCTTTGGGAGGCTGAGGTGAGTGGATTGCCTGAGCCCGTGGGTTCGAGACCCGCCTGGGCAGCGAGACCTCATCTCTACAATAAATAAAAAAAATCAGCCGGGCATGGTGGCACATGCCTGTAATTCCGGATACTCGGAAGGCTGAGGCGGAAGGATCGCCGGAGCCCAGCAGGTCGAGGCTGCGGTGGCCGGGATCGGCCACTGCCCTCCAGTCTGGGCGACCGAGTGAGACTCCAACTCAAAAAAGTAAAATAAAATAAAATAATAAAAATAAAAAAATAAACATTAATGAGTTATTATTTGATATTGAGTCATTAAAGATATCTCAGAAAGGTGACTTTAAGTTTAAGCATGATTGATAAGCAGTCTGGAGTATAACAATTAGCAGCAAGAACATTTTATGCAGGTGTAAAACCGTTAATATAAAGGTTCTAAGGTGAGAATTAACTTGATATGTTCAAGGAACATTGAAACTGAACTAGGAGCCTGGCTCGGTGGCTCAGCCTGTAATCCCACGCCTTGGGAGCCTGAGGTGAGTGAATTGCCTGAGCCCGCGGGTTCGAGACCTGCCTGGGCAACTTGGTGAGCCCTCATCTCTACAATAAATCAAAAAATCAGCCGGGCGTGGTAGCACGCGCCTGTAGTTCCAGCTACTTGGAAGGCTGAGGCAGAAGGATCGCCGGAGCCCAACAGGTCGAGGCTGCGGTGGCCGGGAGCGGCCACTGCACTCCAGTCTGGGCAAAGCAGTGAGACCCCAACTCAAAAAAAAAGAAACTGAACTAGGAACCAAAGTATTGATCATGTTCTTGGGTCAAAGGAAGAAATCCGAACTTTATTAGAATTAGAAAGGGTTTAAGAGAGTTACTTTAGATGCTTGGTGAAGAATGGATTGTTGGGGTCTGGTAAGTTTAGAAGACAGGTTTAGAATCAGGGAGAACTGGTAAGAGGACTTCAAAAGTCTCCAGATGAAAAATTATGCTATTTTCAACTCTAGGCAGTAGTATTAGAAACATGTAGTGGATATAGATTAGATAAAGTTGAAGTAGCGTCAACCACTTGTTGATTTATTTTACTTTTAGGTACATGAAAGAGAAATCAAATAGTACCTTCATATTTTTGTTTTGACTAAATGAAGGAATGGTGGTAACCATGTGCAAACAACCAGGTGCACACAACTGCTGCTGTTTATTTTCATTTAACTCTACTATTTGTTAATTTGTCCACCAACAAATTTGTTTATAAATCCTGCTGAGTTTAATTAACCTTAAGGAATTGGGAAAATGAAAGCACATGGTTAATTTCATGCTTATTATTGATCATACCATTTTTTAATAAAAACTTTCTTTCTTGGGAAAACAGACTTCAATGCTTTTTCAAAATGTATTATGCAATTTTTAAAAAGATTTAAAATCATTATAAGAAATAAGGTATAACTGATTTGACTAATTGATTTTATACCAGCTCTGAATTGGTTTCCAAGCATTCTGTGACCAGTTCTTGTATGTTATCAAAAATTATAAGACTATGATGCTTTATTACACAACACATTAATTACACACTTAGATAATTTTTTGTTTTAAGAACATCATGTAACAGAAAAAAGAGAATGTTAAATCAGTGTTATAGAGGATAGCATTAGTGTACAATTCTAGAATATTTCATTTTAATTTGGTTCTTATCAATTTCAATAAACACGTGTCTCACATTTCCAGAGTTTTTCTTGTAAAAATGACTGAGTTTATATTTCATTACTATTTATTTGCTACTATTTTCTCAGTATTAATGTTTATGAAAAATCTTTATTAAAAATTTACATAAGAAAGTACTGTTCTAAATACTGGGAATGCACCTGTGTGAAAATGCAGACTCATTCCTTGACACCAGGAAACTTATTCCGACAGAAAACACATTTTAATTTTAAAATGTTAAATGAATGAATAAATGTATTATTTCTTAGAAATGCTATGTAAAAAATAATTTACCTAGACATACTTATCTGAGCAAGTTACAAAATAAGTAAAATGGAAAATTAAGAATAAACCAGCAGAAGTGTGTGTGTGTGTGTGTGTGTGTGTTCAGACAGGAACTAAACAGTAAAAGGTTTGTTGTAAGAGAAAGTATAATTTGGTCCACAAACTGAAGAAATATATAAAATGTATAAAATACCATATATAAATATAAAATAAATGTATAAAATATCAAATATGTATTTTCTGAATAAATCTGATAGAAAAAATAATGAACACTCTCAGTTTGCAGCCCAACAGGCAAGAATATTCAAAGGTATCACTCCCTCCTAATAAAAAGTGAAAAGCTAAAAAAATTGAAAATTAACAACTCTTCTTAAATTCATAAGAAAAACGAGACTATAGTGCAAACTTCCATCTGCAAAATTGAAAGCCAGAGAAACAGATTCAGAAAATCACAACTTATCAGAGCAGACCCTTATAAACAGAAAACTTTATGGGAACTTGTGCTGAGATAAGAAAAAATAATAAAATGTTATTAACAAGTTGTTGGAGGCTTGATGTGGACCAGTCTGTGACTTGAAGACTCCAGAGAGACCCAGTCATATGGAAACATTATACTTTTGAGGATTTAACCTTTGGGAGCTTAACCAAGTTCTTATAATGAATATTGGAGAAAAATTTCCTCATGATTTTGGAATTGGAAATAGGGAAAATAACAACTTTGAATACACCAGAATATTTTGTTATTAGTGAGATCTACCCTCAGAAGAAACCACTTAACCAAAGTCTAACTTGATGAGATTTCATCAGATCCTAAATGACACAAAGCAATTAACCAATACAACCTTGCACTAGGCTTCCATGTGGAAATGCCCAACTCCAGCTCATTCTAAACACTCTGCCCTGCCAGAGTTGGGACAGGGCTTGAGAAGCACTTTTATTTTTTCTGAGTTGGAGTCTCACTCTTTTGCCCAGGCAGGAGTGCAGTGGCATACTGACAGTCACCACAGGCTCAACCTGCTGGGCTTAGGTGATCCTGCCACTTCAACCTTTCCAGTAGCTGGAACTGCAGATGCATGCCACCACATCTGGTTGGTTTCTGTGTGTGTGTGTGTGTGTGTGTGTGTGTGTGTGTGTGTGTGTGTGTGTGATTTATTTTAGAGACAAGGTATCATCAAGTTGCCCAGGCTGGTATATCGAACCCCCAGGCTCAGGCAATCCTCTCACCTTGACCGCCCAAAGTGCTGGGATTACAGGCTGAGCCACAGAAGCACAGATTCATAAATTTACAGATTCATGACCTAATCATAGAGCTATTCTAGAAATCTCAAATAAAAACAATCTAAATAATTTCCAAAATAAAGAAGATAAAAAGAAAAATCTCACATGGCCACATTATATTCATACTATAGGAAATAACCTTTTATGCATAATTATAATATGTATATAATATATGTGTAATAATATATTTTTTATGTAATTTTTATAATTATATAAATAAGTGCAAATATAAATTGAAATAAATATAAATAGATATATGTATATATATCTCCTGACATAAACTAGAGGCAAAAACACCTTATTGATAGAGGAGCAAAAATAAGATTTACACCTGACTTTTCTGTGAAAGCTATGAAAGTAAGAAGAAAGTGGAGTGAAGAAGTATTTAAAATGTTGAGAGAGAACCCTCCTCCAACCAAGAAGTCTGTTTTCTCTGAAATTATCACAGAAAGTGAAAGGCAAAAATGAAAGTAAAAAAATAAAGGCAACAAATAAAAAATAGTAGCAAATATAGTAGATATTAACCCAATGATATCAATATTTATTTTTAACATATTTTTATTTTTAATATTAATGGTTTAAATACACCAGTAAAAAAGGCAGATATTGTCAGGTAGATTAAGATATAAGACCCAAAAGTATTTGTTCTACAAATACCCACAATAAATATAAAAACACATTTAGATTTTAAAAATAGATAAAGACACGCTAAAGTAACACTAATCAATAAAAAACAGGACTTTGAATATTGATTACATACAACATCAAATTTAGAGCAAAGAAAATTATTATAAATTTAAAGGGGTGTTAAATAATCATAACGAGGTCAATTATCCAAGAAAACACAACAATCTTTAACATGCATGTGTCTAACATCAGAGTTTAAAAATATTTAAGGCAAAACCTGATACAATGTAGAGAGAAATATATGAACTCACCACGTATTTGAAGACTTAAACACTCCTCTATCAGAAATGGACAGATCTAACTGGCAGGAAAAAAACAAAACAAAACAAAACTGGAAAAAAAAGAAAAGGAAGGCAAAAGAAAAAGAATAAGAAGAAAAACATGAAAAAAAAATTTTAAAAGGAGAAATTAATATAAAACCAATAAGGACATAAATCAACTATATATAATTGACATCTATAAACTAGTTCACCCAATACCAAAAGAATACACACTTTTCTTAAGCTCACATTGATCATTCATCAAGATAAATCACATTCTGTGCTTTATATCTTAAAACATTTAACAAAATAAGAATTATACAATGTTTGTGGTAAGACCACAATGGAATTATAATACAAATCAATAAAAGAAAGATAACTAGAAAATACTCCCAAGTCCTTGAAGATTAACATCATGCTTTTAAATAACACATGATTCAAATAAGAAATCTTAAGAGAAATTCTAAAAATATTTTAAAATAAATTAAAATGAAAGTGCTACATAACATTTTGTGGGATGAGTCAAAAGCAATGCTTAGAGGTAAATTTTCTTATTAGACAATAGGAAATATTGAAATTAAATTATTTAAATTTCTACCTGAGGAAACAAGAAAAAAGAGGAGATTAAGTACAAAGTAAGCCGAAGACAGGAAATAATAAATATTAGACCAGAAACAAATGAATTTAAAAATAAGTTATCAATAAAGAAAACCAATAAAACTAAAATCTGATTCTTTGAAAATATCAATAAAATTGTTAAACCTCTACTCAGGCTAATTTGAGAAACAGAGAGATAGAGAGAGAGAGAGAGAGAGAGAGAGAGAGACAGAGACAGAGACAGAGAGAGACAGAATGGGAATTAATAGCAGAAGTGAAGAAGGAAACATCACTACAGCTAGCATGGTCACCCAAAGCATGATAAAACAATACTATGTACAACTCTGTGCTGATAATTTGATAACCAAAATGAAATATGCAATTCTTTGAAAGATACAATCTGCTAAAAGTCACATGAAAATGTACACTTGTAATAGATCTATATCTATTAAAAATATACTCATAATTAATAACCTCACAAAACAGTAAGCACCAGGCCCCAATGTATCTACTGGTAAACTTTACTAAATATTTAAAAAAGAAGCTAGATCAATATTTTATGATTTGCTTCAAAAGATAGAAGAAGAGTGAATATGTTTCAACTCATTCTATGAAACCAGCATTATCCAAATGCCAGACAAAGACATTAAAACAGAAAACAAAAACAAATAAAGTACATGCCAATATCTTCCTTGAACACTGATGCAAACATCCTTAACAAAATAATAGCAATCCAACATTGTATAAATAAACATACACCATAACCAAGTAGGATTTATTCCAGATATGCAAGTCTGAGTCAATATTGAAAAATCAAGCTGGGCTCAGTGGCTCAGCCTGTAATCCCGTGTTTTGGGAGGCTGAGGTGAGTGGATTGCCTGAGCCTGCGGGTTCGAGACCCACCTGTGCAACTTGGCAAGATCTCATCTCTACAATAAAGCAAAAAAACTAGCCGGATGTGGTAGCACACGCCTGTAGTTCCAGCTACTTGGAAGGCTGAGATTAAAGGATCGCCGGAGCCCAGCAGGTGGAGGCTGCAGTGGCTGGGAGTGACCACTGCACTCCAGTCTGGGTGACAGAGTGAGACTCCAACTCAAAAAAAAAGAAAAAAGAAAAAAAAATCAATGTAAATCCAGCACATCAACATGATAAAAAAATCACAAAGTCATATTAACAGATGCAGAAATATTATTTGAAAAATTTGATAGCCATTGATGACAAAAATTCTCAGTAGACTAAGAATAGTGAAAAATTTTCTCAACTTAGTAATAAATATCTAAAAATCTATAGCCACCATCATAATTAACATTTTGGTAAACAAACTAGAAGCTGTCCTACTAAGATTGGAAACAAAGTAGGACTATCCCTTTTTAATACTCCTTTTCAACATTGTACTGGAAGTACTAGCTAAAGCAACAAGACAAGAAAAAAAAGGTGTACTGATTGGAATAGAAGAAATAAAACTCTAAAACTTTCTTTGCAAGCAATATGAATGTCCACGTAAAACAGCTGAATGAGTTGACAACAAAACTCCTAGACCTGATAAATGATTATAGCAAGGTTACAGGATAAAAGGTTAAGTGCAGATCAATCACTTTTCTATATAAAAACAGTGTACAGGTGGAATTAAAATTAAGAACACAATTATTTTTGTAGCATCCCCAAAGATGAAATACTCAGGTATAAAACTAATAAAATAATTATAAACTCTATGAGAAAAACTGCATAACTGATGAAAGAAAATCAAATAACCAATTAAATGGAGAAATATTTTATGTTTATGAACAGAAATACTCCATATGATCAAGATATCAGTTCTTCCCAACTTGATATATAGATTCAATGAAATTTTGATAAAAATCACAAATTATTTTATGGATATTGAAAAACTGATTCCAAAGTTTATATAGGGAGACAAAAAGACCCACAATATAATATATAAAAAAATATATAGGGAGGCAAAAAATATATATAGGGAGGCAAAAAAATATATAGGGAGGCAAAAAGACCCACAATAGCCAACACAATATTAAAGGAGAAGACCAAAGTTGGAGGACTGACACTATCCAACTTCAAGATTTACCACAAGCTATTGTAAACAAGACAGTGTGATATCAGTTAAAGGAAAGATAAATTAATGTAAACAAATAAAAAACCAATAGGGAGATCCACTTAAGTATAGTCAACCGAACTGATTTTTGACAAAAGAGTAAAGGCAGTACTATGAAAAAAAGTTTCTCTTTTCAACATGTGGTACTGGAACAACTGTAATCCATAGCCAATAAAATGTATCACAATACAAGCATTATGTCCTTCATAAAAATTAACTCAAAATGTAACATTGACCTAAATGTAAATTGCAAAACTATAAAACTTCTAGAAAATTACCTTAAGGTTGGTGATGACTTTTTAGATCCAACATCAAAAAGCACAATCCATGAACAAAATAATTTATAAGCTGGACTTTATTAAAATTAAAAGTTTATGCTTTTCAAAAGATATCATTAAGAGAATAAAAAGACAAGACACAGGATGAAAGAAAATGCTTGCAAAGATGTCTCTGATAAAGTGGAATAATACAAAATATACAAATAATTCTTAAAACTCAATACAAAAAAAGGAACAACCAAACTAGATAATGGACCAAATACCGTAACTGGGAAGGCACCTTCACCTCACCAATGAAGACATACAAATAGCAACTAAGAAATGAAAAAATGTTTCACAACTTATATCATTAACAATAATTTTTTTCTTGAGTTGGAGTCTCACTCTGTCACCCAGGCTGGAGCGCAGTGGCACACTCACGGCCCCCACAGCCACAACTTGCTGGGTTTAGGTGATCCTTCTGCCTCAGCTTTTGAAGTAGTCAGAACTACAGGTGCATGCCACCACGCCTACCTGGCTAATTTTTGTAATTTATTGTAGAGACGAAGTCTCACCAAGTTGCCCAGGCTGGTTGCGATATAAAAAATAAAATGAGATAATATACCTCTATACACTTATAAGAATAGTCAAAATCCGAAACACTGACAATACCACATGTTGGAAAGAATGTGGAGTAACAGAAAAACTCATTTATTGCTGATGGCAATGCAGTGGTACAGCCAATTTGGAAGATAATGTAGCAGCTTTTTATAAAACTAAACACACTCTTACCTTACGAACCAGCAATTGAGCTCATTAGTATTGAGCTGAAAATATATGCTGTCTCCCAAACCTGCACATTGATATTTACAGTAGCTTGATTTATAATTGCCAAAACTTTGCAGCAAGGATGTGCCTCAGTGAATGAATGAATAAATTGTAATAGATCTCAACAATGGGATATTATGCAGTACTAAAAAGTATGCCCTTCTGAGCGATGAACAGACATAGAGGAAGCTTAGATGTTTAGTGCTAAGTGATAGAAGCCTATTTGAAAAGGCTGCATATTGTACTAATCAGTTGATACTTTGGTATAAGACAAACTATACTGACCGCAAAAGATCAGTGGTTGTATGTGTTGGAGAGAAGGGTGAGGTGAATAGCACACAGGATTTTTAGAACAGTAAACTATTCTGTATGATAAAATAATGGTAGAAAAATGTCTGTTAAATCTTTGGGTCAATGTAGGTTTTTTTTGTTTGTTTGCTTTGCTTTGTATGTAATCCTAGTTTACGTGCTTTTTAAAGAGCTAATTTCATTGTTCCTATATCTATCATTACAGTAAGAAATTGGATAGTTACACTGGTCTAAATGTCCCATATGCTACACCTATTCATTTCTCACTGCCTCTAATCCCTGGCAATCTTTGGTCTCATTACTGTCTTAAGAGATTTGTCTTTTCCAGAATGTCATATAGTTGGAATTACACAGCATGTAGCCTTTTCAGACTGGCTTACTTCTTTAAATAAATGCAATTATTAAAGTTCTTCTGTATACATTCATGACTGGATAACATATTTCTTATTATCGTGAGTACTATCCAATTGTATCAATGTATCACAGCTTATTTATCAATTTTCCTATTAGAAAAACATCTTGGTTGGTTACAATTTTTTAGTAATTATAGAGTTGCTATAAACATTCATGTGCAGATCATTGCATGGATAAAAATTTTCAACTCATTTGGGTGTGTAGAAGCACAATTACTAGATTGTAAAATAAGACTATGTCCCTGAGTAGTGGAAGTCCTCATCCCTTCTTTATTTTTTTCTGTACCATTTCACGTTACCCTTCATTATTACCAAATAGCTTTCCTTTCCATTTTTGTTGTTATTTACTTTTTGAGGCATGAAATTTTGCAGTAAGCTTCCTACTTTTCATTGGTTATAAAAAAATTACACTTACATATATTATAAATCTGATAAAGATGACATTTGAATGTGAACTGATAAATGAAAATTCATTTATCTGAAATGCAATGATTCTTCTTCTAAAAGTTATTTTCTTAAAATGTAAATATTTCAAGACAGTGATCATATTATTGTTAAGATCTTTCATATAAATTGATAGCCATATTTAAAACAAAACACATATAAAAATTTTGTCTTCCAAAATTTGAAATCAAAAACAATATTTCGGATGTATTTCAAATGATTTTAGTATTTTAAAATGCTTTACTCAAGTGTTTTTTTAAAATAAAAATGTGAGTATTCTTTTTAAAACATTTTCATTCTAAATACGTGGAATACAATTCGGGGTTAGTCATACAAATGGTCATTGTACAGGTAAAGTTTGGGCCTCGCTTTACTCAAGTGCTTTTTATCGTTAAAATGTTTTTATATTTTAAAGTACTGCTAGTTAGGGGAAAGAAAACTATTCCATGCTATAAATATTATTTAACACGATATTTTTTATTTATTTCCACTCAGAAAGTATACAAAAGGATTTAAAATTTGAACTAATTTTGCTAAATAGTTGACACAATTTTGATGAGAAAAAAATATCTAGACCAGATGGAATTTCTTTGTTTATTTTCCTGAGTGAAAATATATGGTGAGATAAACTTAAATGGAAAAATTTTTCTTAGTGGTTTTCTAAAGTTGGCCGTGTTTATTTATTTGGAGGGAGATAGTACCAGGTGACAATTTTAAACTACATTCAACCATGCATTCATTTTTACATTACACAGGTAATATGTTTTCCTTTATGTTTCTAGGAAGGATGGGTCAAAAGAACCAATAGTGGAGATGAGAACAGAGGATGAAAGAATTACTAATCATGAAGATGGGAGCCCAGTAAATGAGCCAAATGAAACCACACCACTAACAGAGCCTGAGTATGTAGCTTGAAATGCTTACTTATATTTAAATCAGTTTTGGTAAAGTGATAACACATTATCATAACTTGTATTATATATCTGCAAATTTTATTATAATTATTTTTCAAAGAATTATGCTGTTTCTTTTAATGAAATTATGCGTGAATATCTAAAATCCATTTTCTATTGAGACATTTCTCATGAAAACTTCAATGTCAGAGAAAGTCCATTTTTAAACCACATATGTATAATTTTATGTAAAAATATATTAATGAAAGAAGTATGCTACAGAGTGGAATTTTCCAACACTAGCCTTACTCTCAAAATGTGATGCTTTCACTTTCAAAATTTTTGAAAATAGGTATTTTTACTGAAATAAAAATAGTCAGGAAATTATTCATAATTTTGAATACTAATAGCAGTGAAATATATCCAAGACTATTTTTTAAATAAATAATATTTGTTAAGAGGAAGAAATACTGTTATATTCTTTATAATTTTAACATCAATGTAGTAAATAATGATTGGTCTCCATTTAAGACAGTGTGGTTTATTTCTGTGTCCCTCATAGCTCTATTAAAACTTTAGTAGATATCACAACTAAACCTGCAAAGATGATTGTTTGCCTAGATTTATGTACATTGAAATTAGAGTAATCAGGGCTGGGTGCGGTGACTCACACCTATAATCCCAGCACTTTGGGAGACCTAGGTGAGAGGATTGCCTGAGCCCAGGGGTTCGAGAACAGCCTGGGCTAGTTGGCAAGACCTCATCTCTACAATTAAAAAAAAAACAAAAAAATTAGCTGGGCATGGTGGTGCATGCCTGTAGTTCCAGCTATTTGGAAGATTGAGGTGGAATAGCCTGAGCCCAGCAAGTCAAAGCTGCTGTGAGCCTGAGCAGCGTGCCACTACACTCAAGCCTGGGTGACAGAATGAGACTCCAACTCAAAAAAAAAAAAAAAAAAAAGAAGAGAGAGAGAGAGAGAAAGAAAGAAAGAAAGAAAGAAAGAAAGAAAGAAAGAAATTAGAATAATCAAAGTGAAGACATTATTAAGAAGTAACAGCAGTAGTATTCTAGTGGATGTATGTGACACTAACAAAATCATGGTTATCATACTCTTTTTTACTGTTCATCAGGTGTTTTTCATTATTTTTCAAAACAAATACTATTTATTTTTCTTTACAGCCTACATTCCCTTGTAGTGTAATCTGATTTAGGTTTCTCATTATAAATCAAACACAGAAGGAAGTCACAGTTGAAAACAATGGATTTTTTTTCAGAAATCCCATTTATTTGCTCTGAAGAGACTGAAATCATTAATATATATAGACACAAAATACTACTCTATAGCTAAAATTTTTATATAAACCCTCAGGCTGTTTTTAATTATTACATTGAAAGAGTATTGCATTCTAAATTTAGGTTAACTGTATTAGAGGTGGGTTCTACAATCTCCCCTTCAGAAATCAGAAGTATTTCCAATGAAGTGAAGTATTACACAATAAAACACAATCTAGTCTAGCAAATAACACACTATTATACTGGTGTGCATAGAAACTAGTTAAGAGAATTCCCTTGAATTGGGCTATATTTTGGACAAAAAAGTAAGTTAATTAATAGTCTAGATCTGAACCATAAAAAATATTGTCTAGACAATACTAAATAAAATAATTAACAGTAATTTTTAAAAGAAATTTAGCATAAACATAAGTAGTGAGAAATTATATATGCAGAAATACATCTTCCAAGAATTAATTGAAAACTTTGGTTCATTAAAAACTCCTTACATAGTTCTGTAAGAGATATATTAAGCTTTATGCTAATCTACTATCAGAACTCTAAAAATTTCTGCATTTTGATGCTAAAAAAGTGAAACATTGTTTTTCTAATCTTTTATTGTGAATATTTTCAGTACTTGGGAATGGGAAAAAGGAAGACTTGTGAATGTGCTGTTATAAAGAGCATGCTCTTGTTAGTACAATGCCTCTTCCTTCCCACCAACAGATCTTACAAGTTTCTGCCTATGACTTACTTTTGACTGAATAGTTCTGATAGCTTTGATCTTCAGAATACAATGTTTACCCTTCTTATTAAAAAAAAAAGATAAATTACAGATAAAACTCTGAGGAACTACTGCCTCTCCATAAAATGGGAGGTTGAAGTCACAGAGGTGAATTGGAATTGTATTTCTAAGAAATTTTTTTTGATATGAAAAACGATTTTGTCAAGGGAGAAAAAAATTAGTCACCAAAAAATGTTACAAGATACAATCATAAACCATCAAATTTGACAATTTTAGATTAAAAACTTAAAAGTATAATTCACTGACATAAAATAAGATTTATGAAACTGTCTTAATGTTAAGAAATAAAGTTTGCTATTAAAAACTATCAACAAATGTTCCCAGAAGTGATATAAAATGACAAGAAAAATAATAATGAAAATAAATAAAAGAAAACATGGCAAATATGAAAAATGAGAATGTCCTAAAAAATATTCATTTGCATTAAGTTTCAAAGAATATTGCTAATTTATCTGGTTTCTAAATTTTATGTAACAGAATATGGCAACAATTATTGATGGCTTTTACTTGAAAACATGAATAATAAAAATGCATCATGTCATTGACATATATTTGCTTTTTACCTTCCAAAACACTTAATTATAATTTTAGTTTCAATGACTGTTTACCAAGTCTAAGCCATCCTATCATGACCAATTTGATGCATCTAAATTTACAAATACATTTTTCATTCATTTTGCATTACATTACATTTGTATGATAAACAATCTTGCCTTATTCTATTGCCAATTATTTTTATGAATTTGATATTACTTTATTTTACTTTATTTTTTAAGTGAGAAAGTAGGATTTATTGAGGACAGAAAAGCTCCCACAATGGGAGGGGACCTGAAGGGATTGCCCCTGATAATACTTTAACAAATTTTTTGAAGAGATTATTTTGTCTCCAAAATAGTAATTTAAATTTTATATATCTCTTCAAAAACTCCCAACAAATGAAGTTTATTATTTTTTAATTTTCTTTCAGAAAATTGCCTTTAAAAGAAGAGAATGGGAAAGAAGTTCTAAGTCCAGAAACTATAGAAATTAAAGTTTCTAATGACATCATTCAGTCAAAAGAAGATGACAGCAAAGCGTAACAACAGTATCACAACGTCTTGAACAACACTACAAAGAGCATATGGATTGCAGTGACCCTATGACCAAAACTATTCCACTGACCTTAATTTCTTGGGAAACTTATAGCTTGGAATAGCTTGTACACATATACATATGATCAGATACTCCTGCCCATGGTCCATTTCCTTTGTTGTTGTTGTTGTTGTTGTTATTGTTGTTATTGTTAATTTTGTTAAGAATTTCAGTCTAGAAACCTGACTGGCACCAACTCTTGGGTGTTCAATTTGATTCCATGATTGAAGTACTGCAATTTATTATCTAGTTAAAGTGCTCTATTTCTTAAGAACTACATTTCATACCACCAACAAATATATTTTAACCTCTAACAAATAGGGGTTTAGGAAAAAAGCTTTGTGAGCTACATGTATAAGAAAGCCCTGCATGTTTATGAATCCTGTCTTGGGCAAATAGATTCTTAAAGTGGCTTTCTGCTTAAGATGAAGGCACTTAACAAAGGTTACACATTTTATCAGGGGAATTTCAGGGAACCTGGGCTTGAAGGAGCCAGTTATCTTTAGCATTTATTAAAAATTGAGAAGAATTTTGGAAAACATTTTTCAAGTTATGATTCAGTGCGTTTTCAACATTGATTTTTTTGATAGATTAAAGTGTCAGATCAAAACTGTTACCTATTTGGAAGAATATTAGTTGTATGTAAAATTAGATTAGAACGACTCCCTAAATCTCTATCTCTTTATATATGTCATATTCATTCACAATGGATTAAACAAAAAATAAATGTATTGCAAGTGAAAAAAAATATTGATTTCTGCCCTCAGCTTCAAATAAAATAAATTGAAATGGGAACAATATCAACATGGTGTCTTGATATATTTATGAATATGTGACTATCTTTTATTTTTTAAATAATTTATCAATAAAGTCATTAGTGTCCAGATACTTCAAATCATATCCTCAGATACATTTTTTAGTCCATAATTTTAGATAATTTTTAAAAACTAATCTTTTCTGTGTTATAAATCCATCATTCGTTGTAATAGGCTAAGGAAAATAAAAAACTTAAGGTTGGCAAATTTAAGAATAAATTATTTAACATTTCATGTACCATGAATATGTCAGTGATAAACAACTGAATAGTTACTATGTGTTTTTATTCTATATGTTGTAGCTAGAAGTCATTTTAAGATTTTGATAAACAACTTTGGTTGAAGAAATTCCTTCACTATCCAACACAAACTTTATATTATCACTTGTCAGGACTTATATCAGAATAAAATTCTTCCAAGTATTAACTTCCAAGCTATGCAAGCTCCCAGAGGTAAGAGATTGAAGCATAATTTAAGTTATAGGTAAAGTTTTAAAAAATATATTTATGATTATAAATACACATACCAATTGGGAGCAGGTTTCTTAACCTAGAGAGCCGAAGATTTCTTTAGGACCCAAAACATTCAGAACCTTTGGTGTTTCAGGTGGTGTTATAGCTCAGATATTGACTAGATGGGTAATGTAGCCGAATAGAATGTCAGAGAAATTTTTAACAGCGCAGAGAGACCTGCTTTGTGAGTGTTTCTCTACAGAAATTATTTGATGATTACTAAATGTGATATTAACGCCACTCCTGAATACTTTTTTTTACAAAGTGCTTGAAACTGTCAGCCAAGGAGAGACAATTAAGTAATTTTATACTAGTCCTCACTTTTCTGGCTGTCAGCAGGACAGAATATGACTATCTGCATGTTAAGGCACCAAGTTGCCACAGGGTCTTTGCCATAAATTGCAAGGTAATAATGCAGGAATCTCTCCTTGCTATCCTGTCTGGCATATTCTGAAGAAAAGAACAGAATTCCTGTGCCTACGTAGGGATCTGAGTAGTGTCTAAACAAATAAACCAGTTAGGTCATTTTAACTAACTTGATTATCCAACTGGTCTTTGAAAAATTTGACCGTTGCTATTTAGTTTATGTTTGTCTGATTATCTGGTTTGCTTTATTTTGCTGTGTTTTATTTTGTTTGTTTTGTTTTGTACCAATGTACTAAAACTTGTCAAAATACTTGAATTAGTTTGTGCAAAGTAAACAAGCTTAGTAAAGTGTCCATGAAGCAATAGCCATGAATGTAAATTTTTCCTGGATCCACCACATGGTTTCAAACTAATGATGGTGAAACATTAGGATGACTGAGAAAGTCATTTCGCATGTTTACTATTGTTATATTTGCGCTTTACTTCAAGAGCAGAGAAATCATAATAAAGAAAAAAATATTTTTGTGTTTTCTCTATTTGAATTTTGTTTCTCTCAGTTATTTGCATATTCTTTCTAAAGAAATTGAGTTAAATATATCTATATATATATCACTCCACATGAGTGGCGGCCCGCCACTCATGTGGAGTGATAACTGAAATTAACAGATAATCTGAAGCTCATTGTAGACAGACTGTTTCAAGTTCACTGTTTCAGTTGCCCGAGTGGTCCTTAACTCTTATCCTTGAAATCTATGTCATGCACCTGCATGACAATACTGTGATAAAATATTTCTTTTGGTATTTCAATGGAATGCTCCAGATTAATCTATTTGTAAACGTTTTCAAATAAAAATGTCTTATATTAAATTGTAAGATATGAGTAGAGCTGAAATAACCTGCTTCATTTTTATTCTAGACTAAACAAATACATATACCTGTATAAATGTTATTTTTACTCTCTGAGGGTATTCATAGGTATTAGTATAAAATGTCAAAATGGTTGATGGATTATAAGTACTGTTAAAATAATCTGAACCCTATGCTACTTTAAACCAAGAGGCAACAATATCACCAAAAACATTAGCATTTCTTGATAGGTTAGGTGCAATCAGGCAATGACAATCTATAGTCAACAACATATAAGAGGAAAAAGTGATATCAGAATTTTAATACATATTTTGTTTTCAAAACTGGCATAAATTAATGTACCAACATATTATACAATGATTTGCAAATGAACTTAATTAAGAATTGTAATTTCTAAAGATTTATTTATTTGTTGTGTGGGGTAAGACATATTGCCATTCTATTGATACTAATATCCAATATTAATTCAATGTTTCTTAAGTTTTCCTTTATTTTTAATATTGATACCTATAAAAGCACTTGCAAAGGCTATTAGATCCAGCAAACTTCATATGAACCTTAGTTTTTGAATTAAATATTTATATAAATAGATTTTATTAATCAAATTATTTATTTGTGTGCCAACAATTAATTGTAACTTTATAATCACACCTTTATCTTATGCTTTTTAATTTTAATAATTAAGGTATATTTGTGCCTTTGAATTAGTATGATACTGCTTTATGAAAAGACAAAAAACCAGAGTTACCAACATTACTGATATGTTTCACTCATATATGAGACACTCAAATGATGTTGCTTGTTTTAGTGAATAAGCTCAACTTAAGCTACTTTACCATGAATAGAAACTCTAAAAATAACAAATAATACTGTGTAATTCATTCTAACTCACAACTGACAATTCTTTTCATACATACACATGAAATATTCTTAATTTGTTCTGATTTTTTTTTTCTAGACACTAAATACCTTCTAGATATTGTTGAAATGGAATTTTTATCAGTCGTAAGATAAAGACGACAGATGACTTTTAAAAGTTGAGCAAATTACTATGGTGTCTCTTGGATTTTCATTATTCCTTTTGATACATTTGATTTGGAATAATAAATCAGCCCCTATTGTTGACGATAAGATAATCACTGGTGAAAATGTTTTTGAAAAAAAATGTTATAAGTAATGTTATTTCTTAATTTAAGAAATATTGGAATAACATATTATAATTATTTATTAAATTTGTAAAGTTATTTTTCATGGAGAATAAGGTAAATGTTAAACTTAAATCCCCCATAGAGTTCTTTTTCATAATCATGTCTGGAGGGCTTGTTCAACAAGCTTTATGAGCAGGTGAAAATGTTTTTTTTAAATAAGATTGTTAGCATTGTTTATCTTTAGAGAGAAAATATTTGTATCCACATATTAACCTTTGAAGCATTGATACATAGTCTCCATAAATGAAAGTGTATATGGATGTATTGACAAATGAAAATTAAATTGTGGGTGGTCACCGAATTGAAATACTTCAATCCTAAAATGGAAATTTTTAAAGAAAGTCTTCTATTCATGAGCTTAATAATGTTTTGAGATAAAAAAATGTGTAAATGAGAAATTTATAAAAGAACTCAGACATAGTACTCGCTGAACAAATAATTTTCATTCAGTTCCCATCTTTCCTTTTTTAAAAATTTGCATTTACCCATGTAGATGCAGCTATTAAAAAATTATACAAGAATGCTAATAGATTAATTATTTTCCCTCACACAAAAGGCAAAGACTTTTATATTATATGTAATGGTAAATATTTATTTGATAACACACTTATTCTTAGGAAAATAGTTTATTACTCACTTTAGGATTTTATCAACAAATATATTATTTGGTATATACCTCTTTGAATTTTCTTTTTATACAATTTTTGAGATTCTGGCCACACAATGTTCATAAATATAGCCCATGTACATTCAATTTATTTTCTGAAATGAAAACACATATCTTTTGGCATCTGCTTTTAGCTTCCCATGGAAAAGAGTCCCATGGAAAACAATCACTCACTGTTGGAGGATTTCAAATCACTACCAGACATAGGAGAGTAGAGAAACAAGAAATGCAAGGAGCCAGAAAGGCAAACTGAACTGCTACATTTGGAATAAGTAAGGACCAGATGTTGAGAAGTGTTTGACTAGGGACTAGCAACATTGCCTAGATGAAAATTATGGCCAATTACGCTAATTCAAAGAAGAAAACCTACTGAAATCCAGAGGAGAAAGTTAACAAAGCTAGGACCTATGATTCAATTTTGCAAATAGAATTTTTAAAGTACAACATACATACTATGAAATAAATGGTATTGTTAAAAACCTACCTATTTGTTCCAACTTTTAAAGAAATATTTATGGTTTAGTATTTGCTTCTAAACCCGGTTAGAAATATGTGAACTTAGAAATAAAAGTTAAAAAAAAAAACATTTTTTGATATGTGAATTATATGCTGTGCTCAGTATGCATTGAAACATACTCCTTTATTTTCTTTAACTTATATATTCCATTCAAATTCTATATTCTTAAGTTAGCTATCACAAAGTTTTTTTTTAATTGTTTCAATATGGTATGTCCCTATGAAATGCTGTATATATATATATGTCTAAACTGTAAAAATTATACTGCAAATGTTGAAGTTTTGTATTTATGAGAGACATTGAAAGTATGGCTTACGGTATATCAAACTTGTCACACTTCACCATTTGTATATTAATAGTAAAGATACTTTTACTTTAATAAAGTGTTGCATTTTATGTTTATTTTGAAGAAAATGTTTGCAATGAGTGAGCTTATGATTTGACAATACTTTATTTTTTTTAATTTCCAAGCATATCTCAAGAGACTCTAAGTAGGAGAGTGTGCTCTGTCATCTTGCTTTATACTGACTCACAATCTTTTAGCTTCTACACTAAGCCAAACTTAGAGAGTTTAATCAATAAACAGTTGGTTTACAGCAGTAGTTCTAAAATGAGACTCCCAAACCCACCCTCCCCCAGATCAGCAGCTTCCTCATTACCTGGAAACTTGAAATATAAGTTGCTGAACCCCATCAAAGACCAGCTAAATCAGAAAACTCTGGGAGATGACTCTGACAATTTGTATCTTAATTAAGACTTTCTGTTAATTCTGATGCACACTAAAATTTGAGATCCACTGAATTGGAGACACAGCTTTTTTCATTCGCCAAATATTTTGATCAACTTAAAATTCCAGGCAACCTACTAAATATAGCTAGTTAGGCATTAACACAATATATGCATTCCCCAACAACATTATGTTCTGCAAAATTATGAAAATAACAAGACTTGAAGGAAAAATAAGCTTGGAACACGCCTCTCAAAATGTAGACAATTTTGGGAAAAAGCATTGACACAAGTAACAAAAGACAATAAATATTTTTAAAAAAATATAAACATACTTTAAAAGACATGTTAGGCACACTTTAAATTATTGTCTCATATTAACATTTTCTTTCATATTGGAATTGTATTTCTCATTATTATATATATTTATCTTAGAGAACTCCATGAGTTACAAAAGGAAGGAAACTAATACCCTCACAAGTTTTTAAAAGGAGTTTTCATTAAAAAAAAAAGAAAAAAACTGTAAAGTATACCTCATTCTTCCAAAAAAAAAAAAAAAAAGTCTAAATGCCAGCTCTTCACATGGGAGCAGTTTTCAATATAAGCTTTACAAATTCTGCAAAGTACTTACACATATAGAATTTTAAAAAATAACATTAAATGCACTCTGAGGGGCGAACAAAAGGGCATTCATATATTGTGCTTTGTCCTTCAGTATTCTATATTTATTAAAGGCTCAAGCATCCCTGTTAAAAATTAGTGAATTTCTTCTACTTTTTTCTAATCTAAGCCATTGCTTGAATATAAATTCTTTTTACTTGTAGTATAAATAATGAACATATTGCCTAAGATCAGACCATAAATGACCTCAGCATTTTAAATTTATTTTTTAAATTAATTTTTAATTTAAAAGACAGAATGTTCTCAAAATATAAATATCTTCTTTTTAATGTGAAGTGCCTTGTATATGTACTTATCTTTGGCAAAACTTTGCTCTTCAATAAAAAATGCATACCTTTGTGTATTTTAACATTCCTGGATAACGCATCTTTCATAGATAGTGCTTTTTGTTGTTGTTTTTGGCAGTGGGGAGCCCGCTAGAATAGAATAATGTAAAATCCATCAACAGCTAATTTACTTTGATTTTTATTAATAGAGCAGGCTATAAAGTCATATATTTATAGCATTTGGGTGTCTTATTATTTGGGGGGAAATAACTTGATGATTTATTCTATGCCAACTCTTCCACTTCCAAATCCAATTTGCACTTCTTTCATTATTCGGTCACCTGCCACAATCATGATCAATATCTGAAACTGACCTGGTAGGATTAAGATATATAGAGGAAAGGATAATTACCAAAATCAGTCCAAAACATTTGTATACTGTCACTCCTGGAGAGCAAGCAATTACAAATTATCTTGGAGGAGTCATTTTTAGATGAAAGGGCTTTTTGTTGTTGCAATTTCTTTGTATTTGGAGGCATTGGCTGAAGAGAAGGAAATTGACGTCTTATTTGTAAACAAAGACCCAAACTGAATCCATAGTGGGAGATGAGAGTTGTATCTGGGGTTACTAATTGGGGATGAGAGAAGACATCACCAGGTTTGACTATATGAAAATACCCCCAGCATCTACAAAAAAAGCAAAAATAAAATGTTCACTAACTCAGAAAGCAAGCGAGCCATATCTCTACTCACCAGAAAAAAAGAGAAATAGATTTCTCATATTTTTGCAATAGGGATGGAAAGAGAATAGAACTGAGATCCCTGAAGTAATATCAAAAAATTGATAAGCACTCAGATACTGGGATTAGAATAAACCTGGGTCTACACCCCAATTCTAGCACTTCTTACTAGTTCTGAACTTGATCAATTTATGTACAAATTTACACTTTGGTTTATTCACCTATAAGATAGTTGTTATAAAGTGAATGATATTTATCTTCAAGAGCTAATTTAATAATTTATTGAGATAATATTTACAAAGTTATTCATGCAATGTCTACTGTACAGCAAGTACCAATAAATACTAGCCATGATTACCTTATCTGCCTATTATTTCAATCCTGATTCTAATGCTAAGTTATGTTAGACAGTTATCTATTGCTGAATAATGAATCAAATGGAAGTTTAGTGGATTAAAATATCAACCACATATACTTCTTATAATTTTGTGTGTTAATTTGACTAAACTTGGCAATTATTTTGCAACATATGGTGTAGCTGTGCTCCCTTTGGGGCTATTGGCAAGTGAGCCACAAATAGAAGTCCCACTATGTTCATGCTTACCAAACCTGTTTGTATGACACTTGCAATGTTCCATTGGTCTTATTAAGTCATATGAGTAAGCACATAGTCAATGTGTGCGAGTAGACAGTGTAAACCAAGGTATGGTTCATTGAGCACCACCAACGTTACAGTGTATCACAATCTTCCTTGTGACTCCTGATGTTTCACATCTTTTCCACCTGCAAAATCACCTCATCCCCTTCCCAAAACGTCCAAAATTGTGTGTCATTATGTTATCAGGATTAAGCATGCATGTCAGAATGTATTCAACTAAATCAATTCCACGTGCTCATATGCTCCTCAAGTGTTACAGCTGAGTGCAATTCTTCCTGCAGAGTCATGTCCACTAAAAAGAAAATTTAACTGCCTCCAGAAAACCCTATAGACTATTGTAGGCAGAAACTTTATATAATAGACACTACCATTAAAAAAAAATAGGGGAGAATATTGGATAATTTGAAAGTTACTTTTCTTTAGAAACTTTGATTCTAGCCAGGCAAAAATTGTTAATTCCTACCTGACCTCCAGCATTCTATTTTTTGGGCATCTATTGTTCTTAGTTGATGTTAGGGTGACTCTTTAAGATATTCTTACTTTTCTGTAGGAAATGGTGTATAATTACAGATAAGTAAATTTCTTGGTTTACTTCTTGGCCATATATATTTAGTACATGGAAGCTTATTTTCATTTAAATTGTCTAAGTCCCATTAAGTTCAAGACCATACAACTTTAAAAACAGTGTGAACTTTTTCTATGTATCAAATCCACCACATTAACAAAAGTTATACTCTCAAATCTTTTCAGGATAGTTTCCTCTGTATGTTGGACTGCAAAAGTGGGTCCTATTGCATAACAATATTTTCAAAACTCCATTTATCCAGTTAAGAAGGTCTCTAAACTACATCCTTACATTTTCATGTGGTCTAAGCAGAGGACACCTTTGATTTGTCCCAAGACATTTTACCAACAATACTCAGATTTCTATCTTTGTCTTTATGACACTTACTACTTTTGAGAAACTTTTGACAGCTGGAAAGTTTGGGGATAAGAGACAAATCTTGTGTAAGAAATAATCCTTCTTAGTTCTGCTTGACAATTGAGCATATATCTCTTTGGCACGTCTCTCTCCTGCAACACATTATCATACCTGAAAAGTAATAAGAGACAATCAGCACTCCCAACATGCTGTCTGGAAATCTATTTAGTCACATTCATAAATTAATTGGGTATATTTTCTGTTTTTCAATTTATCTCAGGCAACAATTTTTCTAAAAGCTCTGCAAACATGGTTTTCACTGTCCCCAATTTCTAATAGCAATTTTCTCACTGCTCTAGCAGATTCAATTACAATCTCCTTACCTACATTCAGGCCTTTATTTCCAAAGAGTCACAAAGCTGATAACAAAAGTTGTAGGATTTTTGTTACGATAACCAGCTTCTATTTCACTAATCTGTGTCTTTGTATTAGTTTGCTTTGATAGTTAAGAAATGATAATGAAATTAGTTACTTAAAAAACATACAAATGTGTTATTTTACAGTTCTAGAGGTCACACCCTGATAAGGGCAGGACTGGACCAAAATTAAGGTGTCAGTAGTATTCAATTCCTTTAAAGGCTTTTAAGGGCCGCTCACATTCCTTAACCTATGGTCCACTTTTATCTTCAAAGTCAGCAATTGCATTGCTCTGACTTCTGTTTCTAGTGACACACCTCCTTCTCTGATTCAGACCCCCTGATTTCTTATTTTCCTTTAAGGAACTTTGTGATCACATTGGGTTCACCTTTATAATTCAGCAAAATCTTCTTTTTTCATGGTTCTTAACTTAATTACATATACCCAGTTTTTGTGTTTTTTTTTCCTCCTCCATGTAATGCAATATATTTGTAGCATTTAAGGATTAGGACCGGAACATGCTTTGTGTGTCCATTACTTTGTCCACCACAGTTGATATAACAAACCACAGCAAAATATACATACAATAGCTTAGATACCACTCATTAACTCATACTTTTGTATATTGACCTGGCTCAATTGGTTATTTTTTCTGTCTTCTTGGTGTGTTGAAGTTGGTTACTGCATAAGTCAGGGGCCTTCAGGACAAACAGAACCAACAAGAAAACATGTGTATCTTTCAGCTTCATATTCCTTTTTGGGTTATAAAATTATGGAGTCTGCAAAGTCTCACAAATCTGCGAGCTAGAGACCCACGAAAACCAAGGAACATGGTAAACCAGTGAATTGAATGAATATGAGCCCATTGCTACAGTTCTTTGTTATAATGTGGGTTTCTTGGTTAGAAGCAATGTTATGTGGAATACCATAATGATAGTAGATAAGGCATTCTGTAAATCCATAGATAGAAGTTTTGGCAGAAGCATTGGGTGTAGGACAGGCAATTTGTTTCCAGAGCAAGTACCCAGTAAGAACTAAGTACAGTCTCTTCCAAGATGAAACTCTTCTTTGTAATAAATCTGCCACCAGGTAGCTGGTTGATCATCCCAGGAAATGGTATCATATTGATGACTCAGTGTTGGTCTCTGCTGTTGGCTGTATGGGCACTCAGTGGAGGCTGTAGCTTGGTCAGTCTTGGTGAGTAAAAGTCCGTGTTGCTTAGCCCATGCTTAACCTCTATCCCTACCACAATGGCTGCTTTGTTCGTTAGCCCATAACACAAAGACAGGAGTAGTTGGAGTAAGAGATTTTGAATGGTAGCCACAGAACAGGTCATCCTAACCACTTGATTATTAAACTTATCCTCTCCTGAGGATACCCCATAACATCGATGACATTTTACTGGGAGACTAGTGAGAAAGAAGTAGTCATTATTCCAGTCTTATTGGTAAGATTTTTTGAGTTAGAAAGAGCAAAATAAAAGTCACTAAGTTTTAGGGACTTCTACCTAGCAAATTTGTAGGAGTCTAGTGGTGTGAGGTATATTAAGATAGGGAAGAGGGTGGGGTAGGATTGACAGTTGGGAGGAACTGCCAGGGGAGGAAAGGGCACACCTCATCAACAGGGGTACCTGCATAATGAACATTTGTATACCTAACCCTGAATTTTACCCCACATTCTTAAAATAAAAGAAAAAAAAGATAGGATATTTATGCTACTTTTTAATGTAGCTTATTTGTGCTGTTAGGACCTTCTTAAGCCTCATCATGTATATACCATTTCCTTCTGATGATGTTTTGTTGTTGTTCACATGCAACTTTATGGATTAGTGGGTCAGACAACATCTACTTCATGATTGGCAGCTCAGGTCTCACAGGAATTTTATAATGTCATCAGTATAATGTCATCAATGTATTAGATCTGTTTGATATCTTCTGGAAAGGAAAGCGGATCAAGGTCCTGCATACCATATTACGACATTGGGTTGGAGAGCAGAAGGACTTTTGAGACCAGACATTGAATGGGGTTTCTAACCTTTCCAGTAGAAAACACATTGCTACTGATGGGCCTTAATGATAGTTATGAAGAATAAGGCATTTGCTAGACCAATAGCTGTATGTCAGGCACCAGGAGATGTATTAATTTGCTCAACAATGAAACAGAAAATGATATAATAGCTGCAATTGGAGTCAAGTTAAGATTAAGGTAATCCATTGTCATTTTTAAGATTCATATGACTTCTTCAGAGGTCAAATAGCTGAGTTAAATGGGAATGTTGTTAAAAATCACCACACCTGCATCCCTCAAATTCTGGATAGTAGCACTAACTTTTGCAATCCCTCCAGAAATGTGGTATTGCTTTTGATTTACTCCTTTTCTTGGTAGGAGCAACTAACCAATTTCATTATGTCTGTTTTCCAAAAATATTTGAAGGTGTCCTGTGTAGTGTCACCTAGCTCCTTTCTTTTTGTACATGGTTGATTAGCAGTATCCAATACAAACATTTAAAAAATCTAAATAAATATGTCACAACATGAACAATTTATTAATGTTTTCTGAATCACTAAAAATAGAGACATTAGCATTTTAAAACTGAATTAGATCAGAAAGCCAATTTCAGAAACACAGAAAAATTTAGAAAACTTATTCTTAAAATTCTCTTTCATTAAAACTACTAATCTTTGTACCAAAATTTAAGTTAGCCAAGATTCTTCAAAAGAACAAAATGAATACAATATATTATATTAAATATATGGTATATATATTACATATACAATTTTTATACTCTATATATGCACTCTAAACATATATAGGGTAACATAGAATCAGTTATATAATTTTAAAAGCATATTTTATTACTATATATTTAGTAAAATACTTCTGGGTGCGGTGGCTTAACCTGTAATCCCAGCACTTTGGGAGGCCAAGGCGAGAGGATTGCCTGAGATTGCAAGTTCAAGTACAGCCTGGGCAACTTGGTGAAGCCTCTTCTCTACAATAAATAAAAAAATATGCTGGATGTGGTAGCACACTCATGCCTATAGCTCCAGCCGTTTGGAAGGCTGAGGCAAAAGGATCACCTAAACCCAGCAGGTCGAGGCTGGGTTGACCATGAGCATGCCACTGCCCTCTAGTCTGGGAGACAGAGTGAGACTCCGAATCAAAAAACAAAAAAGAAAAAAAGAAAAGAAAAGAAATAAAATACATATAGTTCAAAAATATAAGAAACAACTTTATAGAATATGCTTTAGAATATTGTCTTTTAAAGTTTAGAGAAAATTTCATCAAGCCCAAATAAAATTGATAATCACCTTCCTGTTTTCAACAAGAGAGATAAGAAATCCCCACTGCCCAAATCTTCGGTCAAAAAATTATGAAAGATGATTTACTTTTACATAAAAATGAGTAATTTGAAAAGGAAATGGCTACTTTGTTTACAATATCTAGCCTATCTCCATGAATTGATAAGAAGTTGTTTATAGAGCACTTATTGATGTACACATATTTATAATAATCCATGTTTTGTGGGGATTATAAATTTGGTATTTATCAACTTTTCAGATCTTAAAATATTTTATACATTATAAATTTTAAAACATTTGAAATTTTTTAAATTGTACGTCAGTAGGTGATTGAAGAAATAAATTGTGTTCAAAGAATATGCTTTATATTATTTAAATACATTTAAATTTATTAAGGCTTGTTTTATGGTTCAGAATATCCTCTATCTTAGCAAGTAGTCTATATAAATGAAGAGAATATGTTTTCTGCTGCAGTAGGGTTGAGTGTTCTATGAGTATCAATTATGTCAATGTGGCTAATAGTGCTATTTAAATGTTTTATATTCTTAATGATTTTTTGTCCCACAGTTCTATCTACTATTTGGAGTGGTGCTAAAATCTGCAAATATAATTGTGAATTTGTCTATTTCTTTTTGCATTTCTATCACTCTTTGTTTCTTTTATTATAAAGTTCATAATTAGATATGGAAATGTTTTATATTGTTATAGCCTCTTGATAGATATGTCCCTTTATTATTGGAAAATATAATATTTAATCTTAGTAACACATTTTCATCTAAGATCTAATTTGTCTGATATCATAATAGATACTATACTAGCCATCAAGAGTAAATTATTGGCAGAAAAAATTATTTGGCCAAGTGCAAAAAAGTCAGAAACAAGACCACATTTTATGATTCCATTTATTCATTTATTTTTTTAAAAGCAACACAAAATGCAAATAAAAAGAAACACAAAAATTTATACTAAAAAAATAAAGAATATCAGTAATTTTCTTGGTTTGGGAAAATGAGGTGAGAGATTATAAAGTGTTACAGTAAGACTTGTACTAAGAGATATGTTCATTATCTCGATTGTTTTGGTATTTTCACAGGTGTGTAAATCCAGTAAAAACTGATCATATTGTGTACATAAACTTGTACAGGTCATTGTTGATCAAATATGCCCCAATAAAACTGTTTATATGTGATACATAGTCTTAAGTCTCTGGTCAAAACAACAAAATTTGTGCTGTGTACAATCAATAAGGTCAAATTGCAATTTATTTGAAAAAGAATATATATTTTACTTTTACATTAAAAATATTTATCCAGTTCCTTTCCATTTCTAAGCATAAAAACCCAAACAACTAAAAATATCTGGTGAAATATACTTCAGAGTATATGAATAATTTGACCTTTAAGTTCTCCTACTTTGACATCCCATCTGCTAAACGTTGTTTTATTGAACATACTGTTCCAGATGATCAATGAAAAGATTTTTATGAGTGAAAAGGAGTGAAAATAAACATTTTGAAACCATTTAAAATTAATTATACAAAATTTAGTTTTAAAAATATGAATGAGATACATTTAAAATGACAAGTGAAAATTCAGATAACACAAAAATTATTTAGGGCATTGAAGCAAAATTAGGTTAATTTTATAAAATATAAAATAAGTTGGACTGGGGGATCCAAGATGGTCATCTAGAAGGAGCTGACTGGCTCCTCACTGGCAGAGTAGATGAAAGAGGAAAACCCCAACAGATGGTGACCACCAGCAGCTTGAGCAGGTGGAGACAGAGGGTGCATCTTACATTTCACAGAGAACACAAAGAGAGTAAGGAGAAGTGAGAATAGGCAGCCAGCTTTGGAGTTAGGAAGCCCCATCCCCACCCAGCCTAGTTTCTATCGGAGTTAGAGTGACACTGTGTATGTGAAAATTGGCGAGTGAAGGGAAATAGAACTCAGTGCTTGCTGCTTCCATAGACTGAAAGGCCCCCACCCAGCCGCATGGGACTCCAGTCCTTTATGGGAAACAGCCTCGATATAGCTCAGTGGTGTCCTGCCAAAGCCTATGTGGAGCCTGTAACCCTTCCGAGTTCTAAAAACCTAAGGCCAAACCATCCCCGAGAACTTGGTCCCAGTAGGCAGCACTCAGCAGCCAGCTCCCAAGCTGGGAAAGATCGCTTCCCACATTTTCTTGCCCCAAGGGTAGTTACTACCACTGCAGACAGCTTCATTTTGGGGCAAGCTACTGTAGATTCTGTTGCTGAAGGAGCTTTTGAGTTCTGAATATGGATTAGCCTCAAGCAAGGGAGGGAGAGTCAGGAGGAGATACTGGTAATGCCTCTCTCCCTGCATGAATGCCTCTGGGCAGCAGACAACTCTACCATTACTGCAGTACTGCCACAGGGGTTATGAATTTATACCCAGTCCCAATCCACACTGTGTGCTTACAACTGGGATTGAAACAAAGACCAGTTGGTCCAAGCCCAAGGGTAAAACATTGCTGTTGAAAGACACTTTGAATTCTGAGTGCCTCCAGCCTCAAACAAGAGAAGTGGAACCAGTGGCAGCCAAGGTAGGGTGCTTATTGTCCTGACAATCCATCTTTTTTTGCAGGAACCATATTATGCAACAGTCAAGGCTTGGCCATCCACACAACATAGCAACAGCTGCCAGGGGTCCAGTTTTCCACTGGGGTAGCAAATCTTGCCCATGAGGGAATTTTCTTGGGTGATCTCTTGGAAGACTTGTTCCAGGGTGTTCTCAGTTCCCCCTCCTATCGTGAGAATGCCAACAGCTGTAGACTTGGTGTGTTTACATAATCCAAAATATCTTATAGATTTTGCTCATTTTTTCTTGAGTTTTTTTTCCCCTTGTTTTAGTCAGCCTGGTTTAGTTAAATAGGTCATCCTCAAACTCTAATATTCTTACCTCTGTTTGTCATTTCTACTGCCCAGACTTGTCATTATGCTTTGAAATTCCAGAAAGGAATTTCTGGCCCACTCTAGCGTAGCTTTCCCCAACCAACCTTTCCCTGCCAAAACCCTAACAATCCCAAAGAGTTCTCATAAATCCACCCATTGCCTGGGTCATCTGTGCCCTCCCCTGAGGTTAGAGAGGCCAAGAAAAAAAAAAAAAAGCCCACAGCTACCATCACAGCTGGCTGTTTCATTTAAGTACCACTTCCTAGTGGCAAGTCAACTGGCAGAGCCCATTACAGCATCTGATGTGATAATACAGCCTCCGAGAGGGGATCAGAACAAAGCCCATTCTACCATAGATCTCACAGACAAGCCCATAGAATGAGGCCTCAAAGTTGCTATAGAGGGTCCTCCTGTAGGTGATAACAACAAACTCCCTTTAGAATTCAACCCCTATACCTTCATATCATGGAATACTTTGCAGGCATCCTTTAGCACCAGTCAAAATGTAGACACTACCTAGGATAGATAGATCCAGAAGAGCAACTGGACCCACAATGGGCAGATTCACAGACTATCATCTGCAAGAGAATTAGGAGTACAACACAACAGGGGAGTAAACAGAAAATAAAATAAAACAATAAAAAATAAATCCCACAAAAGGCTACCCCAGTAGTAGCAATCTTATCTAACTAAAAAACAAACAAAAATGAAAAAAAAATTAAAAGATAAGAGTGTACACTCACAGATGAGGAGGAACCTGCAAAAAATTACTGGCAATCCCAAAGAACTGAATGAGGTATCTCCCACAAAGGCCCTCCTAGACCCAAGCGATGGAACTCATCCAGGGCACCCTGTCCCTGATGACAGACATGGAATTCAAACTATGGGTGGCAAAAACAGTGAAGGAAAGCCATAAGAAAATAGAAGCACAGATCACCCAGGCAATGAAAACAGTATAGGAAATAAAAGCTGAGCTGACCAATATAAGAAATGTCCAATCTGAAATCCTGGAAATGAAAAATTCCTTTCTGGAATTTCAAAGCATAATGACAATTCTGGGCAGTAGAAATGACAAATAGAGGTAAAAATATTAGAGTCTGAGGATCCACCTATTTAATTAAACCAGTCTGACTAAAACAAAGAGGGGAACAAAAAACTCAAGAAGAATGAGCGAAGCCCATAAGATATTTTGGATTATGTAAACAGACCAAGTCTACAGCTGATTGGCATTCTCACGACAGGAGGAGGAACTGAGAACATCCTAGAACAAGTCTTCCAAGAGGTCACCCAAGAGAATTCCCCTTATCTTGCTAGAGAAGACAACCATGCAAATAAAAAAGATCCAGAGAACTCCTGCGAGGTATTAAATGAAAAGAGCATTCCCAAGCATGGATGAAAAAAATACTAAAGGTAGCTAGAGGGAAGGGACTGACCACCTACTACTCATCAGAATTGCAGCAGACTTCTGTGTAGAAAATCTATAATCCAAAAGGGATTGTGGTATCAGATTTAACATTCTTAAAGAAAAGCAATTCCAGCTAAAAACTTCTCACCCCACCAACTATGCTAAGCTTCCTCAATGAAGGAGAATTAAAATTCTTCCCAGACATCCAATTCCTAAGAAAATATGCCACCTCCATACCAGACATTCAAGAGATGCTTAAGAATGTTCAAAGCACAGAAGAAAGAATGGTTTCACCCATTGCAAAAGCACAGAGTAAACACACCATAGAGTTCAACCACAAAACTGTAGAGGCGAAGCAGCCTTTTAATAGCAATATGAGAGGAACAAAACCCCACATGTCAGTAATCAACTTGAACATGAATGGACTGAACACACCAATCAAAAAGTATAGAGTAGCAAATTGGATAAAGAAATATGATCCAACCTTCTGCTGCCTCTAGGAAACTTATCTCACTGAAAAGGACACACAGGAGTTCAAGGTAAGGGGTTGAAGAAAAATCTTCCAGGTAAATTGAAAACAGAAAAAGAGCAGAAGTACCTGCTCTTATATCATACAAAACAGACTTCAAAGCAATGAAAATTAAAAAGGATACTACATAATGATAAAAGACTTAATATACTAGCAAGAAATATCTATCTTAAATGTATATGCACCCACCATAGTAGCACTCAGATTTATAAAACAATTGCTACTTAAACGAAGAGGTCACAGACACCCATACAACCATGTTAGAGACTTTAATACCCTGCTAACAGTCTTAGACAGATTATAGAGGCACAAAACTAACAAGGTATTTCAGAACCTTAACTCAATCCTCAACCAATAGGACCTAAAAGACATCTACACAACACTTCACCCAACAACCACAATGTATACATTATTTTCATCAGCACATGGAATGTACTCCAGGAATGGCCACATTCTCAGGCATAAATCAAGTGTGAAAAAAGTTCAAAAAGTTGAAAAAGTTAAAATAATACCAAGCACTTCTCAGACTATAGTGGAATAAAAAAAAAGCATCACCAACAGAAATGCCCCCAAAACTCAAATACATGTACATTAAAAACATACTTCTGAATGACTTTTGGGTGAACACAGAAATCAAGGCAGAGATAAAAAGATTCTTGGAAACAAATAAAAACAAAGCTACAACATATCAAAACCTCAGGGATACCATGGAAATAATGCAGAGAGAGAAGTTTACAACATTGCATGCACAGATGAAGAAAAATTGGGGGATCTTAAGTAAACAGCTTAATTTCACAACCTAAAGAAGTTGAAAAATCAAGGGCAGTGCAATTCTAGATATAGCAGAAAAATTCATATTTCTAAAATAAAGTCACAATTGAATGAAACATAATCCAAAAAAATCATAGAAAGGATCAATGAGACAGCATGATGGTCCTTTGAGAAAATAAGTTTGACTGACAGACACTGGTGAGAGAGCGAGCAATTAGAAATAAAAAAGACAATGCTACAACTGACCCTGAAGAAATTCCAAAGATTATCATAGATTACTACCAACATTTGTATGCAAATAGACTAGAAAATCTAGAGGATATGGAAGAATTCCTGGCATCACATCACCTCCCAAGATTAAAACAAGAAGAAATTGAAACCCTAAACAGACTAATAACAATCCATAAAATCAACTCATTTATAAGAAATCTCCTCTCCAAAAAAAGCCCTGTGCCAGATGGTGTCTCATTTGAACTCTATAATACATACAAGGAAGAGTTGATACCAACCCTACTGAAAGTATTCCAGGCAATTGAGAAGGAAGAAATTATCTTTAGTTCATGCTATGAAGCCAATATTATTCTAATACCCTAAAATGGCAAAGACCAAAAAGGAAAGAAAACTATAGGCAAATTTCCCTGATGAACATAGTTGCAAATATTCTCAAAAAGATTTTTAGCATATTACATCTAACAAACATATTTCAAGGATCAACCATCACAACCAGGTGGACTTAAACATATGTAAATCTATAAATAGGTATAAAACTAAGAACCACATTAATATCTCACTAGATGCAGAAAAAAGCATTAAATAAAATCCAACAGACTTTCTTTATAAAACATCCTTGAACACCTAGGCATCGAAGGAACATTCCTCATAATGGTAAGAAATACCTATGAAAAATCTGCAGCCATTTTTATACTTAATGGGCAGAAGCTGGAAACATTTCTCCCTATAAATTGGAGCAAAGATGCCCATTCACACCTCTCCTATTCCCCTTCTCAACATAGCACTGAAAGTCCTAGCCAGAGTCATCAGGTAAGAGAAATAAATCAGGGTATCCAAATAGAAAAAAAAATAAGTTAAGTTATCCCTCTTAGCAGATTATATGATACTATACATAGAAAATTCTAGAAAACGCCTGTCAAAACCTTCTTGCACTGATAAGCAATTCTGATAAAGTCCTGAGATAGAAAATCAACATGCAAAAAATAATTGCATTCTGTACAGGAACAACAAGCAGGTTGAGGACCAAATAAAAAACACAATTTCATTCACAATAGCCAAACACACACAAAATAATACCTTGACAGTCACCTAACCAAAGAGATGAAAGACTTTTACAATGAGAATTACAAAACACTGCTCAAAGAAATCAAAGATGATACAAACAAATGGAAAAACATCCCATGCCCACAGATTGGAAAAAATCAATATTGTTAAGATGTACATTCTACCCAAGTCAATCTATAGTTTCAATGCAATTCTATCAAATTGTCAGCATCATTTTTCACAGACCTAGAAAAAATAATACAGAAATTCATATAGAAGAAAAAAAAGAAAAGAAAAGCCACCTTCAGGAAGGGGAACAAAGCAAGGGGAATCATAGTTCAAGACTTTAAACTTTATTACATGGCTACAGTAACCAAGAAAGCGTGCCACTGGTACAGGAATAGACACATAAATCAATGGAACACGACGGAGAATCTGGAAATAAAACCATGGAATTTCAACCAACGTATCTTTGACAAAGCAGATGAAAAGAAAACATTGGAGAAAGGAAACATTTAGCAAATGAGGCCAGGAAAACTAACTAGCTACGTGCAGAAAAATAAAACTGTACTCCTACCTGTCATCTTATATAAAAATTAACTCAAAATAGATAAATGGCTTAAATGTAAAACTTCAAAATATAAGAATCTTGGAAGAAATTTTAGTTAATATCCTCCTGGACATAAGAATAAGCAATGAATTCATGACCAAGTCCTCAAAAAAAAACTTGCAGCAATAACTAAGATTGGCAGGTGGGACCTACTCAAACTACAAAGCTTTTACCCAACAAAAGAAAACATCAAGAGAGTAAAGAGACAGCCTATGAAACTGAAAAAAACAAAATTGCAAGCTATGCATCTGACCAAGGTTTAACATCCAGAATCTACAAGCAACTCAAATGAATTCACTGGAAAAACAAACAAACAAACAACCTCATTAAAAAATGGTCAAAGAACATGAATAGACATTTCTCAAAGGAAGACATTCAGGCATCCAACAAATATAAGAAAAAAAATCCCAGCCTCACTAATCATCTGAGAAATGCAAATCAAAACTACAATGAGAAAACACCTAACTCCAGTAAGGATGGCTATAATTAAAAGGTCAACAGCAGGTCGTGGCTGCGGTGGCCGGGAGCGGCCACTGCACACCAGTCTGGGCGACAGAGTGAGACTCCAACTCAAAAAAAAAAAAAAAGTCCAAAAAAAAAACCCCCAAAAAACCAGCCAGGCACAGTGGCTCAAACTTGTAATCCCATCACTTTGGGAGGCCAAGGCAAGATTGCTTGAGCGGCGGGGGTTGGTGACCAGCCTGGGCAACTTGGTGAGACCTTGTCTCTACAGTATATCAAAAAATTAACCTGGCATGGTAACGCAGGCCTATAATCCCGGCTACTTGGAAGGCTGAGGCAGAAGGATAGCTTGAGCCCAGCAGGTTGATGTGGGGTGGCTGTGAGCATGCCACTGCACTCCAACTCCAGCCTGGGTGACAGAGTGAGACTGACACCATTAAAAAAAAAAATTAAAAAAAACTACAGATGTTGGCATGCCAGTGGAGAAAAGGAAATGTTTCTACATGGTTGGTGGAAATGTAAGCTTGTAAAACCTTTGTGGGAAGCAGTGTGGCATTTTCTCAAAGAACTGAAAATTGAGCTTCCATATGATCCAGCACTCCCTCTTTTGGGAATATATCCAGAGGAACATAAATTGGTTTACCACAAAGACACCTGCACGTGTATGTTCATTGCAGCACTGTTCACAATGGCAAAAACATGGATCCAATTCAGATGCCTATAGAAAGTGGATGGGATAAAGAAAACTTGGTACATACACATGATAGAATATAAGGCATCCATCAAGAAGAAGAAAATCATGTCCTTTATGGCAACATGGATGCAGAAGGAGACCATCATATAAGTGAACTATCACAGAAACAAAGAACTGAATATTGCATATTCTCACTCATAAGCTGTCCTGGGTCATGGGTCATATGAGCACAAGGGTGGAAACAGCAAACGCTGGACACTGCTAAGGGAGAGGGGGAAGAGGAAGGGAGAGGGTGCGTATAGCAACACACTAGGTACCAGGTGTGCTATCAAAGGGAGCAAGGTTCAGCTAGAAGTCCAAACCTTACCTGCATACAACTTATCTATGTTGTAAATACTCACATGCACCCCACAACTCTAAAATAAACTAAAAATAATAAAATACTAAATAAATCATAGTTTCAATTCTAAACTGATCTTAACATAAACCAGAGATAAGTTATAGAAAAACCAAAGCATCTTTATTACAACTACCTTTTCATAAACTGAATAGTTTCTTTTTTTCTTGCAATGAGAGACAGAATGGAAAAACTTGAATTTCATCATAAATGAAGTATTTGTTTTGCATTTTGAAGACATTCATCGAAACTTTGATAGGAAATTAAACTTTAATTAAACTAGATGAATTGTAATTTAAAATTATATTGAAAAGTAATGATTGTGGAAAGTTTGGGAAATAGTTTAAAACTTAAAGAGGAGAAAAAAATAAGTAAAATAAATAATCTTTGTCACTTTATTATGAATAAATGGAAGAAATAGAGAAAAAATAGTGAAAGAAGTTAATCAAAGGTAAATATTATCAGAAACAGCAGTTAACAGATTTTTATCAAATGTTTTTATCAAATTATTTATGTTGAACATAATTAGAAATGGCATCACAAAACAAAACTTGAAGGAATCCAGATTTTCGCTGTCCAAAACTATTGCATCTGATTCACTAATTTTTTTAGACAATTTTATTTTTCAGGCTTATTTTAATGCCACTGACTAATTTGATTCAAAATTAAAGATTAAAATACCAATGGATGACAGTTAACAGTCAATTGGGAAACGATTATGGCAACATAAGTGAAATATACAAAATTTAGAAATACTAATTCTTAAAAAAATGATGACTTGCTTCATTAATTTCAGTCTTTTTTATCCTTATTTTTTTAAAATACATCCTTGGAAAAGGTGTCTTTGCAGTATCAATTTTATAGATTTCCTAAATTGACTCCAGTGTTTAAAATAGCATGTCAAAATATATATGGAGCAAACAATTATAAAAATGAAGAGTGTTAAAATCAGGAAAAAATATTTTGACAAGATTGCTTTAAAACTACCTGTAAGTTCTCAATTTACTTTATCCTGTTTTATCTTTTTATATAGTTTGGAAGTATTTACTCTGAGTATCACAATACACATATGTGATGTATAACAATCCACTGATGTAAACATTTTTTCCTATTTGATGTGAAGTATGGAGATCTCATTTCCATTTAGTTTCCTTAACTTCTGACTTTTAAATTTTAATTAAAATATATCTGTTCTGAATTTTTTTGGTTTTATATTCTAGAGTACATTCTGCTTTTTGGATATGTAGATTTGTGTATTTTGCCAATTTTGAAAAGTTTTCAGAAAGTGTTTCTTCAAATACTTTTTAATCCCCATTCTCTTCTCTTCTTTTGGCATACTGAAGACACACATGTGAGATCTTTTATTATTGTTTCAGAGGTCGCTGTGGGTCACCTCAATTTTTTTTTTTTAAGATACTTTTTTATCCCATTAATACCAGGTGAATTCTCTTCTATCTTGACATTCATTTATTCTATTTCCTATCATATCTATTGTGCTATTAAGTCCACCTAATGAGTTTTTATTTTATGTTTTAATTCTAAAATATCCATTTGTATCTTTTTATAACATTGCCAGAGACCAACTCCAGCCAGGTTCAGGGTACCCCAAAGGTGGAGACGGCGTCAGCGATTGGGGGGAAGAAGAAAGAGGGAAAGAGAGAGAGAGAGAGAAAGAAAGAGACTGGACTCCGGTCTAGTGCATAAGCAATGTGTGTTATTGGGAATTACAACGGGTCTTTTATACACAAAGTCAGATGTGGGAGGGGTGTCCCCACCCACCAGAAACCTTAATCCATGAAAACTTAATCAATGATTGCCGTTAAACCCTTTTCATATGATAATCTTAAAATCCCATAACAAAGGATAACCTAATCCGTGACTGACATATTCTATAAACCTTTTTCATCCTAAACTGATTGATTTATGCCAAGTTAAACAATTCTATAGAAGCTTAAGTATTTACTTTACAAACGAAAGTGGCCCATCCCAGAATGTTTGGAATGTGGCCCAGTCCAGAGTTCACAGTGGGCTACCTGCAAGTAACCCAGCTGCATTCTTTCAAAAAATGACTGTCTTCTAAAACTATATTCTACAATTTACACCTTCAATAAATTCTAAGATCATGACCCAGAAACCTGTGACCAATACTAAGGCTCTTAGATGTGACATGAGTTTGAATTATAAGTTGTATGAAAGCCAAAACAGCAGTTTGCGGAAGAATGGGAGCAATGAGCTTCTAAAGTTAGCTTGTGTTTATCCCGGTCTCAGAGATTTTATGTTTTGAGCTCACAGGAGCTTAATCTGGTTAGTGCTGAGTAGAAAGGGGGAAGAAATGGGGTCAAATAGCTCCCAATCGCATCCTAGTGGTCTCAAGGTCAACGGCCCTTCCTGATCCCTAACGCTCAGTGGGCCTCCATGGCTGGCTCCCAACAGAACTTACTTTTTTGAGATTTTCTTTTATAAAGTTTGTTTCATGAGGATCTATAATTGATTTTTGAAAGAGTTTTATACAGCTTCTTTAAAATCCTTTTTAGATAATTTTTACATCTGATTCATTCCAGTGTTAGCATCAGTTGATTATGTTTTCTAAATCAAGTCAAGATTTTCTTGTGTCTTGGTCTAATAGGTAATTTTAAACTAAATCTTGGTCCGATTTTTATTATATTAGCATTAGGTCTTTAATATCTATCTTTATAATTTTATTTTGAATGCATACATGAGGTATTCTGAATCAGAGATGGAGTTCCTATTAAATATCTTACAGTAAATAATAAGTGGTAGGTGCCCCTAAGGGACTTTATCTTACCCCTAGGGAGACAAGATTAAAGCTTGTGGGAGTGCTTCCTACCTGGGTGGCTAGACATGTCATAGATAAGACAGAAGGAAAAAAAAATTCTCTACTTATGGAGAGAAATGAGGCAGATGACCTTGACCCCTTGATAGTGTCTCTTTATTTTAGACACTTGATATATAAATAATTTTGGTATATAAAAATTTTGGTGAGCTCCAGATAGACTTCATGTCTCAAATATTATAACCTACAGCTCTATCAAAGGTCCAGGATCTCACCTCAGTTTTCCTAACTCCGTAGTGGTTTAATCTAGAAATTACATGAGACTATAATCATTTGAACAAGTAGAAGAAACTTGACTACCCTTTTGGGTCAGAACAATTAATTAGACATATGGCTGTGGAACTAATTCTCATGCTATATAGTGCCTCAGGAAACTGACTTCTTATAGGAATTTTGAGAAAGCCAGGAAAGTTTTATTTCCCTACAGTTAGGAAATGCTTGGCCTATTTATTTATTGGTTTACTTATTTATTTATTTTTTACTGTTATAGATTTTGCCCACAGCAAAGCATTTGGCCTACTGTTTCAGGCTGCCAGTGGGATTATCAGAGTCTTTGCAGGTTTGTTTGGGTCTATGTCTTAGTCTATCAAAACTAATCTAACAAAAATACCATAGGCTAGATAGTTTATAAAAGTCAGAATTTATTTCTCACAGTTCTGAAGTCACAGAAATCCAAGATCAAGGAGACAGTAGTTTCATTGTCTGGTGAGAGGCCGTTTCTTGGCTCGTAGATGGCCATCTTCCCTTTGTGTCTTAACATGGAGAAAGGAGCAGCGGAGCTCTCAGAGACCTATTTTATAAGGGCACTAATCCAAATGGGAGGTATGTAGGTAGGTATGTCACACCTCCTAACACCACCCCATGGGGATTAGGTTTTAATATATGATGAAAATCTGTCTGGTTTATCTATTGCAGTTGGCACTCTACTTTTCCTTGCTTGTGCTGCTTGAGGGGAATAAAGGGATTTCCCCATACTGAAAGAGTGCAGTGGAGGTATATGATAGGATCCCACTGGTAACTCTTGTTCTCTGTTACCCCAAACTGGCAGACTCTCTCTGGGAAGTGAAAGGGAGGAAGGGGAGTGTCAGTCTTACATGGACACAATTTTCTCCTGGAAGGTAGTCTCACATTTGTCGGGAAAGGACAATACTTCCCTAACAGCTGCTTAATGTTTGTGGAACTGGTTATTGATTCCTATACTTTTGATGCTGTCAGAAGGGCTTTTTGACTGATTCAGAGGAAGAATAATCTATGTGAGCTACCTTCTGTTGCTAGGCTTGAGGTTGGAAAACTATATGTCTGAGTGGTTGTGTTTGTGTGTTCCTACTACATTTCAAAGTACTTTTTTGGTTGTCTTGATTTATTTCCACAGTTTATAGTTTTACTAAGTGGGGAAGAGAAGAAAAGAACAAGGAGAAACAGGTTTGTGTCATTTTGTCTAGACTGAAAATTTCTCACTGTCTATAAAGGAAGCAAAAATAGAAATCCAAGAATATGTACTTTTCATGTGTTTTAGGAAAAGAGGATATGCTGTACCACCATGGTCTATGAATGCATAAAAAATCAGTTTTAACACTATGAGAGATAAAACTCTAAAATTGAAGGAAAACTGGTCAAAAATAAAAATTGTGAAATCAAATTATTTTGTGATTATCTTTAAATATTTGCTTTAAAAAGTAAAACTTGCAATCATAGATTATCTATTATTGTGTGTATTTTAGAAATAAGAGACAATTTTATACATTGTGCTCTAAAGCTCGCCTAGTTTCCGCATTAAAAGATTTGGGTAAAATAAGGTCTTTATAAGGTATATAAGATGTATGTATGAGAGGAACCCCCAAACCCCCAGAATTTATTCATAAAAAATTGTGAATTTATTCTTACATGTTTAAACTTCAGTCACCTTCCATGTACTCTCAGTTTGATGCAATACACCTATCAAGATGCTTTTTTCACTGTTCAAAACCATTTTTGAACTAGTAGTTTGGATGTCTTTTAGTGCTTCTGCTGTTTTTGGTTTCACCTCTTAAGGACTTTTTCCACCCAGGGCAACAAAAACCAAGTCACTCCAGGCAAGAGTGAGTAAATAGGGCAGATAGAGTTGGGGGATTATGCTGTTTTTGGTCAAAAACTGCTGAAAACTCAGCACACAGAGTATAAGTGCACTTGTAAATCACCCACTATGAAATAGGCAAATGCTTTGAAAATATCTTCAAAAAAAATTCACTGATGCCAAACACAACCTCTCACTACAAAGCTAGCTGGTATGCTAATGCCAATGGGTTCCTAGAACCCTTACTTAGTGAGGGAAGCCTGTACTCCAAGTCCCACCCTCCAAAAAACAATTTTGTGTGTGCCCCCTTTATATATATAATTTTATGATTTTTAAAAACATTAGCTTTAACTGACTTTGATAACTAAACTATCTGCTACTATTGTGAATCACACAAGGTGATTTTTTAAAGCTGTATTTAACTATTGAGGCAATCTGCTGCTTTAGCTAGCTAGCATAAATCTGAGTTTCTTCTCGATTTTCTCACATGTTAGTGCATATGCACTGCATCAGTCAGCGATAAAACAATAGATTTTTGCAACATCTAGAATATTTTTCTGGGTTCAGGACTGGGCATAAAAGACAATCAGAATAAAAGAACATACAGGGATTTCAAAAGAAATTGTTAATGTAAAAACACTTTTCAAATAAATGTGAGTATAATCCCACAAGTTAGGTATATTGCAACCACATGGATCTTCCTGTGTGAAGATGAAGTAATCTAAGGAAGCAGAGCCTAGTGATGGAGAGAAATCATGTTTTAATGACATTACTTTGAGCTTTAAAACAAGCTGTGCCTAAAACTCCTCTTTCCTTTGGAATTTTCAGTAAGAGAAGATAATAAATTCCCTGTTTTAAGCCAGTTTATATAGGTGATTTTGTTTCTTATCACTCAAATCCTAAACATTCCTAAGAAATACAACTATTCCAATGTACTTTTATGTTTATTTCACTCTTTATCTTTAGCCACATCTTCCCTGGTAGATTAAAGTTTGCAGTGTCTGGGTTCAATTTAACCATGCAATTTTTTTTTTTTTTTTTTGGTTGGAGCATGTTCAGTTGGAAATGCTGCTTCAAATATAATTTCTCTCTTTCCACAAGCTATTTACTTACAGATAAGAGTACTCCAGAAGGACCTATGAAAATAACGATTATTCTTCATTACTGGGATCAGAAGAAAACTGGGCCATCTGTGATGTTCCCAATGGTAAATACTAAGTGGATGTCAAGCAAATAACAATGAGAGGCCCCAGCAGGTCTTTAATGGTCTGATAATGACAAAAGCGGTAAGTGACCTATATTATAATGGCCATAAATGATTATGAAAATAGATGAATCATTAAGTTTTCACTATTTAAAATTTTACCCTAAATAAAGGACATTCTAAGATGGAAATGAGGTTGAGGAAGAATATACTTGTATTATGAACCATAAAAATGTTTGCCTCAATGACATAAATTAAATCTAAATTGGAGTATTTAAAAGACAATTATTCTGCTTAAATGCTTAGTTTTTCTAAATTTACAATTCTAAAATAAAATGGTGGTTTAAAAGTATCATATAGCTCTATGCTGATTCCAGTTATATAAATTCAAATAGATATTCCTGTAGATTATTAGATAGTTCACCAACAAAATCAAATGCCCCATTTCTTCTCACACTTTATGTATCTCCTCGCTGTCACACAGCCATTGCAGTGTCAAAACAATGACAGGCTTTTATTCCATGGAGGAACTAAATGACCACACTAACGTTTTCAGAGTGGTTATTCTGCAGAGGTACTCAATAGCAAACCAAGGACATTATCTCTATTGCCCAACAGAGAGCTCATTTGGAAAAAAATTCACCATGCCAAGGACAGAAAAACCTTCTTTGTTCAGCCTGTTCATTTCAGTTCTCTTTTCTAGCAGTCTAGGTGATTAGTTGCCTACACCACAGTCTGATACAAACAAAGCTGTTAAAACTGTCCCAGCTTCGTCCCTACACACTGTCCTAGGTTCTCTATGCTCTATTCAAAATAGAATACTATTCTCATTGCCTACTCTGCAGACCTTCTCATGTCCTGGCCTGGGCTGATTCTCCTGGTCTAAACTTCTTTATCTTCTTTCTTCTTTGAACACTTTTTCCATTCTTTATGTTCTGGCTTATAACTTAGTTGCTGTGCACCTTCTTTTCTGTGTCAGTTATTCCTTTCTATTTCCACAGTAACCTATCCATCCCTTCATTTTATTTACTTGGGCCCAGTTCCTTGTTAAAGTGAGCTGGGAAAGAAGAGGTATTGTTCATTTTGCATAACTTGGATTTTATTTGTTTGTTTGTTGGATTTTTACAAGAATTTAAAAATGATTCAATGAATTAAGAATGGTTGCAAGAATATTCTAGGGGTCAGACCCTTTTTATAGTTTTGTAGTGTTCTACAGATCAACTTTGATACTGTGTAGTTGCTTTAATTATGATTATAAGATAGTATATTTTCTGTATGGTAAAATCTTAAAAATTACTAAGTTCATATTTTTATACAATGCTATATATGTAGTCATCGTCTCAGTTCACTTTGTTTTGCTATACCACAGGACCCAAAACAGTAATTTATAAAGAACATAAATTTATTTTCTCACTGTTTTGGAGCTGAAAAGTCCAAGATCTAGAAGCTGACATTTGGTAAGGGGCTTCTTGTTGTGGCATCCTATGGAAGAAGAAAGAAGGGCAAAGACGAGGTAGGAAGGGCTGACAACTTGTTCTTTAATAAGCAACACACTCCCATGATATGGAACCAACTTCATAGATATTGGCATTAATGCATTTATAGGGACAGGTTTGCCATGACCCCAGCACCTTCTATTAAGTCCAACCTCCCAACACATTGCCTTGGGAATCAAGGTGAATTGAGGAGTGGGGAGCTCTCAAACCACAGTGATCACAAAATAAAACTTCTTATGTTTAAGGCTCTTATCATATATAAAATCAAACAGATATTTTTAATTTATAACAGATAAAAACAGATATTTTTAATTTATAAATTTATAATTTATAAATTTGAATTTTTAAATTATAACACCAATGAATTTGAATAAACAGATTAGAGCATATTTTTGATTTATTGAAACTATAATGTTTATGAGTTGGGTATAGAAGTAAAGTGGAGATTGTGCATTTCACCATCTTTTTTCCTTTTCTTTCTTTTTTTTTCAATTTTGGCTAGGGTCTCACTCTGTCACCCAGGCTGAAGGGCAGTGGCATGATCACAATTCACAACAGCCTCGACCTCTTGGGATCAGGCAATCCTTCTGCTTCAGTCTCCCAAGTAGCTAGGACTACATGTATGTGCCACCATGCCCAGGTGTTTTTATTATTATTATTTTTGTAGAGATGAGTTCTTGCTTAGACTGTTCTCAAATTCCTGGACTTAAGAAATCCTCCCACCTCGGCTTTCCAAGGTGTTGGAATTACAAGAATGAGCCACCATGGTCAGGCATGCATTTTGCTTTTTTCTTGATCCTCATTTGAGATGTCTTTCTTATTGGTATGACTATATATTCTTTAAAGCAATTTATTGGTTCCCATTATTTTAAGTAGTCAATTCAATAATGTACCCACTAACTCTAATAATATTATATTATTTACTACTTCCAAAGGAAAGTTAAAAGCTAAGAGAGTAAAAGGGCTGCACTCAGGTACTATTCCAATTGAAATGTAAATATTCAGATAAGTTAAACAAGTAAAGCACCATATGGTAATAATATACAATGTTAGAATTCAAAGTCAGGTCTATCAGGTTTCAAGACAGGGGTCCCAGTCCTGCTGGACCACACAGCAGAAGTTGAGCAATTCGCAAGTGAGGGAAGTTTCATCTGTATTTACAGCCACACCCCATCGCTTGTATTACCACCTGACCTCTGTCTTCTATCAGATCAGCGGTGGCATTAGAATCTCATAGGAGCAAGAACCCTGTTGTGAACTGTGTATGCAAGGGATCAGGGTTGCATGCTCCTTATGAGAATCTAATGCCCAAAGATCTGTGGTGAAACTGAGGCAGTGATGCTAGTTCTGGTAGCAGTTGCAAATACAGATTAACTTTAGCAGTAAGATTTGACTGCACAGAGACCGTAATAAATCAGTTGCTTACAGATTCATATCAAAACCCCGTCAGTGAGTGACAAGTGAATTGATATACTTGAATTGTTCAGTTGCATCTGGTGACAGACTTATTTAGTCCATGCATGGCCCATCCATTGTTTTATTTAACACTTCCATTCATGTCTCCTCCTTATTGTGAGTTATATAGTTATTTTATTATATACTAAGATGTAATAGTAATAGAAATAAATTGTACAATAAATGTTATGCACTTGAATCAACCCCAAACCATCTCCCCTCACCCTTATCCATGGAAAAATTGTCTTCCATGACCCGATGCCACAAAGTTTGGAAACTGCTATTCTAAGGTCCTAATTCTTTCAATCACTATGCTTTGCTGATCAGTTTCTCTCATTATCTATTATGACCCAGTAACTGTTATTTCAGTACTTTAATAAATTCAGTGCCATTATATACAGATCACCAAAAACATTCAAATAATAATTATAAGTTCCCAAGATAAAATTGACAAAAATTCTTCCAAATGCTACTGTTTATATTTTCAGTAATCTCCCCAAATTAAAAACACATAGTATAGTTTAATTCTACAGCACTACCCCAGCCATTTCCTTCTCTTGGCAGACACACATTCCTTTGGGTTATAGTTCCCTTGAGTTCAGTTCCAAAGAAAGACCTGAGATGAAGATTGACAAAAGGTCTTTACATTCTGTATGCTTTACAGACATGTTATAATTTACAAACTTATGAATTTCTGGCCAAGTATAAAGAGAGAGCAAGGAGAGCTTGAAATTTGGAAGAAGGTGATTGTATATCACAAATTCCTGATTAATCATCTTACCATGTTGATTTTCTTTTTTTTTTTTTTTTC
>NW_007260377.1:2598192-2679071 GCF_000164805.1 Carlito syrichta
TGGCTCAGGCTATCCACTCACCTCAGCCTCCCAAGGCACGGGATTACAGGCTGAGCCACTGAGCCCAGCTACCATGTTGATTTTCATTAGCTATTTATTGCACCTGTCTTTTACATTTTCAAAGAATGCAACGTGATGGTTTTTTAGATAGTCTCTTTCATTCAATGAGTTTACTGATCATTCAGTGTAACTTTCATCTGTCTCTACATTTCAACTACCCATTTCTCTGTGTTTTGTCTCCTCCTATTGGAAAATACTCTTGTGAATCTGAAAATATATAGATGTTACTAGGAAGACTGCAGTAAAAGCAGAAGAAAATTATGATTTATTCTTAACCTAATGGTAATTAATTAAATAACTGGTATTTTTTACATAACAATATTATTATAGAGAGGTGTGGCACAAGTTACAATTAGGTGCATAAGTAGTCTATATGCAGGTAAAGTTTAGGTCTCCAGCTGGTCCTCACTTCCCCTGGTTTAGGACCAGATATGTTTTGTGTTGTTCTATCCCCCTCACCCCTTCAGCATATTTCCAAGTCTGCTGATCCTTCCCTTGTGCTATTGTGATTAATGTTCATGTCCCACTTATGAGTAAGAACATTTGGTATTTAGTTCTTTGTTTCTGTGGTAGGTTTTACGTTTAGGTCTTTGAGCCATTTGGAGTTTATTTCTGTGTATGATGATAGGTAGGGATACAGTTTCATTCATCCACATATGGTCAGTCAGTATTCCCAAAACCATTTGCTAAATAAGTTCTCCTCTCCCCAGTGGTTGATATTGATGGCTTTGTTGAATATGAGTTGTGTGAGAGACTGACATTTTGCTTCCAGAATCACTATCTTGTTCCATTAGTCTATATACCTGTTCTTGTACCAGTACCAGGCTGTTTTGATTACTGTAGGCTAATAGTAAAGTTTAAAATCTAGAAGTGTGGTATCTCCCTCTTTGCTCCTTTTGCTGAGGGTTGTTTTGGCTATTCCTTCTCTTTTTTGTTTCCATATCCATGTCTTTATTGTTGTTTGCAGGTCAGAGAAGAATGATGTTGGTAATTTGATAGGTATTTTGTTAAATCTGTAGATTGCCTTGGGTAGGATGGACATCTTGACAATATTGGTTCTCCCAATACATGAGCAAGGATGTTTTAGATATTTGGTATTATAAAGAAAAATAATTGAACATTATTTTTTCACTTTAAAGAGACTTACTTTTTATCATTTAGTTTTTCCTCAACTTTATTTTTTCTCATTTAAAAAAAAATTGACAAATAAAATTCCATGTTTTTTTGAATCTCAATATATATTCTGTTAGAATACAGATTTTATTAAGTATATTTTCCCTAGATCCATCTAACATAGCTTTAGGGTAAATGTTATGGTTTCAAAAGTTTTAGTTTGTTTTTATTTCACCCTCAGCCTGCTGTGAGTTATTTTCCTTATAGTTAGAAAGTCCATTGCTTTAAAGTTAATTGGCACTATCTCATAAAATAAGTTTTCCTTATATTTGCTGTCATGGTTTATACCGACTATGCCCTAAAGAATCTTACGAAAATTGAAAGCTGCAAAAAAATCTGAGGAAGTATTGAATGAACAGAATAAATGGAAATATTTTATAGGATGTTTGAGACTACATCAAGAATTAATTAAAATGAAAAGAGGCTATTTGGCACCTATTAGACTGCCTATGCACTATTCCAAAATGTGTAACTTGAGATAAGAAGAGACCTATTATAATAGAAGAAAGTTGCTGAATTTTCACAGGATCATAGATTTGCTAGAGCAAAAGAAAGTATCTGCCATCTTCCACACTATAGACCAAACACAGTCTTGGGATACATGTCACTACAGGTTTATATGATCAGTTAGAGAGGTGACCAAGTTGTGGGTGGTTCAATGAGATTGATCTGCCAAGAGTGAAGGAAATTAGAGGATAGGTTTTCTGTGGAGAATTTAAAAAAAACAATAAAAAGCCAACTTTTCTTTGTTTTACTTTTTCACTGTCATTCTATACTGACAATTCCAAATAGTGCCAGTGCTAAGATGTTCCCTCAAGGTTGAATATCTCTGCATTCTCTCTCCTTTGGTGAATCACTGATTAAGTGTCAAGAATGGAGCTTGTCACATGTACCAGTGTTGCATTTGATTATAGGACAAAATGGAATCTAGTGGCAACTCTGGTCATTTATTTCACCTTTCAACTCTCATGGTTATGTGTTGAGGAGGGAAAAACTGGTAGTATTTCCCCGGATACTACTTAAATGGATTTCATAAAAGTCTGGGCTTTTTTTTTTTTTTTTTTTGACAAGGATGGATAAGGGTAGAACCAGAAGAAAACTGGAATATTGAAAAATTTGTTTTAGATAATTTATTAAGACATTAGTTTCTTAAAGATTATGTCTTAAGTTTGTACAAAGAGAGATGAAGGATTGGTTTAAAAAGAGAAAAAAGTTTGATTCTTTGTTGAGATGGCTTCTCAAGGTGTTGCCATATAACAAATCTATACCCTAGTTGTCTTAACTTTAGCTCAGTGAGTTTCTCATTCTTCATTTATTTTAACCCTTTCCTAGTGTTTAATTTTTTTCCCCTTTTCTTTTCACATTCACACAAAGTCACACACGTAGATTTAGGAGAGATAATAAAAATACATTTTTAGATTTTATTTTAATTTAACAAAAGAGCTATCTTTGCTTGTAATCTTTTTTTTTTTCCTACCTGCAGTGAAATTCTAACATTACAAATGCTAATGGGCAGAGAAGGGAGGTATATGGACTGTGAATGTTCGAACAAGAACACTAAATATTAATTTAGTGATTTTAGTATTACTTGAGAGCCTGCATACATTCTAACATTTTTCCAGCACAATTGGATATAAAGATATTAAAGTTTATATATATATATATATATATATATTTCCTTTTTAAAAATGGCAAATACATTTTTAAAGTTAAAACCCATTATTTTCTTTTTATTTTTTTCCACAAGCATGTTAATTTTTAACAACTATGAACTCCTTTTAGAAAAAATTCTATGACTCAAAATAATTTCAGAAACTATCTTCTTTAAGGTCCACTTAATACTTTAATACTTGTGTCACTGTGAGAATCTATAATACATAGAAAGGAAGGCATCAGTCCCTCATATCCTATATCATCTCCGTGCAATAGAAATCTGTGATATTAGAAATGTGTTCTGTGCTACCTAATACAGTAAACCACAATGACTTTTTAGCACTTGTACTAATATGGCTAAGTAACTTGATTTTTAATTTTGGTATTGTAGTTAACAAAGTTTAAATTGCCACAGGGAACTAGTTGCTACCATATCATCCTCTATAGTTTGTGATAATGCATTTGAAACATACTCACTTATGCTTTTTTCTCCTTGCTTTTAATAACACCAGGAAAAGGTATTATTTTCCTTTTTGTATTTTAGTCAAAATGGACTATGCTATTTTTTTTTCTTTTTTTTGAGTTGGAATTTCACTCTGCCGCCCAGACTGGAGTGCAGTGGCCGCTCTCGGCCACCGCAGCCTTGAACTGCTGGGCTCCGGTGATCCTTCTGCCTCAGCCTTCCAAGTAGCCGGAATTACAGGCATGTGCTACCACACCCGGCTGATTTTTTGATTTATGATAGAGATGAGGTCTCGCTGCCCAGGTGGGTCTCGAACCCACGGGCTCAGGCAATCCACTCACCTCAGCTTCCCAAAGGCACAGGATTACAGGCTAAGCCACCGAGCCCAGCTGGACTATGCTATTTAATTAACAAACATACCCTGAAGTACCAGTGACTTAACAAAGCAAATTTTTGTCTTTCTCATTCTAAGTCCAGCAGGCCGTTATGATTCAGAGTTTTATTAGTCCTCTAAGATGTTATAACAAAATACCATAACTTTGGTAAGTTATAGACAGTAGTATTTATTTCTCACAGTTCTGGAGTAAGGTACTGGCACATTTGGTATCTGGTGAGGTCTCATCTTTTTGGTTCGTAGATGGTACCTTTTCACAGTGTCCTTACATGGTGGAAGGGGTAAGAAATCTCTCTGAGGTCTCCTTTTTTAAGATTACTGATCCTATTCATGAAGGTTCCACCCTCATGACCTAGTAACTTCCCAAAATTCTGACCACTATCACCTTGGGGGGATAGGATTTCAACATATAGCACAAACATTCATGCCATAGCATAGGGTAGAGGGCACTTCTGTCTTTCAGCTCTACTAAGTTATTTCATGGTATTGATGGCTACAGTATAAAGTAAAGAGAAGAACTAACACAGTCTCCTAGTATGCTCCCACCAGAAGTGACACGTGCTACTTTCCCTCCCAGTCCATTAGTCAGGATAGTCCCAAGACCTTCAAGAACCTGTGGGAAAGCTGGAAAGTCCTCCTGGAGTCCAAGAAGCAGGGAGAAAGCCATTACAGTCAACACAATAAATCATTATTGCTCTGTATGTTAACTGTGAGATCATGGACACATCTGTCAGGCTCTGCAAGTTTTAGTTTCTTCATTCTTTTAAAGCAGGCATGTTAAAACAGATTGCATAAAAGTACTCAAGGATTAAATAGGATATTCTTGCAGGTATCGCATTGCACTGAATCTTTCTTAAACTAAATACTTGGATTTCTGGGCAAGATAGCAACGAACTGGTCAGACTGTGAGAGTCTCTGCAAAAGCGAGTGACCATAAAGACTCTGCAGGAGTGAGTGTGTGCCGGTGGGTGGGTAAAAGTTCATCTGAGGGGAGACTGGGGTTCATGCACCCAGGAATCTCCTTCAGAAGTGGCTGCTACTCCTCACCACCCTGAGATTGGAGACCCGGGCACACAGGATTATCTACTATTCTCACAACTCTCTTGAGAGGAGGCAGCAAAGAACAGCCGCCCCTCAGCACTGGTACCTGAACCATGCCAACACCTGCAGCAGCAGACCTAGCATGAGAAGGCAGGTAGTAGAAATCTGGAATAAAGTTCCAACACTGGTGACAGGACACTGAAGGGTGCCATATTGTCAGTTTTGGACCAGGCAGAGACTTGCATTGTGCTCCCAGCTCTGTCCAGCTTCCATCTTGGGACCCAGAGGCTATTATCACATCAGACTTGTAGGGACAGAAACCCCTCCTCCATGCTGGAACAGGCACAGATCTGAGTGGGAGACTTGACGGCAGCAGCAGCAGTAGCAGCAAGTGGGGTGAGTCTGGATCTGATCCATCCTCCTCAGTAGTCTGTGGGGCATCTGACCTATGCTTAGAGCAGCCCTATCAACCTTTGGTGAGAGTGGAGGGGAGGAGCTGGAGACCAGAGCTGCTCCCCTAGGGCAGAGGCCTGAAAGGAACTTGGACTCACAGAAACTGCCAGAGAGTGAGTTGTTGGTTTTTTTTTGTTGTTTTAGTGTTAGCTTTTTTCTCTTCTCTCTTTGTTTTTGTTTATGTTTTTGTGCTTGCTTTGTTTCTGCTAGTTTATTTATTTATTGTTTTCAGATTTTCTGTTTATGTATGGGTGTTTTTGAGGGAGAGTACACTAATGGGGGTTTTTGTTTGTTTGTATAATTGTTTCTATGATTTTGTCTTTTTTTTGTTTTTTCTGTCTTTGTTTGTCTCTGTTTATTTGTTAGTTGGTACACCTGTCTGTTTTTCCTCTTCTTCTGTCTCTCAACCTCTCTTTCATCTTCCTCTTTCCATTATTTTTCCTTTTCTTATCTCCTTTTTCTTTCAGAGGATAGACAGACACACCCACTGCATGGACAGATTGTGAGGCAGTGGGAAGTGGGTTCCAGAGGGCTCCACTAGGAACTGCGGATAGTTTTAGAATCACAGCATTCTCCTCAATTAATCTCAAAACTGCAAAAAGCACAGGCCCCCATCCCTAGAGCTTCAGAATTGAATAAAAACAGAGGATCTACATGAGGAATGATAGGAGACTGAGCAAGCAGAAATAAAAGCTATCCCCCATCACTGAACAAAATAATTAAAGAAGAGATTTTTTAAAGTGGGGGAGGGGAGGAAAACCTATACAAATGAAGAAAAAACAAAGGAAGACTCTAAGTCTCACACAGACCCCTGGGAGGTTTTACACTGAGAATTCAGACTCTGAAACTCAAACAATGAAGAGCCCCCAGAATGACTGGTCTCAAACCACAAAAGAAGCAGCATTATTCACAATAGCAAAAACATGGAACCAATCATGCTGACAATCGAAAGGGGACTGAAGAAAAAAAAGGGGTACATATACACGAGGGAATATTACATAGCCATAAGGAAGGACAAATTATGAACTTCATAACAACTTTGAGGGACTTAGAGTCTATAATACTGAGTGATCTATCACAGAAACAAAGAACTGAGTATCACATGTTCTCACTCATAAGTGGACCTTGAGCAATTATCATAATACTATAAGAAAAAGATTGTCAGTAGTGGGAAATTACTGGCAGGGGAGGGGATGGGATTGGCAGTAGAGGGATTCTGCCAGGGGAAAGGGGACACACCTCATCAACAAGGATACTTGCATAATGAACATTTTTATACTTAGTCCTGAATTGTACACCACATCTTTAAGATAAAATAAAAACTTTAAAGTAAAATAAAAAAAATAACCAAATGCTCTTCTGAAATTACTTATTGGCTATAATGTTTACTATCTGGAGAATGGGCCACCTGAGACCCAATAACCGCACTATATAATATGTCCATGTAACAAACATGCACAATACCCCAAATGTAAAATAGAAATGGAAACAAAAGTAGAAACTAAATAAAAATGGAAAATACAATAAATTAAGTTAAAAAAAAGAGTAAATGCTCAATAAATGTTAGTTTTATTGTTTTCTTGGGTCATCATTTGTTTTTAATACCTAACTCTCTCTTTGGCTGTCAGTTCACATGCATGCACTCTAAATACATCCATTTTAATTTCACTTAGCGCTATGTTTGAATTTTTTCCTGCTAGGACAGGAAGAGAATTCAGTGAAAAAAGATAAAGTAAATATGAAATATGATGAGTCTCAGAATATCTTTTGACACAAAGCCATATATTACCTAGTCATAGTATACATATTTGGTAACTGAATTAGTAGAGAAAGTCATATTAAAATTTAGAAAAACTATAAAATTCAGCTGAGAATTAGAATATTTTTTCTCTTTAATACTTCAGTAGTAAAAATTCTGTAAACTTAAAACACCATGACAAACAAAATTGTCGCATTTTTAGATATAATGTGAACAATTTTCAGAAGGGGAGCATTAATTGGAAATTAATCAGGTAAATGAATACCCGATAAACACTAGAATCACAGTATGTCTATGTAACTAGGGAACAAGTGTCAGGTGCTCTCAGAAATACTTAAACCATGTATTCTTATTTTAGGGGATATGAGACCTTCGTATTTGAAATTACTTTGGAAATGACTTCTTTTCATGATTTTGATAAGAAAATACCATGTGTGTTTCTTCTTGACTGTGTATAATCAGTTTTAAACTGTATTCAATGAAATGAAGCTGCTAGATTTATGTCTTTTGACAATGATTCAAGTTATAAGAGTTAAATTTCTTCATATGAATATACTAGAAAGACAACAACAGAGATACTCGGTTCTTGAAACTAAGACTGCTTGTCCAATGTTATGCCTCATTAATGTGTACTGGAAGCTGAAAAAGCTTAGTCCCATATTTCAGTGCAGGAGCAGATTGTGGAGTTCCTTGAAATTCTTTCTTTTTTCCAACTGCCTGATTCTTCTCATGACAGTTGTGTAGCCAGTGGCAGCAGCAATCCTGGTTTGGGCTAGGATATATTTCAAAATTGCCTATGCTACTGTCATATAATTTAGGCTACAATTCTTTTATTCATAAATCGTTTGAGCATGAGAAAGTGTAAAGAATGATGGAGTCCATCAGTGATGTATTCATTCATTTATTCCATGTTCAGCAATCCTTATTTCCAATAAACTGCTATCAATAACTGTCTTGCCTACCTGTAATAGTTATTATAATTCTCAACCTTGAGGAAGAATTCAGCATTAATAATTTTATGTGCTGCTTTTGTTATTTAACACAGACTTCACTATATCTTTACATATTAATTTTTTTTTTTTGAGTTGGTATCTCACTTTGTTGCCCAGGCTGGAGTGCAGTGCCATGCTCATGGCCACCACAGCCTCAACCTGCTGGACTCAAGTGATCCTTCTGCCTCAGCCTTCCAAGTAGCTGGGACTACAGCCATGCACGATCATGCCTGGCTAATTTTTTGATTTATTGAAGAAGTGAGGTCTTGCCAAGTTGCCCAGGTAGATCTCAAACCCATGGGCTCAGGCAATCTTCTCACCATGGCCTCCCAAAGTGCTGGAATTATAGGTATGAGCCACTGCACCCGGCCTTATATATTAACTTTTATATCACTTTGCATATAAGTATTCTTTTATGAAGCTATGATTTTTAACATATAAATAGAAATCCAAATTTTACACAACTTAATAAATGTAGATTTAATATAAGGCAGTTTATTTTATTTCGATAGAAAATGGAACCCCTTGGATGCCACACTATTTTGCATGCATGTAGACATGCATGCATGTTATTAAGTTTTCATCCCTATATAATCACCTTTTAATTTTAAACTTCATATCTGAAGTGTTGAGCATAAGAGACAATCATTAACAAGAATTAGAGTGTTTTCCAAGTTCTCATAAATTAATTATGTCCATAATTTTCTTGCCACTTCTTCTAAAACTGATTATGATATGTTTGTGTGTTTACCTCAAAATTCTATCAAAGTATAACCCAAGGAATTTATTTTCAAAATGGAAGAATTTTCAGATCAAGTTACCTTCTGTAAACCCCAATTTCATGTTGGTAAAGGAGGCAAAAATTAAATAAAATAGAATGGACAACACTTTTATAAGAATGGCATTGGCATTGATAGTACCAATGAGATACCTCAGCAAAACATGCCTTTCAAATCAGTCTGTTCTGACATAAGTTTCTAAGCAAAATTACTCATTAGCATTTAATCAAGAAAATTCCAGCCCCTGTATCTGCCTCTGGCAACTGTCATGGTACTGTACTTAAATGATGAATAAAGTGACAATGAAAACATAGAGTATTCATAGTTAGAAGTGTCAATTTCTAAGAATGGAGTAGAAATCATTAGTTCTAGACTGAGTGTATATTAAGATAATAATTTCTTATCACATTTTAGTACAATCTTAATACTTATTTTATAGTGAGAAATATAAAACATGTTAAAATATAAATATATACAATATAAATAAGTGTGTTTAAATCCTATAATGCAGAGGAAGTGTCAAAATATAATTTTTCAGAATAATACATATACTTTGACATGTATTTGCTTTATAATTATTGATAAAACATAAACATTTATTTGTTAGATATTAGACTGAATACAGAGAGCTGCCTACACTCCTTTTCATGGTTGCATTAAATGACAGAATGTCTAAAGTTTAATGGAGAAGGAAAAAATATATACTAAGAATAACAAGTAAAAAGAATAGGAGATATGTATCAGGAAAAGATTTGTTTGCAAGTAACAAAAATCATGTTGCATTCAACTTAAGCAGAAATAATTTAGTACAGGGAATTTTGTAAGCACAAAAATGTTAGAAGATCTAGAAAAACATGCTTTATGTTGCCTTCAAGTAATGACTCCCCAAACTGTAATTTAATCCAGCATAAAAACAGTTTCCTGTTGATCCCGGAAGCACACTTTCTTGATATAATCTTAGAATTAGAAGACCACCATCAGAACTGTAGTCTTCAGAACAAGAATATTTATGCTACAGTTCTCTACAGCAAAATGAATGTCTTGTACACTAAGTCTGTTTTGCTTCATTCAACTCACTTTTGAATATAATTTGTAGAACCCAAACTGCAAGGGAATTTAAGAATAGAATGCAGGCTTTTGTTTGTTTTGTTTTTAGCTTTCCAGCCTCTGAAATAGATGGGGGCATAGTAGAATATAGTATTGACTACATGATTAATTAGTTAATGGTTCATGCTTGTCACAAGGTGAGGAAATAAATATTTGGAAAATTTTGGAAAAATGGAAATTAAGCATCAGACTGACAGATCAAATATAAAGCACAGCACACCAAAGAGAGAGCAACAGTTTTCTAGGTAGAAACAAAAAACAAGTTCAGAGTAAATATATAATAAGGAAAAGTATGACATGAGGACGTAGTTAGAGCAATTAATTAAGAATTGAAATGAGAATTCTAGTTTCAGTCACTGTTTTCCCAATTCATAAAATTGAACTGGCCCATTGTCTTGTAAAAGAAGCTTTAAAATGTTTCTTTCCAAGACACAGATACGAGCTCAAAGGCTGCATTTCCTTCACTATAGATTAAATCCCACAATTTGATTCTAAGGTAATCTATATTTATATACTGACAGTATTGTAAATGCCAGAGATTTGTTCTTGATGTTAGAAACCGTCTACAGATAAGAACAGAAGCTTAATTATTCTTTTAGAGCAGACTATAAGTACCATACTATTTGAGAAGATAACATATAAACATTGGAAGTATAGGTATATCTTATTTTATCATACTTCACTTTATCATGCTTCACAGATGTATTTTTTCCCTAGAAGTTAAAGGTTTATGCCAAACCTGCATTAAGCAAATCTATCAGTGCCAATTATCTGCCACAACATGTGCTCATTTTGTGACTTTATGTACCATTTTGGTAGTTCTTACAATGTTTCAAACTTTTTTTATTATTATCTGTTGTGGGGATCTTTGATATTATTACTGTAATTGTATTGGGGATGGATTCATGAACTGTGCCCATCTAAACCATGAACTTGATGGTAAATGTTGTATGTGCTCTGACTGTTCCCCCAACCAGCTGTTCCCCTCTCTCTCTCCCTTTCCTTGGGCCTCCCTATTCCCTGAGAAACAACAATATTTAAATTATGCCAATTAATAATCCTATACTGACTTCTAAGTGTTAAGATGAGAGGAAGAATTATGTCTCTCACTTTAAATAAAAAAACTAGAAATGTTTAAGGTTCATGAGGAAAGCATGTGGAGAGCTAAGATAGGTCAAAACTAGGCCACCTGTGCCAAACAATCAAGTTGTGAATGAGGAAAAAAATTAGAAGAAAATTAAAAGTGCTACTCCAGTGAACACACAATGATAAGAAAGCAAAACAGATGGTTTGGACAGAAGATCAAACAAGCCACAACATTCTGGTAAACCAAAGTCTAATTTCAAGCAAGCCCCCAATTTACCTTGATTCTATGAAGGTTGAGGGAGATGAAGAAACTTCAGAAGAAAAGTCTGAATCTTACAAAGGTTGGTTCATGAGGTTTAAGTAAGGAAGCCATCTCTATAACCTAGGCGTGTATGATGAAACAGCAGTGCTAATGTAGAAGCTGCCTCAAGTTATCCAGTAGATCTAGCCAAGATAATTGATGAAGATGGTTACACTGAAAAACAGAATTTTAATATAGATAAAACAGCCTTGTATTGTAAGAAAATGCTATCTAGGATTTTCATAGCTAGAGAGAAGTCAACGCTTCTCTTTAAAGCTTCAAAGGATGAACGAACTTTCTTGTTATGGGTTAATTCAACTGGTAACTTTTACCATTTACCATTTACCATTCTGAAAGTCCTAGGGCTTTTAAGAGTTATACTAAGTCTGTTCTGCCTGTGCATATTAAATGGAACAACAAAGGGTGAATGACAGTACATCTATTTAAGGCATGGTTTTAACCCCACTGTTGAGACCTACTGCTCAGAAAAGAAAAAAAACAAAAAACTTTCAAAATATTGCCACTCATTGACAATGCACTTAGGCTACTCAAGAGCGCTAATAGAGATATACAAAGAGATTAATCTTGTTTTCATATCTGGTAACACAACATCCATTCTGTTGCCCATAGATCAAGAGTAACCTCAACTCTTAAGTATTATTATTTAATAAACACTTTTGTAAGGCTATAGCTGCCATAGATAGTAATTTCTCTGATGAATCTGAATGTACTAAATTTAGATATTCCTGGGAAGGATTCAACATTTTGGATGCCTTCAAGGAGATTCATGATGCACGGGAGGAGGTCAAAATATACACAACAAAGGGGACTTGTAAGAAGTTGATTCCAGGCTTCATAGATGACCATGAGAGGGTCAGGATTTCAGAAAAGAAAGTACTATTGATGTAGTGGAAATAGCCAGGGAACTAGAATAAGAAGTGGAGTCTGAAGATGTGAGTGAACTGCTGCAATCTTATGATAAAACTTGAACAATAAGAATTTGCTTCTTAGGGATGAGGAAAGAAAGTGAGAAGGTAGTTTCTTGAGATGAAATCAACTCCTGGTGAAGCTGTAGTGAAACTAGTTGAAAAGACCCCAAAATATTTAGAATATTATACAAACTTAGTTGATAAAGTAGTGGCAGGGTTTGAGAGCATTGACTCCAACTTTGAAAGAAGTTCTACTATGGATAAAATACTACTAAACAGCATCACATGCTACATAGAAAAGTCAAATAAATGTTACAAACTTTTAAATGTGAAAAGAAAAGTCAATAAATGTTACAAACTTTGTCTTATTTTAAGAAGCTGTGACAGCCAATCCCACCTTTAGTAACTATTGCCCTCATCAGTCAGTATTTATCCACACTGAGTCAAAACCCTCCACCAACCCAAAGAGAACTCACTGAAAACACAGATTGTTAGCATTTTTTAGCAATAAAATATTTATAATTAAGTTATGCACATTTTTACAAATAATGTCATTGCATACTTAATAACCATAATGCAGTATATACATAATTTTTACATGAGCTGGGAAACCAAAACATCTGTGTGATATACTTTATTGCAATATTCAAACCCACAACATATCCAGGGCATGTCTATATACAAATTTAAGAAAAGATTCAAAAGAAAGATCCAGATTCTAATACAATCATCTTGTCTTCTTTTAATAAATTGTGACAGCCAACCCCACCTTTAGCAACCATCACTCTGATCAGTCAGTATTCATCAGGGGCTTAGTACGTCCTAACTAAAACCTATATAATAAGTAATAGGAGAATAGTTGTCAAATAACTAATAAAAACCAATACTATTAACATCGGCTGCTTTTGTGAATTGGGATTGAAGATATAATTGAAGGAGAAAGACAATTCTTATGTACATGTTATGTGGTACTTATAAACTATTATAAACTTGAACTCTCCTGTTGTCATTGGCCTCTCAGTTATTCCATGTTTTTTCACCAAATATTCAAGACCTGGCTTCCCCCTTTAGACTGACTCTGACCATGAGGATGAGTGGCATGGATATTTCAACCATTCTTGGATCCTATACTTGGATCATTGCTTTTTTTGTTTGTTTGTTTACTCATTCACACTTACTCCATCCATTACTTGAAGTTGGTACCACCAATATGTGGATGAGCCCCAAGTCTCTATGTCTAGCTCACTGGCTTCCCTTACATTTCATATACAGATAAAGAGCTTCCTGTTAGTCATCTCTACCTAAGTATCCCATAGGCATCTTAACTCTTCATGCCCGATGCTGGATATTTATTCTGTGGAATCACCAGTGACCTAAAAGAATATGTAGTCTTAGTTCTTACTTCTCCCACACAACCAATCCCTCAAGTTTCTTTGATTTAATTTTTCTCCATACCAATATTTACTATTTCTGTCCTACAGATCTCTATTCATTTTGCTATTTTGGGCTGTCATCTTTTCTTGTTTAGACCCTTACAATTGTGTCCCCTCCCTATATTCCCTGCTCAAAGCCATCTATGAGAGGGCTAACAGAGAGATTTATCTGAAAATCTAATCCATCTACATCTTGCCTTTGCTGGTTCCAGTTTACCAAGAAAATACAGTCTAAGAGCCTTAATATAATGATTATGTGACCCTCCACGTCACAGGTATCTTTAGGCTTTAAAAAATTTCCTCCTTTGTATTTTCTGTTTGCCCAATTCCAAATAATTTGCCATCTGCTACACACATACCAAATTGTTTCTCTGCTCCATACCACAGTTTGCCTTCTCACTATTCTGCTTCCTAGGCTGCTAACCAGTTCTCAAAAGTCCTGCATGCCTTGTCCCTCTCCACACTTAGTAATGAACATCTTCTAAATACTCATATCCAATATTGTGTATATTTAGTGTGCTTTGCACTTTCCAGTTTGTCTTAGAAGAATCTTTCTTGTGGCTCTGTTTTCCAACTAGGGTGTTAAGATTGCTGAAATCTTGGGATCAGCATCTGTGTCTTAATTATTCTTATTTTGTTAACACATCAACTCAACATTTATCAAATATACAAATTAATTAATAAACAAAAGACCCATTGATGATTGTTATCAATGTCATAATCTACCTTTTACATGGTAGAAGAGGTGTTCTTAAACTGCCAGTACCTCTAAGCATTTTCTAAAAACAAAACAAAACAAAAAACCTAATTGTATTCCACAGAAATTATTTCCTAAACATTAAAAATGTTATCTAGAAGCCGGGCTCGGTGGCTCAGCCTGTAATCCTGCGCCTTTGGGAGGCTGAGGTGAGTGGATTGCCTGAGCCCGCGGGTTCGAGACCCGCCTGGGCAGCAAGACCTCATCTCTACAGTAAATCAAAAAATCAGCCGGGCGTGGTAGCGCATGCCTGTAATTCTGGCTACTCAGAAGGCTGAGGCGGAAGGATCACCGGAGCCCAGCAGGTCGAGGCTGCGGTGGCCGGGAGCGGCCACTGCACTCCAGTCTGGGCGACAGTGTGAGACTCCAACTCAAAAAACAAAAAAACAAAAAAACAAAAAAAATAAAATGTTATCTAGAATATTCAATGAATAAGAAGGTAAATATAGAACTTTCTTTTCATTTTGTGTGTTGCTTCGGCCTTAATAAAATTGTGCCTCTGAGCAGATGCCTCCAGGTGTCAGTCGGCAGGAAATCATTTAAAACTGGGGCACACCAGGGTAGTCTCCATGGAAGCAGAAATTAACCCCCAGGAACCTCATATGTTTTAAAAACCATTAGGCGCACATCTGGCATAGCCTCCATCAGAGACAACAATTGAGGCAAATTCCCATTATAAAATACAAGTAGAAGAAAGAGCAGTCACATTAATAATCATTTCTTATACTACTGCAAACCTGCCTTTAAAGTGATCTATGTTTTACATGAATATTCAGAATAAATAGCCACAATTTAATCTTTAAAAGTATTCTTTTCCCAAATTATAAATTATCTGAAATCAAACCATTATATTCAAGTCATAGATATTTAAGATTGAGAAACATATTTTTGTCAAATACTTTACCCATGCTTTTGCCCATTGCACATTTTTCTTTTTAAAAAATGTGTATGTGTCTTTAGATATGTTATCTCAAGTAATGTTTCAACAACTCAGAGAAAGACTAGGCAAAGCTTGTACATTCATTATGAAAAAATATTGTGGTCTAATTATTCTCATTGTCCAGAAAAAGTACTTAAACATCATAATTTATTTATTTAAAAAAATATGATCCAGGCACTATTTTAAGTGTTTTCTAAATACTAATTTACTACTATATATTAGTAAGTAAAAACTCATTTAATTCTCATAACAACCCTCCAATAAAAGTAGCGGCTATTATTATCTGCTTCTTTTCACAAACAAGAACACTCAGACCAAGATTCTTTAAGACATTTTCCCAGGTCGCACAGTTAAATTGTGGCGGAGTTGAAATTTGACCTTGTTTAGTTTGGAATCAGGGTTCAAGACCCTAACTTCCACATCATGTTAGCTTCCTCTTGTTTCTATCACACAGGTCAAAGTTTCAAGAAGCAAAGGCTTAAGGAGACCTGTATGGACCTTATTTCATGCAAAGATTTGAGATTTTGAAAGAAAGAAAAGGACATGAATAGAATTTGTATCACAGATTTGTCCTCTTGTATTTTTCATTGCCCTCATCTGAAATTAACAACTTCTTATGCTCCTCTTTCAGCCTTTTATTTTTGTGACCTTCACTGCAATAAGATTAAATAGTGAGCCCCTGTATCATAAAGAAAAAATTTATCTTAATAAGCAGTTCTATACAAAAGTTGCCTTTTGCTTTTTAGATCTATTTTAAAATAAACTTTGAGAAGTACAATTTAAAAAAATCACGAATTTAACAACAGTACCCTATTACCTGCATTGTAATTGTCAATATGATATTACAAAATGAAATGAAATTCAGAATAATATTTTTCTAGCTATATCCATTGAAATTTCCCAGGATCAATTTCAACTTCATGTTTCATGCAAACATCTCAATTCTTGTCTCCAAATACTGTTTTCCACTAAATGGAATCATGGTTCTGTAGAGAAATTGTCAAATTAATGTTTGGAGTTGAAAGGTGCAAGGTTAGCCTGGAATACATGCTATGTTGGAAAGCAAGACACCTTTTAAATTTAATTGGTTCATGTTGAAGTCCCAGAAGCTAAAATAACAGAGGATCACAATGGCCAAGTAGAGACAACTTTAGGTTAAAAGAATATTAGTTGAGTTTGTCTAGTTCACAGAGAATATGAAAAATTATGAGTCCATAATGAAACACAAAAAATAAAATATTAACCGGGTGTATTAATGAAGGTGAAGGGAATAAAATGCATTTCTGCCGTGTCTTGTGAATTAATCATTTTGTTATTATGGATTAATTTACTATTGTAAAAACAAATGCAAAAATTGGTAAATGTAAATAAAATAGAATGTATTGTCTAACTCTACTGACTTAAAATGACCTTCTAAAATTGTCATCATAGTCCATGGAATAAACTTGCAAGAATCCTGAATTCAACTGGATATAATTTTAAGTACCCTTAAAAAGTTTTAATCTCTTAAGTTTATAGAAGAATGGTAAACTTTTTTCCATTTTTGAATGAATTTAAAATACATTTTGTAAAGAATAGGACTTCCAAAATGTCAGAATGAAATTGTGAGGAACTTTAGACTTGAAGTTAAAAGGGAGAGTCGCTGTGGTATCCATAATTAACTTAATGAAGACCACAGTGAAGATTCAAGGATGGTGTGGAAACAGGAAATTATATGAAGAGCTACTCTTATATACTGGAAAAAATATCCCTGGACAATACATTTATTTATTTTTTATTTTATTTTATTTTATTATATTTTATTTTATTTTTGAGTTGGAGTCTCACTCTGTCGCCCAGTCTGGAGTGCAGTGGCTGCTCCCGGCCATCACAGCCTCGACCTGCTGGGCTCCAGCGATCCTTCCGCCTCAGCCTTCCAAGTACCCGGAATTACAGGCATGTGCTACCACGCCCAGCTGATTTTTTGATTTATTGTAGAGATGAGGTCTCGCTGCCCAGGTGGGTCTTGAACCCGCGGGCTCAGGCAATCCACTCACCTCAGCTGGACAATACATTTAAATGAGACATCTACATTCTTGTTCTCCATTGAGTAATTCTAACAGTGAGATCTTCCTTTCCTACTTCCAATCATATTTAATTTTTTTTTTTTTGAGTTGGAGTCTCACTTTGTTGCCCATGCTGGAGTACAGTGGCATGCTCATGGCCACCCCAGCATCAACCTGCTAGGCTCTGGCCATCCTTTCCGCCTCAGCCTTCCAAGTAGCCAGAACTATAGGCATGTGCTACCACGCCCGACTGATTTTTGATTTATTGTAGAGGCACGGTCTCACCAAGTTACCCGGGCTGATCTCAAACCCTTGGGCTCAAGCAATTGACTTGCTCATCCTCCCAAAGTGCTGGGATTACAGACTGAGCCACCAAGCCCAGCCAATATTTACTTTTTTCAAGTAATTTTTACAATGAACCATTAAAGTTCTCACGTCATATACAGCCTCCAAGATATCCCTCATGATCACTGCCTTTGTAGAATCTTCTTCCCTTGAGTCTGGGTTACATTTAGAGATTTCCGTCTAATGAACGCAATAAGGGAGAAGTTATTGAATGACAATCTGATATGGACTGTAAAAGACCATAGGGACTCTCTGTCTCTCTCCTTCTCGCCATTTTCCTTGAGCTCTTGCTCTATTTCTCCCTCTCAGATTTCTTATTCTGGGGAAAGCAATCTCCCACACAGTGAGCAGCTTTATGGAGAGGTCTACATGTCAAGGAACTGATGTCTTTAGCCTAAAGCCATGTAAATGTACTTAAAAAGGGATTCTTACCCAGTTAAGCCTTAAGATAACTGTGCAGCCTTGGTTGACACTTTTCTTTGCAGGTTTGTAAGAACAATGTACCAGAGTCACCTAGTGAAGCCTCATTCTGATTCCTGAAAAACAGAAACTGGGTAATAATAAGTATTTTAATTTAACTAAGTTTTGTGATAATGTGTTATGCATTAATAGATAATTAATACACTTAATTCAAATATTATATACTAAGGAATATATACTATAAATGTGTGCATTTGTATATTCACAGAGGGCAGAATGATGAGTTATATGGCACTCTCTCACAATCAATAGGTGCTCTGTCACAGAATCAAACAATTGAAATTTTCATTAACATATACTCGAATGATTTTCTTCCCTCATTGTCAAACTCTGCTGTTCATTCTTCTGAACACATATTGCTCATCTTGTTCTTTTCACACATATGTTCATTTTCTTTAACAAGTATAAGCTTTATATTTATTTTACAGCTTTGTTTTCAAAATATATTATAAATATATTTTCTAATGTATATTTTCTCAAAATGTATTTTAAATATTTACATTTTAAGTATGCCATTAGATCAAAAGATGGCGCTAATTAAATGAATGCTAGTGTCACCATGTGACAGGCAGGACAAAGAAAATGGCAGAGCATGGCCGAGTGAAAGTCATACTACATTGCTACTATAATTAAATTTGAATTTGAAAAGTAATACAAAGAAAACATCACTTAAAATATGTATACTTTTTTTGGTGCCTTTTGCATTTGATCTTGCTTATGCTGCATCTTCTTGTTTTCAAATTCGTATTTAAAAAAATCATATGTATTTTACTTTATTTCCTTGACCTCCTCATGTTTTCAGACTATGCATTTCAATTACTTAAGTATATATATTATATTTATATGTATTATTTACCAATTACTTTAAGTTTGTGTCTTTTAAGTCTCCTTTGTCCTGCAGATACCAAAACTGACAAGGTAGAATATGATTAAAGGCATCTTGGCTTTTATTTATGTATAAAATAAGGCCTGTAACAGTTTGTAATGCTTACTTTTCTCTAGCTTACTTGATTGTAAGAATACAGTATATATTTAACATCCAAAAGATGTGTTAAGTGACCGTTGAGATTACCACTGAGTCTTCTAGTCAAAAGTAAGCTATTAGTCCTATTAGATATTAAGTTTTAGGGGAGTCAAAAGTACACATAAAATTTTGACTGAGTGGGGGATGGTACCCCTAATGTTCACATTTTTCAATAATCAATTGTATATATAGTATATATATATATATATATATATATATATATATATGTGTGTGTGTGTGTGTTATATAAATATGATATGTATATGTGTATTTAATATGATTCTTTGAGTATTTCCCTTCTTTGGGGAATTTTAAAGAAATCTACTTTCAAAAAAATTAAGGAAGTGATATTGCAGTGAAGTTATCAGTTGCATTGCTACTGTACTGTTTCAAGAAGTTTGACAGTTTCTCCTTCCTCATCATATAGGTCAGAATGTCCACAGTCCATTTATTCATTAATTCTTTCATTCATCATTCATATATTCAAACACGTCTATTGACTTTTAGTCGATAATAAGCACCCTGTCTACTTGAAGCTAAGGCATCATCTTTTTGAAGTGAATGCCCAGAACAGGAGGTGGACAGGCCAACATTTAAGCTTGCTTTGCTAAGCCTCAATGGGGATTAAGAATAAAGCTGTTTCCAGCAAGCAACTAATTTAGCCTTAAAGAAGATTAATTTTACTGTGAAAGTTTACTTTTCAATATATTTCTAAAATTTGACTTCGCTTTTCTGTAAATGCCATATTTTTATCAGATACAAATATATAGGAAACTTATGACTAATTTACATACAGAAAAGTTTCTTGGTTTATTTATTAATTAGGTTTGGATAATCTTTAATGAAGGATCATTTTTAGTTTTTCTAATAAAATTAAATTTATATTTAAATACTTCTTTTACTGTTTTTACATTTGCATCACATTCTATTTTCTATCCTCTGGGTCTAAGTAAACATTTTTCCAGATATTCATACATTCAGATACTGATTTATGCTTCTTATTAAGTTTTTCCTTTCCACTGAAATATACTCCACTTTCTTAAATTATTTGTAATCAACTTTTCAGTTTTTAATTACTTTCTTTGCCCCAAAGTGAAAGTCTTATTTCTGAAAATGATGCATTAAGCTGGAATACACTCTACAATTTATACAAGTTTAATTAAAGTAGAGAATTCGAGATAAGTTTTTGTCAGAACAAATTTGTTTAATACACTGACATTTGGATCCACAGAAAAATAAATTACACAATGGAATCTTTGATTCCAAGGAGTCTATTGTTTTTTACTTAGTTTAGTTTTAAAGTTTGTTAATTTATTTTAAAACCCAATTTGCCATAATTAGTGTAATATTATACTACAGCAATCATAAATTTTCAGGACATTTTAACTATATAATTTTAAATTCATAATCATCATATTACCCATTTTATGCATATTTGCTTTAGAAAATATTTAAATAATATTTTTCTGGTTTATATATTATACAACATCACCTCTGAAGCTTTGTATACAAGAGCATTTATTGACTGCTGTAGATCAAAGTGAAAGAATTAGTTTCATTCATTTATCAAACTCAAATTAATTAACTACAACATGTCACCATTGTGATAAGTAGACTAAATAAGATTGTTTTAAAAATTACAATGTCAAATAGTATCTTTGTTAAGATGGTATGATTAGATACAAATTTTATTCTGAACTTTAGAAAACAGATACACAAAACACAAAATTATAGTCAGTAAATGAGACTGTGTTGACTAACCAGGTAGAACTTTCATTTTAGTAGCAATGAATATTCTTTAATAAAAAGTTTTAAGGGATATGAATCATGAATCTTAGTTCATATTCATCTTACAGTTGGATTAAAATTTTCAATATAATATAATTTGAAAAGTTTTGAGTTGATAAAGTATATTGTGTTGTATGTAAAGTAAGCTAATGTGCTGTTTCATTTTATATAGTTTTTTCATTTTATGAGAAACTAATAACTGACACTCCTCCAATCTCTTTCTTTATTTCATTTTTACTGATGTATTACTTCCTGATCTTATCTCAGTCTTGCATATCTTCAATTTTCTAGATGATATGTATCAGCATCTACAGTTATAATTTTAAAACAAACAGGTCTCCAATGCTGTAGCATCTCCTTTTTTCACCTGATTTTCTAGGGCTCATAATTTTATTTCATTGTCAGATCACATTTGTATCCATATTTTTTTTTTTTTGAGTTGGAGTCTCACTCTGTCGCCCAGACTGGAGTGCAGTGGCCGCTCCCGGCCACCGCAGTCTCGACCTGCTGGGCTCCAGCGATCCTTCCGCCTCAGCCTTCCAAGTAGCTGGAATTACAGGCATGCGCTACCACGCCCGGCTGATTTTTTGTTTTATTGTAGAGATGAGGTCTTGCTGCCCAGATGGGTCTCGAACCCGCGGGCTCAGGCAATCCACTCATCTCAGCCTCCCAAAGATGCGGGATTACAGGCTGAGCCACCGAGCCTGGCTCTGTATCCATATTAATGGTAATTAATTTAAACTCTATTTTAGAAAAAAGTCAAAATCCCTTGGATTGTTAACTATGACTTTTCACAATTAGTTTGAACTTGCTATAATAACATGAACATTTTTTTAAAGTTTTAAAACAATGTATATTAGTGAGAAAAGAGAGAAGAAGGAAGAATAAAGATTCATGGCAGGAAGTCCTACCATAGACGTGTTTCTCAAAGAAGAAAAACTAATCCTACCTGAACTTTTTAAAGTTCTAACTTTCTCGTTGCCCCTTTATTGCTAACACTACAAGTGTATTAATCTCTATTGTGTCTTGAAAACCATCAACTCTAAGCTATTGACTTGATTTTGAATTCCCAGAAAGAGCTTGGGTAGTTTATCAAAGTCTTAAAGAGGATAGACAAAAAAACACAAAAAAACACAAAACCAACCCCCTTCCAAAAAAGAAACAATGGCCCTAAATGAATTTGGGTCAGTAATAAGGTAAGCAGAGGGAGTCAAGGTTTTTCCACAAGAATAAAGTAAGAACCCAGACAGGAAAGGATTGTGATGGTGAAGGAGGTTATCTGGAGATGGTACAAGGAACATTACAAGATGTAATGTACTTTAGTTGCAAGTAATAAATAAATAGTAGAAATACCATCAACAGTGGCAACATCAATACAACAACAACAACAAACTGGTATAAACAGTTTTTTATTAAAGCGTTATGTCTTATAATCCAAATCCAGAAGTTGAATAAAAGTGAGATCAGTTTGTTTAGTGATATTATAAAAGCTTTTTAAAAAATCGATCTGTTCATCTTATATTGCAGCAATTATCTCTGCTAGTTTTCCCTCTGCTCACTAAATAGTTGCTTGTTGTAATCACATCTGTATGTTTCATCGTCCCTACGTAAAAGGCAAATTTTCAAAGTTCTTGCCTTCAATTAGATGTTTCAATTTAGGTCATGTCCTTTCCCTTGTTCTAAGGAAAGCCACTATCAAAATATCATGGATTAATCAGCTTAGTTCAAGCAGGATACAATTCTGCAGCTAAGGAGAGAGTTCCCGGATCATATGGGGTATGGAGTTAGTAAATGAAAAAATTACAGTTTTCTTGCTGCGTGTTGTGGCTCAAGCCTGTAATCCCAGCAATTTGGAGGCAGAGGCAAGAGGATTACCTGAGCCCAGGGATTTGAGACCAGCCTGCGAGACCTCATCTCTGCAATAATTCAAAAAATTAGCTGGGAATGGTGGTGCATGCCTGTAGTTCCAGCTACTTGGAAGGGTGAGGCAGAAGGATTGCCATGAGCATGCCACTGCACTCCAACCTGGGTGACAGAGTGAGACTCCAACTCAAAAAAAAGAAAAAGAAAAAAATCAAGAAAAAGAAAAATTACAGTTTCCTTCAAGAAGGAAAAAACAAATAATAATTATAAGTAAGAATAAATATTTTCCAATACAATAAATATATGCTCTGTATAAATAATAAGCAATATATAAAATAAAGAATACATAATTAACAAGTGGATAAATTATGAAAAATAAATATAAAGAAGAAAATTATTTTTAATAAGCTCATGAGGCTCAGAACAAAATATAAAGATAATGCTATACTTTGGGAGATTTTCTCCATTGTTTATAAACAGTGCAACAAAACTAAAATGGTATCATCACCTTTGGAATCAAATCGACTTGGACCAATTTATCACTTACCATTCACTATCTGTACTTCTCTGGAGTGACTTGTTTTTTTTCTCTGAGTTTCTGTTTCCTTAGCTGTAAGTCTTAATTTTCTATAAATAATGTTGGTGTAAGAATAAAATGAAATAATGTTTTAAATATATGAAACTCAGAATCATCTCTGGCCTCAGTATTATCAAAGAATGCCCTTCCCTTCCTTAACGTATTGGCACACTTCAAGACACAGGCCAAAACCACTTGCTTTTTATTATCTATTACAGTAGATAGTTTACAAAAATGGCCATAATTATACTCTTTTCTGGTTGATACTCCTTTTGTAACATATCTCTGCAGCTCTTCCCAACAAGAAATAGAGTTCATTTTCCTACACCTTAAATATGAGTGGGACCTGTAACTTGCTTTGACTAATAGAATTTTGTGAACATGACAACAGCTTGTCCATATCTAGATTTAAAGAGTCCTTTCACATTTTCATATTTTGTCTTAGTCTCCTGTGCCTGCCATATAAACAAGTCTGAGCTAACATGCTGAAAGATGTAGATAGCGTGGTTCAGAATTGAGTCAGCCCAGTTGCTCAAATGAGGTCCCAGACATTGATAGCCCAGTTAGAATCAACATATCCAACCATAAACATACTAGCTGTTGTGTAATCTTGAGTACTGATTAAAGGCTTGTTGTTTTAAGCCACTTGATTTTGGAGTGATTAGTTTCACAGTAATAACTAAGTAGTACACCCTTCCTTAAATCCCTAAGGCAGATTTTATCCCCTGTTTTGCCAACAGCACATTGCCTTCATTTGCCATTTCTCATTTTATTCTTTGACTTGATATTGTCTTTTTTTTTTTTTTTCCTCTGTGGATTGTATATCCATCAGGGACAGAGACGTTTTCTTGCTCATCTTTGTAACCTCATAACTAGGTTAAATGCCTGGCACATAATAGATACATATTAAAGGCTATTCACTGGGGAATTCAGTCAAAGTTCTCAGGCTATTTGTAACATATTGGCACAATTTTAGTTTCCTTAGCTCATTCAGATAATGCAGTGATGACTTGCTTTATGTTTTCTCATGGCTGCAGAGGTTTGAAACATCCTGAGAGATTCAGTGACATTTGCTATTCAAACATTTTTGTTCCAGTTAATGGTGGTGCTTCTCAAGGGGGAATGCAGCACAAATGACTGGTCTCAGAGACATTTCCTCCCTGGGAAAACTGAAGAAGAAAATCAAAATATGCCATAGTTTTAATGAAAAACAGACTGCATAACTCTCAGTAGAAGTGGAAAACTGGGAATTATATTGTGAAATAGAGCATGTCAAACAGAACGTGGCCATTGCTCTCAGCTACTAACTCTGGAATAAATCAACGGTAAAATTAGTGAATTGACCTAGTTATTTATTTAACAAATCTTTAATGATTCCGTTATTTTACAATGTTATTCCTTTTTCAATCAAAATGTAGGCATTCCTTCATTTTCTATTAGCCATAAAACAATTATGATTTAAGTACATTGTATGTTAAACTCATTACCAGCCTATGGAAACTCAGAACTTAACCACTTCCACATAGACATACTATTGTAAACTATTTGTAGAGCACCTTAAAAAGTATAAAACACCACTTTTGTTTTAATAATGTCAACAATTCAAAAAGGTAATTCAAGCAAGAATTACTAGTTATATTTATTATTAGAGACAGTGCAATCACATAAAAAAGGTATATTAAATTTCACAAAGTAGTAAGAATTAGAATTGGAAGCAATCCTTACTTCAAAACTATTGCCCTTTTCTGAGCACAACAAATTTATTTTACTTAATTTTTTAAATGAATCTTTATATTATCTCTTCTTTTCTACCATCAAGCACCAGGTTACTTATTTAATTGATGGTTTTAATTCTGGGCGTCAAAGAAAGTCATGCAAATTTCTATCCCTGACTTCTAATATTAGCAACTTTGTCTGCAATAGAGAAAACATTACCTGTGACATAAAAAACTTAAAAGGTGACATCACAAGTACTATACAATATATTTCATGATTTCTCAACAGAGTAATGTGCAAAGAAGCTTGCAGTTGGAGGTGACTCAGCAATTCCTTATATGAGGTTTTGCCCATTCATTGTTAGGTACATGTGTTGAAGAATAATTATCTTTCAACTTCATAGCATAACATCACTCATTTATCCACGAAACTGATATTTACTGAGTGTCTGCTATCTTCCAGGTGCCATGCTCAATTCTGGCTATATGGTGGTAAACAAAATCATGTGGTACCTGGCCTCATGGATATTACACTCCAGAGGGAAATACAGATTTTTAACAAATAAACACACAAGTATAAGTTTTGAAATTATGGTAAATGTTGCTATGTTAAAAGAAAAGTACTTTATCAGGAAACAAAAAAAGGGAATGGATTTAGACACAACTGAGGGGCCTGCACAACAAGGAAATTTAAGAGCAAAGTCTGCAAGAAAGGTGAAGATTTGGAGCCCTAGAGGGTCTATTGGAAAGTTTTGAATGAATCCAAGACTGCCAAAGGTAAATTTGGGAAGAGGAGGAGAAGCTTTTTATATAGAACCTTGAAGACCATGGTAAGTGGCTTAGTTTTAGTCTAAGAACCTTGAAAATCATGGAGACAGATTGTAAACTGATGACATCCTTTTTTTTTTTTTTTTTTTGAGTTGGAGTCTTACTTTGTCTCCCAGGCTGGAGTGCAGTGGGACACTCACCACCGCCACCGCAGCCTTGAGCTCAGGCCATCCTTCTGCCTCAGTCTTCCAAGCAGCCGTAACTACAGGTACGTGCTACTACGTCCAGCTAATTTTTTGATGTAGTGTGGAGACGAGGTCTCACCAAGTTGCCCAGGCTGTTCTCGAACCCCTGGACTCAGGCAATCCTCTCACCTCGGCATCCCAAAGTGCTTTTAAAAGATTACCGGGGCCACTTTGTAGAGACATTGGGAGCCTGGAAATAGGAAACAGGGTTAAAAGTTATTGTGGTATAACAGGCAAGAAACTGTTGACTTTTTGCTAATGTGTAACCATGAAGGTGAGATGAACTATAGAGAGATTTTAACTATTTGGAGTTAGAATAACACAAAGTGAATGATTGCATATGAGAGTTCAGAAGACATTTATGTTAAGCATGACTTACAATTTTCTATATTGTATATATAAAGCATATTTTCTTCGTTTTCCTTTTTGTTATTTTTACTTTTTTTGAGTCAGGATCTCACTCTATTGACCAGGCTGGAGTGCAGTGGCACAATGATTACAGCTCACTACAGTGTCCACCTCCTGGGCTCAGGCTATCTTTCCTACTCAACCTCCTGAGTGGTCGCTGAGACTACAGGCATGTGTTGCCATGCCTGGCTAATTTCTGTATTTTTTGCAGAGACAGGGTCTTGCTGTGTTGCCTAAGCTGGTCTCAAATACCTGGGCTCAAGTGATTCTCCTGCTAGCATGACAGGCTTCATAAGTTTATCTTTTATCTTCTATATCTTCCTGGATTTTTTTTTTTTTTTGAGTTGGTGTCTCACTCTGTTGCCCACACTGGAGTTCAGTGGCATGCTCCCGGCCACTGCAGCCTCGAACTGCTGGGCTCTGGTGATCCTTCCATCTCAGCCTTCCAAGTAGCTGGAACTATAGGCACGCGCTACCATGCCTGGCTAATTTCTAATTTATTGTAGAGATGAGGTCTTGCCAAGTTGCCCGGGTGGGTCTTGAACCTGTTGGCTCAAGCAGTCCACTTGCATTGGCCTCCCAAAGTGCTGGGATTACAGGCTGAGCCACCGAGCCCGGCCCCTGGATTCTTAAGAAAACTGTGATAGATGGATGTAGCAATAAGTCAAGTCAACACACATGCTACAACATGGATGAACATTGAAAACAGTCTGCTAAATGAAATAATTCAGTCACAAAAGGACCACAATGTATGATTCCACTTATATGAGGTATCTAGAGTCAGAAAGTAGGATGGTGGCTGCCAGAGGCTGTGGGAAGGGAGAATGGGTAGTGTTTAATGGGTAGTGTTTCAGTTGAGAAAATTAAAATGTTCTGCAGATAGATAGTGATGATAATCACACAAAAATGTGAATGTACCTGTACTACTGAACATTACACTTAAAAATGATGAAAATGGTACATTTTGTATGATACATATTTTGCCACAATAAAAAAAAAGGAGAAAAAAATTGAACTGAGCAACAGACTATAAAACTTACCTGGATATATTCGTATAAACTGGCCTGGATATCTGGGAATATATTCTGTATCAATTTAATGAATAAACATATTGATGTGCACGTGAATTAAAATATAATGTAAGAAATTGCACATTGTTGCTGTGGCTGCATTTTGAATTTTATCCATAAATGCTTTGAGAATGTTTTGCATTCCTAAGGTTTTAGGCATTTTTTTGTCCTTGTTAAGATCTGGTATTCCACTTTCCCTCATTTTAAATAACTTTCACTTGACTTTCATTTCCATACCAATAACTTCATTCTAGCAATAAAATTTTATTATCAATCTTTCCAAGTTTTTATTTTCACCTTTTTATGAATACTATCAGGAGACAAGAAAGAGCTTTACCCTTATATACCAATGTGCCACTCAAATTTATTTTCTAAAGTTAATCAAAAAGTTTTGGAGGAATTATTTTCCTTTATGATTATCCAAATGTTTCAATTCAGTATCATATAGGTGATCTAAAAATCCAGCATCACAGAATCGAAGCCACTGCAACGTTGTAATTACTAGTCTGGGTGGATCTCAAGTATTTTATTTTATTTTTCTTTTTTTATTTTAAAGATATGAGATACAAATCAGGATTTAGGTAGCTAAGTGGTCATCATCCAGGTAAAGTTTGGGCCTCCCTTTGATCCCCACTTTGCCTGTTTTGAGATCAGGTACCTTACTGATATTATGTGCCTCCCCCTCCTGCCAGCAGCATCATGCTACTGCCAAGTCCTTTCTTACAGTATTATGATAAATGTACAAGGTTTACTCATAAATGAGAACATGTGGTACTCAGATCTTTATTTCTGTGGTAGGTCAATGAGTATAATAGACTCTAAATACATCCAAGTTGCTGCGAAGTCCAGAATTTTGTCCTTATTTAAGACTACGTAGTATTCCATCACGTAAGTGTACCATATTTTTTTTTCAACCAGTTCACTTTAGATGGGAAATACAGTTGGTTCCATGTTTTTGCTATTGTGATAATGCTACAATAAGGATGTGTGTTCAGGCACCTTTTTTATAGAATAATTTGAGTTCCTCTAAGTATATTCCCAGAAGGGGTATTACTGTGTTATAAGAAAGGTCGATTTTTGGATCTTTTAGAAATTGTCACACTGTTTTCCACAGAGGTTGTATTAGTTTACACTCCCACCAACAGAAGCGTTCACATTTCCCTGCATCCTCTTCAGCATCTGTTGTTTTTTGAGTTATTAATGACTGCCATCCTGACTGGATTTAGGGGGTATCTCTGCAGTTATAATTTGCATTCCTTTGGTGATTAGAGAGACTGAGCATTTTTTTCATGCATCTGTTGCCGGCTTGTATGTCTTCTTTTGAGAAGTGTCTGTTCATATCTTTTGCTCACTTTTTAATAGGACTTTTTTTTTTTAACATTTGGCATGTTTGAGTTCCTTGTGGGTCTAGCTAGAGCAATCAGACAAGAGAAGAAAATCAAGGGTATCAAAATAGGAAAAAAGGAAGCTAAGTTATCCCTGTTTGCTAATGATATAATCATATACCTTGAAACCCCAAGAGAATCTGTTAAAAACCTCCTTTCACTGATAAAGCACTTTGGTGAAGTCTCAGGGTACAAATCAACATGCAAAAGACAGTCGCATTTTTATATACCAACAACAAACAGGCAGATAACCAAATAAAAAGCACAGTCCTAGTCACAATAGCCACACGTACATACACACAAAGAAATACCTTGGAATCTTCCTAACCAGAGAAGTGAAATACCTTTACAATAAAAACTGCAATTCACTGCTCAAATAAATCCAAGAAGATACAAATATATGGAAAATATTCCATGCTCATGGACTGGAAAAAATCAACATCGTTTACATGTGCATCCTACCAAGGCAATCTATAGATTCAATACAATATCCATTAAATTACCAACTTCATCCTTCTTAGACTTGGAAACAATACAGAAATTAACAACCATGACTAGCAAAAACAATCCTTAAGAAAAGAAACAAAGCAGTAGGAATCACACATTCAGACTTTTAACTTTGCTTTAAGGCTACAGTAATCAAAACACCCTGGTTTTGGTACAAGAACAGGCGTATGGACCAATGGAATAGGATAGATTCTGGAAGCAAAACCTCAATTTCTCAACCAATTCATCTTCGACAGAGCCTCCACCAACCACTACTTGGGAGAGGAGAACTTAATTCAGTAAATGGTGCTGGGAAAACTGGTTGATCACATGCAGAAGATTGAAACAGGACCCCTACCTATAACCATACACAAAACCAACTCTAGATGCATCAAAGACCTAAACACAAAACTTCAAACTACACGAATCTTAGAAAATGCAAGAAACACCCGTATGGAAATTGGAGTAGGCAACCAATTCCTGATCAAAAACCCCAGATGTCCTTATTGTAAGAGATAAGATAGATAAGTGGGACCTCATCAAGCAGACAATCTTCTGGAAAGCAAAAGAAACCATCAAGAAAGAGGAGGAAACAGCCCAAGGGATGTGAAAAAATATTTCTCAACTGTACATCTGACAAAGGTCTAACATCCAGGATCTTAGGTATTTTGAAGAAAAGAGGATTGTGTCCTCTCCACCCACTCCCCTGGTTTAATGTCTTGCACATAATAGGTGCAGAAAAACACAAATCTAGTGGATGTGTGTCATTTGTCCATCACCTTTTGTTTAGTCTTCTTCTATTTGGGTAGGCCCCCATGTCCTTCAACATCCAAGAGAACCCAAATTCCCAGTCTTCCTAACAGGGAGATTTCAGCACACAACCTATGTTTCTCCCGAGTAGATGCACCTTTGTGAGGCTTTGATGTAAGTGAGCAACATGAGAACACAGATCTGCAGCAAACAGACCAAACCCCTTTTCTGGAACAAGGGGTGGCAGAGGTATCTGGTGTCAAGGACGCAGTAGTTAAAGAGCAAGTTCTCCATTCGGAAGCAGCATTACTGTGGTGTGGTGGTGGCTACAGAGCAGTCAAGGTCCTTGTATTGAGTGCTAGGTGGTAGCAGTGGCAACTACCTTAGTTTCATCAGAATTTTATTTTTATTTCTTTGGCATTCATTCATATCTTTTCCTAGAAGCAGGATCTTAATCCTGTGTTTCTAGGTCTTCGTAATGATTCTATGTGCTCTCTTTTAATTAATTATATTTTTGCTTCAGCAAGTTAGAATTTACTCTTGTTTAAAACAAAGAACCTTACTGATAAAATTGATAGAAACCCTCATTCATTCATAATGGCATGTATCATTCAATCAGTCAGGTCAGTCTCTTAGACAAACAATTATTTAGCATCTACTATATCCCCAAAAATGACTTGGGTGAAAGATTTTTTAAAGAGAACAATAATCTGTATCTCTGCCTCAAAAACATTTAAATCTAGTGAAGAAGATTGCTAAATAAATGGACAATCATGGAAACAGTGTGGTTAATATTACAAATAAATATTTGAAAGTGACTGTGAAAATATAAGATAGATAATTTTGCCAGGCGTGAGTCATCAAAGAAGGCTTCCAGAAGCCACAGTGTTTTCCAAAGTGTGATTCATAGACCACCTGCTTTAGAGTCACCTGCTGGGGCTTAAACGTGCCAAATTGCTTGTCTCATTCTTTCTACTGAGTCAAAATATTTGAGTTGTTACCCGGGAATCTACATGTGGAACAAACATTCCAGGAAGATAAGTTGGGAAAATTAAAATAAGTAGATCTGGGAAGTCGGGTGTTTTTGTTTTGTTTTATTTTTTTCTCCAGTATCCAAGAAGTAACAGAGGACAGTTGGGTGTTTAGTATCTCAAGACCAGAACACAAACACAGTAGCTTCAAGCATGTCCAGATTAGAATCTTTTGACATTTACAGAAGTGCCAAAACTTGGGGTCAAGATCTGGATTCGAACCCTCTACTAGCTACATTGATCATGTTGCTTCAGATTTACTTGCTGCAGATTTTTCATATTGATGAAAACAAGAGTGATACCATCTCAGAGGAAGATGTTGATGATTAAATTTAATTAATTGTATAAAGACACTTTTAATAAAGGTTATTTTAATCGCCCTCATATATAATTTTTGCCAAAGAGAGTTGTCTCTTTTGTTTGCTTGGTTAAATATCAGAAGCCAAAGAAGTGTTTATGCTAATTTATTTTATGCATGTACAGGAGAGCAGCTGTGCAGAAGAAAACTTAATAAATGGCTTTTAACAATAGTCATGATAATGGTTTAAACCTTCTTAAGTTGTGTTTAATATTACTGAGTTCACATTATGTTCTGCTAGGAAACATAACCCTTTGAAAAGCATTTGGGAATGTATTTGTTGATTATATGAATATTGGCTCTGATCCAGCTTGCAAAAAACAGCAAATGAAAACACAGACGTATTTGGCCAAATGTCAAAGAAAATATTCTAAAATGTATTGGGAATATCTTAACAGATGTTTCTCAATGTTTAGTATTGTTTTTGGTGAAGCTTATTGTTGGCATAATATTTTCATTCAGATCTAAACTACTTTGTATCTAAGAATGTAAAAACAGCATTCCCCCCTCTCTGATTATGACCCCTTTGTTATTGATTTCAGTAAAAGAGAGAGGACTAGAACAATTATGCTTGAAATTGCTCTTTATTGAGGCTTTCCATTTTTGGTATTTCATGCTGCCCTTGTTTTCTTGATTTCCCACAAAATCAGATATTAGTTTCTAATTATGACAGTGCAATAACAGCTGAGCTACCACAGGTGTTTCTTGTAAATGAGTTTGATAAACAAGGTACTCATGATTTCATCAGATGCCTCTGATTTGAGATTCTACTTCTTTCTAAGCAGGGGATGATCACCCCATAGATACAAACCCTTCCTACCAGGAATAATGTGCTAATCATATGGTCAACAGTTCAGGAATTTAGCCATTACTTCCTGAAATCTTGTTTGCTCAGCAACCACTTTGGCCATGTAGTCCTTTAAATTTGCTTTAATTCCTTCTACTTTTGTAGGTCACTGCGTAAAACCTGTAATAACATTTAGTTGTTACTTAATACAGGCATCTTTCTTTGTTTTCTGGTACCTGTTGCTCTATAGTACAAGTGTATTTTTTCACTAACATGTTATCACTCTCTTTGTTTTAAGTTGTGAATGTCTTCTTACGATCTGTGATATTTTTAAAATCACTTGTATCATCCACCGTGCATAGACTAAAGAATTTATTTCTTTACACAAAACCTTCCATGGTTTAATGTTAACCAGTCTTTTCACAGGTTGAGTAGCCTTTTCTAAATGCTGGGGGGACCAGAAGTGTTTCAGATTTTTCCTGAATTTTATAATATGTGCATATGCATAGTGAGATGTCTTGGGGACAGGACCCAAGTCTAATCATGATATTCATTTATGTTTCATATAAACTTTATACACATAGTCTGGAAATAATTTCAGATGGTGTTTTAAATAATTTTGCAGTGAAACAAAGTTTTTTGTTTTTTTTTTTCATTAATCAGTATTTTTTACTATGGTTTTGTGGGGTACAGTTAAGGGTTAGGTGTACAATTATGTTTCATTCAGGCACCCTGTTGATAAGAGGTGTTTTCCCATCCCCCGACAGATATTTGCTACTGTTAATCCCATCCCCCTCCCCCCATAGTTTCCCAGCACCGTCAGTCATTTTCTTATAGTATTGCATTGGATGTTCAAGGTCCATTATATGAGTGAGAACATGTGATATTCGGATCTTTGTTTCTGTGAGAGGTCACTCAGTATTATAGACTCTAGTTCCATCCAGGTTGCAGCGAAATTCTTGATTTTGTTCTTTTTTATGGCTGCGTAGTATTCCATCGTGTATATGTACCACATTTTTTAATCCAGTCCTCTTTTGATGGGCAGCATGGTTGTTTCCAGGTTCTTGCTATTGTGAACAACACTGCGATAAACATACGTGTGCAGGTATCTTTTTTATAGAGTGATTTGTGTTCTTCAGGGTATATTCCCAGTAGGGGGATTGCAGGGTCATATGGAAGGTCAATTTTTAGAGCTTTTAGGAATCGCCACACTGCTTTCCACAGAGGTTGCACTAGTTTACACTCCCACCAGCAGTGTAGAAGTGTTCCCTTTTCACCACACCCTCTCCAGCAGCTGTTATTTTTTGAGTTGTTGATAATTGCCATTCTGACTGGAGTTAGGTGGTATCTCAGTGTGGTTTTGATTTGCATCTCCCTGATGATTAGTGAGGTTGAGCATTTCTTCATGTGTTTGTTGGCTGTTCAAATGTCTTCTTTTGTGAAGTGTCTGTTCATATCTTTTGCCCATTTTATAATGGGGTTGTTTGGTTTCTTCTTTTCAGTACATTTCAGTTCCTTGTAGATCCAGGATGTTAAGCCTTTGTCAGACCTAGAGTTGGCAAATGCTTTTTCCCAGTCTGTAGGCTGTCTCCCTGCTCTCTTGATGGTTTCTTTGGCTTTGCAGAAGCTTGTCAGTTTAATAAGGTCCCATTTGTCTATCTTCTCTCTTAAGTCCTGTGGGTTTCGGGTTTTGTACAGGAATTGGATGCCAGTTCCGATTTCCATGAGAGTATTTCCTTCCTTTTCTAAGGTTCTTATGGTTTGAGGTTTTACATTTAGGTCTCTGATCCATTTGGAGTTAACCTTTGTGCATAGATAGGGGTCCTGTTTCAATTTTCTGCATGTGGTCAGCCAATTTTCCCAGCACCATTTACTGAATAGGTTCTCCTCTCCCCACTGGTAGGTGGTGGGGGCTTTGTCGAAGATGAGTTGGTTGAGAAATTGAGGTTTTGCTTCGGGAATCTCAATTCTGTTCCATTGATCTATATGCCTGTTCCTATACCAATACCAAGCTGTTTTGATGATTGTAGCTTTATAGTAAAGTTTGAAGTCTGGTATTGTGATACCACCTGCTTTGTTTTTTTAGCTGAGGATTGTTCTGGCTATTCTTGGACGTTTGTGTTTCCATATGAATTCTTGTGTTGTTTTTTCTAGGTCTGAGAAGAATGTTGTTGGTAATTTAATGGGTATTGCATTGAATTTGTAGATTGCCTTAGGTAAGATGGACATCTTCACAATGTTGATTCTTCCGATACATGAGCATGGGATATTTTTCCACTTGTTCCTGTCAGCTTTGATTTCTTTGAGCAGTGTTTTGTAATTTTCATTGTAAAGGTCTTTTACGTCTCTGGTTAGGAAGATGCCAAGGTATTTCATTTTTTTTGTGGCTATTGTGAATGGAACTGTGTTTTTTATTTGGGTTTCTGTTTGTTTATTATTGGTGTAGAGAAATGCGATTGTCTTTTGTACATTTATTTTGTATCCTGAGACTTTGCCAAAGGCTTTTATCAATGTAAGGAGGTCTTTGACAGATTCTCTTGGGTTTTCAAGGTACACCATCATATCATCTGCATAGAGAGATAACTTGATTTCCTCTTTTCCTATTTGAATACCTCTGATCTCTTCTCTGATTGCTTTAGCCAGGACTTCCAATACTATGTTGAACAAGAGGGGAGAGAGTGGGCATCCTTGTCTCGTTCCAGTTTTCAGGGGAATTGGTTCCAATTTTTGTCCATTTAGGAGTATGCTGGCTGTGGGTTTCTCGTAGATGGCTTTTACTATTTTGAGGTATGTTCCCCATATGCCTAGATGTTCAAGGGTTTTTATCAAGAAGGGGTGCTGGATTTTATCAAAAGTTTTTTCTGCATCTAGTGATATGATCATGTGGTTTTTGTTTTGACATCTGTTGATGTATTTAATTGCATTTATGGTTTTACGAATGTTGAACCAGCCTTGCATGCCAGGAATGAAGCCTACTTGGTCATGGTGGATGATCTTTGAGATGTATTGCTGAATCCGGTTTGCTAGAATCTTGTTGAGAATTTTAGCATCTATGTTCATCAAAGATATTGGCCTGTAGTTCTCTTTCTTTGTTGGATCTTTACCTGGCTTGGGTATCAATGTGATGTTGGCTTGGTAAAATGATTTGGGGAGAGTTCCATCTTTTTCAATCGCCTGGAATACCTTCAGTAGGATTGGTATCAGCCCCTCCTTGAATGTCTTGTAGAATTCTGCTGGAAAGCCATCTGGACCAGGGCTTTTTTTTGTAGGAAGTTTTCTAATTATGTAGTCGATTTCCTTGATTGTTATTGGTCTATTTAGGGTCTCAATTTCTTCTTGTTCCAACCTAGGGAAGTTGTGTGATGTCAGAAAGTCCTCCATTTCCTTCTGGTTTTCAAGTTTGTTTCCATACAAGTGTACATAGTAGTCCCTAATGATCTTTTGTATTTCTTCAGGGTCAGATGTGACTTCATCTTTTGTGTTTCTGATTATGCTTATTTGGTTTTTTTCTCGTTTTTTCTTGGTCAGTCTAGCTAGGGGACCATCAATCTTGTTTACCCTTTTGAAGAACCAGCTTTTTGTTTCATTGATTTTTTGTATTATCTTTTTGTCTTCTATGTCCTGGATTTGGGCTTTTATTTTGGTGATCTAGATTCTTCTGCTGAAATTACGGTTTTTGTGGTCTTGCTTTTCCAGCTTCATTAGGTGGCTTGTTAGGTTGTGAATTTCTGTTCCTTCCATTTTCTTCATGTGTGTTTGTAGGGATATAAATTTCCCTCTTACTACAGCTTTCAGGGCATCCCAGAGATTCTGGTAAGATGTTTCTTCATTTTTATTTGTTTCCAGGTATCTTTTGATCCCTGTTTTGATTTCGTCGTTGACCCAGGAGTGTTTAGCATCATGCTTTTTAGTGTCCATGTCTTTGTGGGTTTTGGGGTGACTTTGTTGGTGTCAATGTTTATTTTTATTCCACTGTGGTCCGAGAAGGTGTTTGGTAGAATTTTGGTCCTTTTAAATGTGCTTATGCTTGATATATGGCCGCGTATGTGGTCGATCTTAGAATATGTTCCATGTGGTGATGAGTAGAATGTGTATTCTGTGGTCTTTGGATGGAGTGTTCTGTAGGTATCAATTAAGTCCATTTGGTCCAAAGTCACATTGAAGTTCCGGATCTCCTTGCTGATTTTTTGTCCTGATGATCTGTCTAGGGTTGTGAGTGGGGTATTAAAGTCCCCAGTTATGATAGTGTTAGAGTCAATATCTTTCTTTAGTTTTCCAAGAAGTTGCTTTATGAAAGTTGGCGCACCTATGTTGGGTGCATATATGTTTAGGATAGAGATTTCTTGTTGATGGATTGAGCCTTTTATCATTATGTAGTGGCCTTTCTGTATCTTTTTTGATTTTTAATAGCTTGAAGGGTATTTTGTCTGAAATTAAGATCACTACTCCCCCTTTCTTTTATATTCCGTTCGCCTGAAAGTTTGTTTCCCATCCTCTTACTTTGAGTCACCTTTCTAGTGAGGTGAGTCTCTTGAAGGCAATAGATTGTTGCCTGATGATATTTTATCCATTTTGCCATTCTATGTCTTTTCAGTGGTGCATTTAGTCCGTTCACAATTAGGCTAATAATTGAAATGCAAGAGTTGATCCCTGCCATAAGGTTCTTACAGAGTCGTTCCTGTTTATTTGTTGTCTTTCTTTGGGTTTTGGAGTTGGTTCATGTGTGTTTTTAATCTTTTGCCTGTACTCTTGTGAAGAATGCTGTTGTTCTTTTTTCTTTTTCTTCTGTGTTCAGTACTTTCTTAAGTGTTTCTTGTAGAAGTGGTCTTGTGGTAGCGTAGGTTCTTAGGGATTGGATGTCTGGAAAAGATTTCAATTCTCCCTCACTAATGAAGCTTAGTTTGGCTGGGTAGGTTATTCTTGGTTGAAATTGTTTCTCTTTTAGAACTTTGAAGATAGGGCTCCAGGCTCTTCTGGAAGGGTTTCTGTGGCTAAATCTGCAGCTATTCTAATTGGTTTTCCCTGGTAGGTAGTCTGGCCTTTTTCTCTTGCTGCCTTTAGGATTTTTCCTTTCATAGCTACTTTGTTTAGGTGAATTATTATGTGTCTGGGAGTTGGTCTTCTCATTTGTTGTCTTGCAGGGGTTATCTGAATCTCTTGTGTTTGAATTTTTTCATCCTTAATGAGATGAGGGAAGTTTTCTTGAATGATTTCATGAAATGTTTGTTCCAGCGTGGCTTCTGTTTCTCTTTCTGCCTCAGGAAACCCAATTATTCTTAGGTTTGGTCTCTTGAAGTGATCATTCATCTCTTGCAGGTTTTGTTCTGTCTTTTTGAACTTCTTTTCTATGCTTTTGACAGTTTGGGTTAGTTCTGTGTTTTGGTCTTCGAGCTCTGAGATTCTTTCTTCAGCTTGGCTGATTCTGCTTTCCATGCTTATTAGTCTGTTGTTTATTTCCATCACAGTATTCTTTACTGCTGTCATTTCTGACATTAGCTCCTTCCTATTTTCTTCTTGTCTCTCCTCAATTTTTTTTAATTCTCTCCACTAATGTTTTGATGTCTGGGTTTGTTGCATGTAACCAGTCATTCTGGGGACTCTTCATTGTCTGTGTTCCAGTATCTGTTTTCTCAGTGTCTGATTTCCCAGGGGTCTGTGTAGGACCTATATTCTTCTTTTGGTTTTTCTTCATTTGTGTGGTTTTTTCCCCCTCTCTACTTTTTCCTTCCCTCCACATCACCGTCTTCTTTAATTCTGTTATTCAGGGGTAAAGGGATTGGTTTTACTTCTGTTTGTTCAATCTCCTATTCTTTATGTATGTCCTCTTACTTTGTTCAATTCTGAAGTTGCACCGTAGGTTGGAGGTGGTCCTTTTTGCAGTTTTGAGATGTATTTAAGGGGAGAGCTGTGATTCAAAATCTGTCTGCAGGTCCTGGTATTTGCTGACAGGTGTGTGGATAATGTGAACCCACTTCCCACTGCCCTGATCTGTCCATGCAGTGGGGCTGTAGTTTACTCCCTGAAATAAAATGTGGTTAGCAGAGGGGAGAGAATGGAGCAGATAGTGGGTTGAAGAGGGGAGTGGAGAGATAGAGGAGTAAAGGGGGAAACACATGAGTGTGCCAACAAATAGAGAGGCCTATACTGAAACAGATAAAAACAATAGACCACAGCTACAGTCGAACCAACTCTCATACAAACAAAAATAAAACATATAGTGATGCTAACATACCAGCTATCCAACCACCTTATTAGTGTGCTGTTCCTCTATACAAAGACGTGGTTTACAGACAGAATAAAAGAGAAGAAAAGGAAAAGGAAAAGAGAAAAAAGGGAACAATAGAGTAGGAATAGAATTAAGTCATTAAACTAATAGAATCAATGAAGCACACTCTGTGACATTTCGTTTAAGTCCAATGTCCTTTCAGGTCTGATTTCTAGTTTTCTTTTCAAGCTGGTAAATTAGTTTGCAGTTAGAGTCAATTGCCCCTGATCTGCTGTGAAGGACAGTTCAGAATAACCTTCCTTCAGCAGTTTGGTCTATGTCTTTATCAAGCTTGTTTCTCCCGTTTTGCTGTTGTTACCTTGAACCGCCAGCAGGTGGTGCTATCTCATCTGCTCGCCCCAGAGGGGGTGGGGCCGGACAGGAACAAGATGACTGCCTGCCTCTGAGCAGGCAACAGGAACCCCACGACGGGCGGGCAGGACAGTCTCCGACGCAGGACAGGTGGCAGCGCTCCCAGCAAATCTTCCCTGAAGCGGTTCGTTGTAGATCTCCTCGGCCGCATGGTGCGATATGCTACCCCTCCCAGAGGCTGCGGCGGTGGTGGTGACGGCGATGGCAGCAGCAGTGGCAGTGTGGTGAGGGGTGGTGGCGGCAGGACCTTTTGGAATGCAGTCAAAACTGTCCAGTCGTTGCGATGGCAGTGGCCGAGCTCTGTCTGTAGAGCAGGCTGCGATACTGGGGTCCCCAGCCCCCCGGGGCGAGAGTCAGAGACCCACTGCGGATCTTCCTTGCAGAGGGCTTCAGACTCCGGGTTGCCCCGTCGCCATCTTGCTGCGTCCCCCAAAATATCAACTTTGTTTTTTAATTGCTTTGTTTATTTAAAAATATAAATACCAAGCCAAGCGCAGTGGCTCAAACCTGTAATCCCAGCACTTTGGAAAGTCGAGTTACGAGGACTGCCTGAGCCCATGGGTTCAAGAGCAGCCTGGGCAACTTGGCAAGACCTCATCTCTATGATAAATCAAAAAAAAAAATTAGCCGAAACAAAGTTTTGATTGTGATCTGCCATGTAAGGTCAGGTGAGGAATTTTCTGCTAGTGGCATCAGGTTGGTGCTCAGAAAGTTTTGTGTTTTGGAGTAGTTCCATTTCTGATTTTTGTATTAGGGATGCTCAACCTGTAGCTCATATTATATCCCTTACAAATCTTACATTCTAGCTGCAGTAAATTCTTCCCCATCATTGCCTGTATTTTTCTAGCTTATGTCTTTGCTTACTCTGTCTTCCCCCATGATAGACACTTTTTTCTTATAAGCTTTAAAATTTATAAATGGTATCTTCTGTCCATGGATATTTAGAAGAGCTCTAATATCTTGTTATAACAAACAAGTTATAGTAGGAATGTGGTCTATGTCTTCACGTGTGTATGTGTAGGCATTTCATTGGAAATACACTCACACACATGTAATATATGGAATTGTACAGGAAAAAATTTTAATTTCACAAATTATGCCAAATTTGGTCTTAAGTAGTTGAATCAATTTGTATATCTACCCAAAAGTAATGATAGTTCCCATGGTTCAATAGCCAATTTTTGATAATGCTAGATTTTAATTTTTGCTATTATTTTTTGAAATTTTGAATCAGTCTCACTCTGTCGCCCAGGTTGGAGTGCAGAGGGCACACTCACAGCTACCGCATCCTTGACCTGCTTGGCTCAGGCAATGTGTCTGCCTCAACCTCTCTAGTCGCTGGGGCTGCAGACTTGTGCCACCACGCATGGCTAGTTTTTTTAATTTATTGTAGAGACGAGGTCTTGCCATGTTGCCCAAATTGGTCTTGAACTCATGGGCTCAGGCAATCCTCTCGCCTCAGTCTCCCAAAGTGCTAAGATTACAGGCATGAGCCACTGCGCCTGGTCAAGTTATTGTTCGTTTTTTAAACATCTACATTTCTAAAAATCTCACAAAATGTGACACCATGTATGATGATTAATTTGATGTGTCAATTTGGTTGATCCAAAGGATGTTCATATATCTTATTAGACTTACTTCTGGGTGTTTCTGTGAAAGTGCTTTCAGAAGAGATCTGTGTTTGAATCACTAGACTGAGTAAAGAAGATGATATTTTACAATGTGGGTGGGCATCATCCAGTCATTGTGGGTCTGAACAGAACAGCAAGGTGAAGGAAGGTTGAATTCTTTTTCTGCCTGGCTGCCTGAGCTGCATCTATCTTCTGCTCTCCATAATCCCGGTCACCAGGCCTTCATACTTGGACTAGAACCTACATCATTGGCTCTCCAGCTCTCAGGCCTTTAGATAATAGGATTTCTCAGCTTCCCTAATCATGTAAGATAATACCTTATAATAGATATTCTCATATATATTGTGAATAATTCTATTTTTCTCAGGAGAAGCCCAAGTAAAACACTGATGATCTCATTGTGGTTTTAATAGCATTTCCCTGAACACAACTGATATTTTCAAAGTATCTAAGATCACAAGAATGGATAAATTTTATTCATACAATGAAATACAACAGTGTAATTAAAACAGAGAAACTAGATTTCAATGTCTCTCTGACCTTCTCCCACTTCCTGTCTCGTGATCTTATGACTTTCCCAATGTCCCTCGTCACAATCTTCTCATTCTTCACCTAGGATGAAGTTGTTTACTGAATCTACTGTATCTGAATAAAGTCTGGAATTACCAAAGAAGAATTACCTCTGGTTCCTTCCCCGAGTTTTCATTGACTGAACTCATATCACAAAAAGAAAGACTGAAGTCTGCCAACATACCTGAACAGTCTTTTGTCATAAACATTGTGTAATCTGTGGGCACAACAGACTTTGTCCCAAGCCATTGTATGTTCTTCAAGCCCTAAAACTCATTTACCATCCCCCTAAAATCATCTACACTTCCCCAGCTCCCTGTTCCCTATGAAGGGATATATAAGCGCCTGTACCACACTGGTTGAGGGATAATCATTTAGGTTTCCCACCTCCATGCATATTATAAAAATTTGTATTCATTTTCTACTATTAGTCTTCTTTTTGTCAGTTAATTTTCTGCAAACCTCAAAGGGTAAAGAAGAAGTTTTTCTTTCACCCCTACAATAGCAAAGATAGTTACTTCTTGAAAGAGTGGTAAGTGACAGTCATTGAGAGGAGGCACACAAGACTTCATTTGATTCTGGAATAGTTTATGTTACAGATTGGCTCACAGGTGTTTTATTTTTCTTTAGAGCTTTCAATTTCAGAAATTCCTTAATGATTAGAGACAAAATATGGATTGCATATAGATGATTCTATTTCATTCTTTAATCTTTATTTTTTCTTCTAAGAAAAAAATGAACTGTGCATAACCCCATTTCACGGTTACTTTCCTATTCTAAGCCATCAAAATATTTTGTCAGTATTACTGCAAATTTTATGCTTAATGATTTCCCAACTTCCACCCTCCCTTATATGGTCTATTTTGTTTTGAAAAGTTCTACCAGTTCTTCAAATATTCAATCAGACCAGGTCACTTTTCTGTTCAAAAAATCTATTTCTATATCAACAGAGCAACAAATAAATTGTATACAATGGCCATAAATCCCCCAGCTAGCTTTTGTTATTATCTTCCACTAACTGGTCTACTGATTGCAAATGTAGGAGACTATTTTAGGGTATTTTTTCTAGATATCTCTTCTACTTGGAGCACTATATCCAAAAACGTGTGCTTAGATAATACCCTCATCTCCCTCAGAGTTTTTTTTCCTCAGATCTGACATTCTCAAAAAGGTCTACCCTAACCAGCGGTCCCCAATCTTTTCAGCATCAGGTTTTACAGAAGAAATTTTTTCCTTGGTCCATAGTGGGAAAGGAGAGAGATGTTTTGGGGGTGATTCATGCAAATAACATTTATTGTACACTTTCTTTCTATTATTATTGCATTGTAATATATAATAGAATAATTATACCACACACCATTTTTTAAAAAGGGGTGCAGCCAGAAGGGCAAGTAAAATAATGGGTGGGCCACATGCAGACCAAAATCAGTCTCCCTTGTCCTCCACTGATAGGGTTTTGATATGAATCTGCAAACAAGTGATTTATTATAGTCTCTATGCAGCCAAACCTCATTGCTAATGTTAATCTATATTTTCAGCCACTCCCCAGCACTAGCATTAGTGTCTCGGCTCTACCTCAGATCATCAGCCATTAGATTCACACAAGGAGTGAGCAACCTAGATTCTCTCTCATGCACAGTTCACAACAAGGTTCATGCTCCTGTGAGAATCTAATGCCACTGCTGACCTGACAGAAGTTGGTGCTCAGGAGGTAATGCCAGCCATGAGGAATGACTGTAAATACAGATGAAGCTTCTTCCTTGCTCACTGCTTATGTCCTGCTGTGCAGCCTGGTTCCTATTAGGCCACTGACTGCTACTGGTCCGTGACCTGAGAGTTGAGGTCCCTTGGCTTAAACTATTTAATTTAGTGTTGGAACTTGCTCTTCAATTACACCACTGTGCTACTCAGCTTCCTTAATTTTGCTCAACTTTTTCCATTTTCAACAGCACTTGGCAATTTTAACATACTACACATTTACTTATTTATTAAGTTTACTGCTTATTGTGTCTCCCTCCACTAGAACATAAGCTCCCTAAGGCAGGAAGTTTTTATTTGGTTCAGCAATGATCTCAAATAGCTGGAATGTGTGGCACTCAATAAATATGTATGGAATAAATGCATACATAAATAACTGAGAAAATAGGGAATTTTCATAATTTATCCCATATTTACTCTGGAAAATTTTTCTTGGAGAACAAAGGTAGGAAGTGGGTAGTGACATTATATAAATATGGTTAGGTATTACTTTATGACAGAGATCTGGTCTAAAAATGTGTTGTTAGGTGATTTCATTATTGTACAAACATCAGAGTGTACTTAAACCAACCTGAATTGTTTTGCCTAGTACACAGAGGCTGCACGGTACAGTGAATTGCACCTAGGCTACAAACCTGTATAACATCTACTGTTTTGAATATTTGAGGCAATTGTAACACAATGATAAGTATTTGTGTGTCTAAAGGCACAGCAAAAATATGGCATAGTAGAAAAAAATAGATGATACACCTTTATAGGCACTTACCATAAAAGTTGCTTTCAGGATAGGAAGTTGTTCAAGGAGAATTATTGCATAAGTGTGAGTGAATGCAAAGACCTAGGACGTTACTTTATACTACCATAGACTTCATAACCACTATAAACTTAGGCAACAGTAAATTAATTTTAAAAATACAGTTGCGCTATGATGTTACAATAGCCACAGTGCCACCAGGTGATAGGAATTTTTTAGTTCTATTGCAATTCTTTTGGACCACCATAGTCTAGGAGGTTCATTTTTTACCAAAGAGTCATGTGACACAATACTGTACTTTCTCTCTCTAAATATGTTTGTGTAGTTTCCTGATTTCAAATAGCTAAATTTTCCCAAAGTCATATGTGCATGATGGTGCAAATCCACTGAGGAACTGTCAGGTGCGGTACTAGAAAGTTGAGGCACAGAAATTATGAAAATTGCATTAAAAAAGTTGCTCTGGGGAAGCACATAATCATTTTATTCAGTAATGACAACAGGAAGGATAGCCATGACTTTATTACCTTGTTTTTGATGAAAATTTCTTTAAAAATACTGGCTTCTAGAACCACAACTGAGAAAAAATGCACACACCGCTTCTGATTTCATGTCTTGGTCTAAAGCAAATCATGTGAACATGTATAATTTTCAGAAGGTAGAAAATACAACCCCACTACATTCATTTTGCTTTGTTATAATGAGGTGCCCGAGACTGGGCAATTTATAAAGAAAAAAGTTTTATTTGGCTCATGATTCTGCAAACTGTACAAAAAGCATGGCACCAGCATCTGTTTCTGGTGAGGCCTCAGGAAACTTTTAATTATGGTTGAAAGGTGAAGAGGGAGTTAGTCACATGGCGCAAGAGGGAATAAGAGAGATGCCAGGCTCTTTTAAACAACCAGTTCTTATGTGAACTAATGAATAGACTAATAGAGTGAGAATGCATTCAGTACAGAGGAGAGGACACCAAAACACTCATGAGGGATCCACCCCTGTGATCCAAACATCTCCTGCTATACACCACCTCTAACACTGGGGATCACATTTCAATATGAGATTTGAAGGAGATTAAACATCTAAACTATATCACCTATTATGTTGCAGAAGGAGAAGCAGAAATATTTGTAACAGAAATAATGGTGACCTAATTGACCTCATAGAAGTCCAGGCATCTTTTCATTCTCCCCAGACTCCTTAACGTCTCTTCTATAAAGAGTAGTGAAGAGCCGGGCTCTGTGGCTCAGCCTGTAATCCCGCGCCTTTGGGAGGCTGAGGTGAGTGGATTGCCTGAGCCCGCGGGTTTGAGACCCGCCTGGGCAGCGAGACCTCATCTCTACAATAAATCAAAAAATCAGCCGGGCGTGGTAGTGTGCGCCTGTAATTCCGGTCACTCGGAAGGCTGAGGCGGAAGGATCGCCGGAGCCCAGCAGGTCGAGGCTGCGGTGGCCGGGAGCGGCCACTGCACTCCAGTCTGGGCGACAGAGTGAGACTCCAACTCAAAAAAAAAAAAAAGAAAAGAAAAGAAAGAAAAAGTAGTGAAGAGGAAAGGGACTGAATTATGAGTATCTTATGTTATGCTAATTCAACCATTGAAAATACTTGTTTATCTCTGATCATTTCACCTTTATTTACAAAAGTTCAATGCCTTTTCAAAACATCAGAGAATTGCGTATTCTGAAAATTATCTTTTGATGTGACACCTAACACAGTGGTTTCTATTCTTGACATCACATTGCTATTACTTGGAGTAATTCTTAAACATAGACTTTCGGTATCACTTTAGAAGATAATGATTGAATCAATCTGAGGTGAATATCATCAACACATTTAAAAAATAGGTATCTGCTTCAACAGAATTTTGATGTAGTTATGTGGGAACTATGATTTGTATGAATTAAAAAAAAAAATTAGCTTTCTCATCTTTCCTAATTCCCAGAACACTGATTCAGATGTAGTGTGGAGTAAAAAAAAAAATCCATGTTTTGAATTCGAATCTCAAGTGATTTTGATGATCTGCCAAGCTCCATCATTATTACAGTAACCCATTAGTACAAAGGAAGAAATTAACTTCTACAATGGGTTGATCTAAGGCTACATAGTTACATAGGGACAGTCTTGGCCCTAAAATAAAGGATGATATAGAATGCTTGATTTTACAAAATGGCAGAGATAATCTAGTCTGTCTCATTTATAATGAGAACACTGAGTTACAAAAATGGACATGGCTTACTCTCGGGGCAAGGAATTTGCCACTCCTGAGTCTCAACACATTGCTGCACCATAGGAGTTTTATGACTAATTATGACATTAGTGGCTTGCCTGCCTGCCTGCCTTCCTTCCTTCCTTCCTTCCTTCCTTCCCTCCCTCCCTCCCTCCTGCCTTCCTCCTTCCTTCTTCTCTTCCTCTCTTCTTCTCTCTCCCTTCCTCCCTCCAATCCTTCCCTCTCTCCCTCCTTTTCTTCTTTTCCTCCTTTAAAAATATTCTATACTATAACACTCTTCTCAATCATCATCTTATTGTTGCTAGATAGGGAGAGGAAGTATTTGAGTTTTGTCATGTGAAATACACCTGTCATGAATAACAGATTGTTCACAGGACACTTTCCACTCTTGAGAAGTTCTAGCTTGTCTGGGGCTCAAGCTGCTACCCGTGGATTCCTGCTGTCTCTGCAGCAGGCCTCTAAGTCTCAGCTGTTTACACTCTCCCTTTAATAGCTGCTGTTACAGGATTCTCAGTGTTCTTTTAGGATCAAGATTTCCAGGGGCTCTTTGCTATAGTTAAAGGAAGAGCGCTTCCAGATTTAGTTTAGAGCATTTCTGTTAATCATTAAAGATAAGTAGGAAATTAAAAAAAATGACGAAGCAATTTAAACCATATGCAATTTTACAAAGTTGGTAAAGTCATCTTTTCTTGCCTGTAATTTTTGACCTAAAGAAAATAACTTGGGGCCGGGCTCGGTGGCTCAGTCTGTAATCCCAGCACTTTGGGAGGCTGAGGCGAGTGGATTGCCTGAGCCTGCTGGTTTGAGACCCACCCGGACAACTTGGTGAGACCTTGTCTCTACAATAAATCCAAAAATTGGCCTGGCGTGGTAGCGCGCATCTGTAGTTCCAGCTACTTGGAAGGCTGAGGCAGAAGGATCGCTGGAGCTCAGCAGGTCGAGGCTGTGGTGGCTGGGAGCTTGCCACGCACTCCAGTCTGGTCGATAGAGTGAGACTCCAACTCGAAAGAAAGAGAGAGAGAAAGAGAGAAAGAAAGAGAGAAAGAGAGAAAGAGAAAGGGAGAAAGAAAGAACTTGGAACCTCTAAACTTTTATCTCAAACTCTTATTCACAATTATGACACTCACAAACCTCTATCACCACAATGTAGTTTCCTTAGAAAAAACTAGAAAGATCATACATGCTAAACAATGTGTCTCTTCTTTTTATCATTGTGCATTTATGTGGATATGCATTTTAGACTACATCTATATCAATCCTAACCCATGGTCAAACAAGATAGTAGCAAAAACTCTAGGATGCCGAAAGATCAGAGTTCTGCTATGAATCTTAAATACATCCCTTGAGTTACATTACCTTTCTTTCTACATTTCACCGGCAATCACATGCTGTTCTAGGATCTAAATGGTTTCAGGCTTTGGCAGAGGGACTTGAGAAAAGGAAGAAAAATGTTACGAAGAGACAGGATCCAATGTTGACTCAGATACTCATCTGTCAATTACAACACATATAAAAGAGTAGACTCCTTAATTTTATATATTGTATTTGACAATGATTATATGGATATTCTTATTTTTAAAAATTTATAAATATTTAGTTGGTATTTCTAATAGAAAGTGATTGAAACATGAACATATAATGCATATGTGCACAGTATCATTAGCAAACACCAAGGAATATTAATAATAAAACTTTAATCTGACATATATTAAAGATTTTCTGGTGCAATTTGTGTTTTTTGAAATGGAAAAAAAATAACAAGGAAGATTATAAGGAAAAGCATTACTGCTTGATTTTTTTCTAGGAAGATGGTGCATACAAAGAACTGATGGTCACGGCTCACTGTAATTAACTGTGCAGCACAAAACCAACATTTATAGTTTCTACCAAGGCTGTTCTGTAGGTTAAACCCATTTTCTTAATATTTTCTTTATACAAATTGTGAAAATGACTAATCTATGTGCCCTAAATGGAAAGAGTATGGGCACTAATACCTAAGTACATTTTAAATCTCACCCATTGTTACAAATCAGAGAGTTGAACACCTGGTACCTCCCTGAATATTATATTTTGTATTTAAAAAATTATCAGAGGGGCCAATATTATTACTGAAAATTTGTGAGTTTTTTTTCTCTTTTGTATAGGAACAGTTTATCTATAATATATAAAAATATCCAAGCAAAGTAAGTATTTTTTTCCTTACATAGTTTTTAGTTTCTTCGCGTTCTGGTCAAAATTGGACTAGATACTGTCAACTGGAACAAAATCACTTCTGAATGACTGACAGCTTTTATAGGCACAACTGTAGTGTATTATGATGGCTGAATTGGTTACTTAAAGCTCATTATATTTTGCTCCTATTACATTTGTAAATATAGTAGGAGAAAGATAATTTTCATAGATTTAAATAATTATGCATTCTTTCCTTGTTTTTCAGCATTTGTTTTAATGTGAAACACCGTCAGTGCACTTATTTCATCCAGCAGGTATGCAGCATTAAGCAAAATCACTTTGTATTATAGAACTTCCAAAGCTTTCTAACATTAATATGATTAAAAGTTGCCAGAGTGTGCATGAAATGCAAAATCCTAGGTCCTATCATTAGAATTCTCTCAATAGTAGGCTGAAGAACAGACAAGCAGTTTCGCTTCCAACAAATATCCCAAGCTGGTGGCAGTAGGAATTGCATTTAGAGAAATTACCGTTTATGAAACCCAGAAATTTGAAACGAAAACTTCATTTTTCCAACCCTGAAGAAACAATTCTTCAGTCACTCAAAACTTATGTCAACTGTTTCCACGCCCAATAATTTTTTACTTTCAGTTTCTGAATAGTTATCATTGAAATTGCATATTACTCAGCATGTCCAAAGATTGAATTTCATAGAATTGCAAAAAATTTCTCATTGTTCAGTAGCATTTATGTAAATAAAATATTTAAACACATGAAAATAGAAGGAATTTCTAAATGAGACATTTAAAATAGATGAGTATTTCATATTACGTTCATAATATGTTCTATTACTGTGTTCTTAAATCAAATTGTTGTATAATATATCAAGTGGACTCTCAGAAAAAGAACAACACTTGCAACTTGCAAGGATTTCCAAAAGTAGGGGTTGCTTTTGATGCAATTGTTTTGCTTTCTGGGATTTCAGTTACGTATTTTCAACTGCAATCTGAAAATATTAAATAAAAAAATCCAGATATAAACAATTCACATGTTTTAAATTGCCTGCCATTCACTGTTTCACTTTGTCCTGCTGTGGATGTGGTTTCAGACATCCAGTGGGAGATCTTAGAAACTATATCCCACTAATGGGAATCAGTGGGGGAGGGGCAAACCTCATCAATAAGGGTATATGCACAATGAACATTTGTATACTTAATCCTGAATTGTACCCCACATCTTTAAAATTAAAAAAAAAAAAGGAAGTATCCCCTCATGCCAGGCGCAGTGACTCACGCCTACAATCCCAGCACTTTGGTTTGGGAGGCTGAGGTGAGAGGATTACCTGAGCTCAGGGGTTCGAGACCAGCCTGAGTAACATGGCGAGACCTCGTCTTACAATAAACCAAAAAATCTGCCAGACTTGGTGGCACATGTTTGTGGTTCCAGCTACTTGGAAGGCGGATGAGGAAGGATTGCCTGAGCCAGCAGGTCGAGGCTGCGGTGGCCGTGAGCATGCCACTGCACTCCAGTTTGGGTGACAGAGTGAGACTCCAACTCAAAAAAAAAAAAAAAAAAAGAAAGTATCCCCCGTGGATAAGGGAGGACTACTATACTTAGAAAGGAAGAAAGAAATACAGAGTAATTGATAACTTAAGCAATTATGAAGATTAGAAGTTAGGAAGTAACAAATATAGCTCCATAAACCCTTATTCAAAGCTCTTAGGACTACCTATAGATTTTTTTCACACTTTAGGGACTTATTAGAATGCATACATACTACATTTTATAGCATTCATCAGTAAGTTCTGGAACAATGCCTCACAATATATTATTTCGGAGCAAAACAAATACACATTCACATTAAGTACATTAAAGACATAAAATTCATGTCAGTTCAAATGAGCTTTGGCTTCTAAATGAATTATGAAAATATTTTAATGTTTAGAGTTTTCTGGATTTCAGAACTACAGTTGAAAGACCTATAATGTCAACTCCAGAGAACATTACAAGAGCATAAAAAATTAGAAGAATCATTCACTTGGATGTTAAGGCTAATACCTTGTTGGACTAACTCAAGTTAAAAAAATAAACGTAAGAAGAAGATACATTCAGTGAAAACTTCAAGATCTTAAAGGAATAGTTCAGAAATGATTCACAATCCCTGCCTCTATAGAGAGTTGTATAAGAATTTACCCTTGACCCTAATTCATATTTCTGGTATTGTTATTATTATTAAATATTTAGATGAAAAATGTAATTTATTACCTTTTTCTGTACATAATAAAGAGAACTGAAGAGCCTGAACAGAGTGTAATATGCGATAGGGAGGGCGGTGTAAAGGGCCAGCATGAGTAATTCTACTCCAAACTCAATTGTGTGGCTATAGTCCCTGAGTGACTTTTCAGCATGTGTTTTAAAGTAGTCTCTAGTTCACGAAAGACACAGAAGTGTCATTATTTCCAGGAAGGTAACTAGAACTGACAAAAAATATAGAATATTGTGGAAATCACAGACTCAAAATAAAGACTCTTGTATCAGCTTGATACAAACACATCTGTAAATTTAACAGCACATTACAGACTTAATTCACATCTTTGCTGATGATTTGTATGTCAATGACAAGAGTGGTTCAGATCTAGTTCTAGGCTTAAATTTCATGGTCTCTATAATCATATTTTAAAAATCTTGCACATTTGATTGCCATCTTGTTATAAAATGCATTATTACTAGCATTATTATTAATAATATCATTAGGATCTTAACATTAACATTTCACAGAATAATTTTGTAATAGTATTAAATTGGATAGCACATTGTTTCAAAAATATTAAGGCACAATAAACAGTAAGTATCCTTCAAATGAATAAATAATGTGGAATATTATGCCCCATTTGATGTTATTTATTTACTGGTTTAATAATTACATGATTGTTGACTAGATGAATGAATGAACAATGTTTTTAGCTACTTACTAGTATTAGATATCTCTCAAATAACAGTATTTCTTTATTATTTCAGTAAACCATATGTATTTGAATGCTGATTTATTTCTGCCCTCAATCTGCATTATCATTCTTCAGTGTTTTTGCAGATATGAATTAAATTGAATGGTTATATTGTCAAATTTTATGGATTAATAAAAGGTCCATGGAACCCAACAGAAAAAAATTAGTTCATATTGTGTGGATGTTAAGTTTGTTTTCTTAAAGATAGTGTGAACACTTAAAACTCTATTATATTTTTACTCTTGCTTGGCTTAAATGTAATATTTTCCAACAATTCATTTCTACAGGCTATATTTTGTAAATCACTGTCTATTCAGAGATTTGACTATATTAGAATCCAAAACAAATGTGATATCAGGTAGAATGGTTATATATTAAACCATTTGAAATACATTTTATATTGACATGTTAACATTGTATATTAACACTCATAATATTTGCTAGCCTTCCATATTACCATTTTTCCTAAAGATATTAATAAAGAAAAAGGCTTTTTACTGTGTATTTTTGATAAAAGCTGGAGAATATCACTGGGATTTCTTTACAATGTGAAGAGATTTAATCAGCCATCCTGATGCTGTATTATTTCAGAGCCATGGATATATTCTCGGATTCTGTTAGAAATCAATTCAGTTTCGAAGAACATGGAAAACAACAAAAGAACTTTTCACCATGTTATAAAAGTGAGTAAGAAAAGATTTGGTGCTTTCCAGAAACTAGTTATAGAGAAAATTTACCATTCAAGTTATTAAGAACAGAATAAAAAAAATTATAGTTATTGAAATTTAAAGACAGACCTCAGAATAGATAGAATATAGTAAAAGTTTGCAATTATAAACAAAATAAAAATGAATTATTTAACTTGTCTAACTCTGGAGTTTATCAAGAGTACAAAACAGGAATTATTTTTAAAAAAATTGTTGACATCCATGCATAACATATTTTTTAATTGAACATTTATCTAAAAGGTAAAATTGTATATTTACTATGAATTTTGATTTCAGATGGATATTTTCTTTAAAGATGTTAAAAATGAACTTTTGCTTGAAAGTAAAACTTGTCTAAGAGATATAATAACTAGATTTCATTTTATTATATGGTAACTGATTATAACCAGCTGAAATTCATAAATTTTAATAAGTGACCAAGAACACCAGACTCTTATGGACAGAAAAGGAGACTTCTCCCTGACCAATGAACAAAAGGAATAACAGAGGGCTAATAATCTTCATTACCAACTCCTGCTTCCAAGGCAAAGTAGCTCTAATGCTGCTGCCATTTCAATAACTCCAAGAGAGCCTGCACAGTTCATCTGAAGCAGTTTGAAAGTCTTTCCACTGGGGAATGCTTACATCTGGAGCCCTTTAGTGAGAATTAGCGCCTGTGAAGAAAGGGTCTCGAAAGCTCTGACCTGTGACATATTTGTGCTGCTAAACTATCATTACAATAAAAAAAGAAAAAAGAAATCATTGCCCTTATACGAATACAGAGATAAAACATATGTCAAATGTTTTAACTCATTAATTATTGTAGGAACTAGTAAGATGTTAAAACTATTTCAAGAAAGTTGAAGTCAAACTTGCCTGCTGGGGAAAAAAGAAAAGAAATTGAAGACATGTATTTGTATGTATGTGTATACATACACAAAATTAGAAATTCTGAAATGAATTTACTAATAGATGAAGAATAGTTTTATAGCTTATAAGAAAATAAAATGCAATTGTTCTATATTTTCTACAGAAGAAACTTGTATTATATATCTCTACTAGAAAAAAACATTTGCATTGATATGAATCCAAATTATTTGCATTTATGTCCATTTTTTACAATTCAACTTCTACCTCTACAGAATTATAAAAGTCTGGTCAATATCAAAAAATTCAAAAGTGAAAGCACACTTTTAATGAGATAGCCCTTCAAGATCCACTAAAGAATATCTTGAACAACAGTGAAAGGAAACCTAGTAATCTTATTTTCCCATTTACACACCTTGGAAAGTATTTCCTGAGAGTCTCTGCTTGTGTTTAAGGCCGATCTGAAAATTCCATTTTGGCTAACTTTATGCTTATTTAGTGCCTCAAACTCAGCTACGAACTAATCGTGATATTCTAGAGTTTCCCTCCAAAGATATTTCAATTCACAAAATTAGAAAACCAGTTGTCCAGAATGTTGGTATAAAAGTTTACTTTTTTATCTCAACATACACTGTCACAAAATAAATGACAACAAAAGTTTATACCTTGGCTTAAACTTAAATGACAATTTAATTTCACAAAAGATACACTTCTAAAAAATAATAAGGCTTTTAGTAATAATCTTGCATAGAACCACACATTCTCAAATTAGAACCGGATTGCTAATGTTGCCAAACTCCACTTTGAACACTTGAGTGGAACCAGAATTGCTTGGATAACTCAAAATGACACAAACACATCGTATTACACAAATAATGGCTAGAATTAATTTAAAAAATAAACCATGCAATCCAAACTCTAAGCAATTTTTTTTGATCCCATACATTGCTTGGCACAAGCTTTATTTTGATAAATATTTGGGGGAAATTAAAGACTTGAAAGCTCTGGGAGGGTACAATGTTGAAGAAATGAATATCCTTAACTTCTAAGGCACTCATAACTAACAATTGTTTTAAGGAAATGGTAGGGAGTTGTTTCAGCCCTAGGTCTTCTGTTTTGGAAGCCTAAAGAACCTTACAGAACAAAGTATATATGTACCATTAATAACAGGCATGTTGCTTCCTGAATGGTGAAATGAAGGTGAGGAGCAAGAAGCAGTTCAGCTGTATAAATAGAAAGTAGAGATAGTAGCAAAAAAATAAAAATAAAATACAGTGAATGTCACTTTCAAGGAAAAGGCAAAGAATCAGTAGAATAAATATAATAGTTTCCATCTCAGAATGGAGTCTATAGTTTACAGCAGTCTGTGCTTGAGATCTTTCATAACTTCCATAACTTCTGAGAATTCTGTATTCTGTTAATTTCCCAGGTTCACGCGTCCAGAGTCTGTTTAACTGTAATGATTCACAATAAAATCCTTTACTTCTAGAAAATAATAGAGAGATGAACAGGTTGGATCTGTCGCTTCAGTTGTCGTTGGATTGAGTAAGAAATATGGCAGGGCATCAGGTAATGTTGAAGGAGTGAGAGAGAGAGAGACAGAGAAGGAGATGGAGAGAGATCTAGAGGAGGAGGGGGAAAGGGAAGAACAGTGATAGAGATAGGATGGGAGAGAGCCAGCAGCCTGGGTTTGAAACAAAACCTGAAATCTAAGAACAGAAAAGCCACAACACTTCAGCATGATACAGGTAAGATATATACATTATACCTCAGATTATAATATAACCTCAGGCAAGTCTGAAGATGGGGAAGAGGAAGAAAAATATCTAAACTAGAGCCCTTTGGGTCATGGTTTTATGTTATAAGAATTGTATCAATGTTCACAATATTATGAAATTGTGCTGCAGACATGTTTATGGTTTCAATATTCATGAATAAATCCTATATTTTATCTTTTCATTCTTTTCTGTCTTAACATCTGTGAAGGTGGTTTCAAATCATGTTAAAGTAACTTAAACCGCTTTCCTCACTCCTATCCCCTCACAGCAGATAAACTCAGAGACTATTTCAACAGGAAATAAAAACCGAGTTGTGAAAAACTCAATTCCAATCACCCCACCACAACTAGTTGCTAAAATGTCTAACATCTACTACACTCACTGGATCCAGAAGAATTGGTGCAAACTAAGTATGTCAAAAGCAATTTGGTAGAAAGCAAATTGATCAAAACAGCAAATTAGTCAAAATAGATGCTCAATATGTAGGCTTTTATGTAATGGTACCTTTTAATCAACAGAGAATATGTGTTTTTTAATTTGACATATGCTTTTTAAGGCATTTGTCTAGCATATTCAAAAGTATCATTTAAAGTTCAAATGTATTTTCAACAATTATGACAATATTTTCATGACTTTTAAATACTACTTTCATCTCTAAGTGAATTTCCCAAAACAAGTTTATTAAAATAAGTGTTCTAATCATTAAAATTTGTTTGAATATGCTTGAGTAATCTGGAATAATATGAAATTTAAAATTACTGGCCAGGCTCAGTGGCTCACGCCTGTAATCCCAGCACTTTGGGAAGTGGAGGTGAGAGGAATGCCTGAGCCCAGGGATTTGAGATCAGCCTGGGCAATTTGGCGAGACCTCCTCTCTACAATAAATCTCCCCGCTCAAAAAATTAGCCCGGTATGGTGGTACATGCCTACAGTTCAAGCTACTTGGAAGGCTGAAGCAGAAGGATTGCCTGAACCCAGAAGATCAATGCTGGGGTAGCTATGAGTGAGCATGTCACTGCACTGCACTGTGAGCATGCGCTGTTGGAATCTGGGTTACAGAGTGAGATTCTGACTCAAAAAAACAAAAGAGAAAAAAAAAGAAAAGAAAAGAGAAAGATACCTAACTAAGAAATCCTTAGTTATTATTATTTTTTAAATTTCATTTAATCATATGAGGCCCATGGCTCTCACTTCACCATGGTTTTACTCTTAAAAATTACCTGAAAATATTTACACATTTTTTCAGTTAGTGCAATTTGCATCTGTTTGATGCAAGTATTATTTGCAGTTTATTAAGAATTGAATTTCTATTTTTAAGAAAATATGTCCAAAGCTTGGAAATAGGCAAAAGGCTAAAACACGCCACATTTATAAATAGAATATTCCTAAGTTGAGCTGAAAAGTCTTAGAATGAACTAAGATTTTTTTGTCTGAAATTCGAATGAGCATTAATTTGTAAGCCTAAAGGGCAACATCTAAATAATATTTTCTGCATTGAAAACTATACTCAAGCGCATTAAAACAAAATAAAACTTACACTGATACACTCCCATACTCTTTCTCCCTAAAAGCATATAGTGAAGAATGTTGAACTTCCTTTCGGTAGAAATAATTTGATATCTACACAGTGAATTCAGAATGATTGGTAGCTTTTTCTTTTCTGGTTATGAGTCAGGCTACAAAAATAACCTCTACTATTCTGTAGGCGAGCACTATAGTTCAGAAGGAAAGGTATGTTGGAAGTACATTCTTATTATGATAAAATGTATATAACACAAAATTTACTATTATAACCATTTTAAGTGTACAATTTTGTCTCATTAAGTGTATTTACATAATTGCGCAAATAACATCATCCTCCACCTCCAGAACTTTTCTACCATCAAAACTAAAACTCTGTAGCCAATAAAAGCAAATCCTTTTTCCTTTTGACTGACAACCTCTGGTAACCACTATTGTACTTTCTCAGTATGACTACTCTCAGTATTCTCAGTGCCTCATATAAATAGATTCACGCTATATTTGTCATTTCATATCTATTTATTTCACCTAGTATCCTGTTTTCAAGGTTCATCTATGTTGTACGATGGATCAGAACTTCATTTATTTTTAAGGCTAAATAATATTCCACTGTAAATATATACTACGTTTTGTTTGTCCATTCACCTGTTGATTGACATTAAGATTGTTTCCACTTTTTGACTATTGTGAAAAATGCTGCTATGCACATTGGTGTACAAATATCTGTGACACAAGGTTAAGTAAATAGGTCACGAAAAGTTTCCTTTTCCTTTATTAAAAATGTGTTTGGTTGCCATCGCTCTGCAATTGTATTGCAAAACTCTCATAATGTGAGCCCAGCTAGTTAGTTTCTGATTGTTTTATAATGTTTCTGTGGGGACATGAGAACTTGAATCTTGTTAGAAATTTTGTTTTGCAAAAAAAAAAAAAAAGGAAAGTTGTGCCATAGAAAGTAATTTATCTTGTATTTTACAAATAAATTAAACATTTTAATGATATTCATGCTATAAATTTAGCAGGTTGTTGGTACATCAGAAAAATTTTCAGTATATTGAGATAATACTATACGCTTTGTTGTACAGCAACTGTGTAAGACAGTGGGAGGGTACAATTATCACCGAATCACATAAAAGGGAATTTAGACTTGAAAACAAAAAGTAATTTACATAACTCTAAAATGATGAACTGACAACTTGATCATATATTGTGTGATTTTTCTTTGTCAGCATATTTCCTAGAAGCCTTTTTTAAATTGACTTTGCTTGTTGCAATTTATAGACTCAAAAGTTTCGTCAAAACTTTTCTACCAATTTTCATGAAGGTAAGCATAGAATGTATTCAAGGACTGTATTATTTATTACACAATCTTCTTGATCTTCCTGGGTGTTTGCTAAATTGTGGAAGCCTTAATATTGGTTATGGGTAGTTTAATATTAAATTCTGACCTACATTTCTTCAAGGTTGAGCACTAAAAGTTCCCCAAATCCATGCTTAACTCTAACTAAAAATCACCTCTTAGCTTGAGACTGGGAACTGACTCATGGGCAACTGGAATAATGTGTTAAGTTTGGCTTGGGAAAAGAGTAGTGAGGATGAGGTATGATGATTAGACCAAGTCTCATAAATAAAAACTTTAAGTTAAACAGCATTGACTTATATTCATTCGTTTCTCAATGTAAACATGAATAAGTATGCCTTAACCTAATATGATCTATTTTTATTTCAAATATTTTAAGACTGAAAGTCATCTATCTTAGGAGACCAAACTCTTTGCCTTCTTTATATACTTTTTTTGATGCCCCTTGGCTTCCATAACAACTCTTTATGTGGATTCCCCTTTTTTTTTTTTTTTTTTTTGCTAATCATTCTCAGGATCCATTGCTGACTCTTCTTACAAACTGAATTTGTTGATAGCCTTTGAGTTAGCTTTGCTAGTGCTCTCATCTGTCTTTTCATCCCTATTACCCATCAGATTATCTAATCCCATAGTTTCAACCGTGATCTTCGTACTGAGATTTATAGTCTTTTCTAAGACCTAAAACTGTACTCCCTCATTCACCTGTGGTTATTTTCATTTTATAACATATAGAGTTATGCATCCATTTTGTGAGTATGAAATTCATAAAGCAAAAATATGAAATTTATTTAAATATAAATTTGCTTATATTATTCGCTCATTTAAAAAATGTTCACAAAGCATTCTCTCCAACTACATCCCTGTGTTCTATTTGATTTCCATAAGAAATTTAAATTCAGTGTGTCCCAGTGTGTCTTCATTCTTTATACTTCCAGTCCACTCCCCTTTCAGTTTTCTTTATTTCTAATGCTAATAATATCCTTATGAACTGCTCAACCTAAGATCCTAAGTTCCTTCTGATGCCAAATTAAAGCAATGATGATAGAATTCAAGTTCCCATTTTAGGGAATTTAATTAATCACTGACATCACTAGTTAATGAAAAATAATAAAGCAATGTATCTATCCTTATAGAAAAGATTTATTCACCATTAATCAGTATAAATATCAACTTAAATTACTAAGGAAAAAACAAGCTGAATAATGATGTGTTACTAGAAATGTGTGAAATTTGAGTCCAAAATTCACACTTGAGTAATTAGAAGTTGAATTTGTCTAAAAGTTTCATTAGGCATTTCAAACACCTTAGATTCTTTATTTGAAAGTTCATACAGGACATGTTGAGATAAGTAAATACTACCAAGTAAACAAAGAAATTATTCAAAGGCAATGCATTTGAACTTCTAGAACCAATTCTTAAGTGATTCTTCCTGAGGTCCCATTATATTATTTTTAAATGACATTAGAGTGAATAAATGGAAACAGTAAGATTTTACAAGAGTGAAAGCATTTATGGAACCATATAACTGCCAAAGAATGGATTTTTAAAGCATCTTAAAGAGTCTGATTAATGAATAATTTAAAAAGTCATTGTCGTTAACTACTCCATGTTATATGACCTTTACCACTTCGACATCTGATAAAGAGAAAGGTTCAGCTTTAAACAATACAAGTCGAATTAGAACTTCACTTGCTCATCCCAGAGTCATTTATTTTGTGACCTGATTGATTATTTTTAGTTTTCTATCCTTAGATTCATGTCTTGTCATACAGAATGAACCATATGATGACTATAAGCAATTAAGAAAAAAGTAACAGAGAAAGATACTCAGTAGTTCACATGTGCCTGTAGCAAAATCAACAAGGTCTCTTACATTGTGTGTATAATTTCTACATGTGTCAAACCGTTTTTTGTAGCTGTGCCTTTGCTTAATTATTTTCTATAGAATTTGCTTTTCTTTTTTAAGTAAATACTACTTATCTTTCAGCATCTTGCTCATAGGTCACCCTTATTGTGAAACCTACCTTAATTCTTTTCATAACTAATAAGTCATCATTTCTACATTTGCTCTTCCATAACACTTTGTCTATCATACTATTGCATGTATAATAGTAATGTGTATTACAACGGGTTACACACACTAATAAAGCTTAACATATTCACTAATATACCCTTCCTCACCCAAAAAGTCTTAGCTCTTTGAGATCAAAGGCCATAATTTCAGCACTTTTCTATCTCCTTCAAAAATAGTTAAATGACTTCAGCATACAATTACATTAAAATATTGACTTAATTGAAAATTAATTTACTATTTCTGACTTAACAGTAATATTAATTTACTATTTAGAGAAACTGGCCTGGGTGTTTAAAATTTTCATGATTGGAACTCAGCTTAGTTAAATTGTTTTTGAAATTAGCCCATATAGATATTATTTTATTTAATTTCAAAAAACAATTATGATTATTATACTTAAGTATATTTTATTTTCTATTCATAAAACTGTATATGTGTATGGAATTTCTTACTTATTATGACCACTATGTAAGTTACAGATGTAGATATAATAAATGTATGAAAGCTCCTAACAGTAACAAAGGAAAGCTTTCCTAAGGCCTGTATGAATGTTAAACATATTCAGAATTTTCCTGTGGTGATCATTTTTCCCGCTGGACATCTACTCAAATAGAAAGGACTGTAGCTTAATTAAAGTCCCTCTAGGCGCAATTGCTTTCAAACTACAGGGTGATCCTTACGGAAAAAGCAGTGGTCATCCTACTTATTTTAATTGTCGGGGTTTTAATTCTGGTAGAGTTATCTACTGTTAACTCTTCTTTTAACAAGAAATCACCTCTGTGGGCTACAACTCTATTTTGCATGTCTGGAGATTGGAAATATGGATATTTATTGTGGCTAAGGAACTAAGAATTTTAAAGAGGCAATTTGCCAAAACTGGCTGAAAAATCACCTCATTCTCCTTCAAGTTTATTGTCAACACAATGCTGAGCTGACACTCCAAGATGCATGATGTGGTTCATGTCTTTCAGCATGGGTTTCAGTTCTCAATAAGGAATTGTACTTGAATAGCTGATTTTATTTGTTTACTAAAGACTATCTCTTGTAGAATTCATCAACATAGAATAAGCCTTAAAACCGTGTCAAATAAATGCAATTTAGAATACCAGTACAAAGACATTCTTCCTGTGGTAAGGGTGGGCATCTTTCATGAGCTAGCAACCTATTTAATTGTAAGGGCCTTAGGCTTAAAAAGATCCTGTACGTGCTTCCATCTTCTGCTATTACTGTACTGAAATTCTTAGTAAATTTTTAGCAAGGAGTTTCAGCATGTTCCTGTTGTACTGCTCGTGGTATCATGGTTTAGAATGAGTCAAGAGATTTTTGGATCCTGAAAGTGAAAAATATAAACCCATTTAAGTAAAGTCACTATAGTTACAATTTCCCGAGTTAGCAGTTTATAGAATATGATTCAGAAAATTGTACTGCACAATTTTGCTGTAGCAGAACTCCATCTTCCCCTTCCCCTCCCAGTGAAATGTTATGCAGAAACCCAACCTCTGAAACTACTAAAAGTGGAGCTAGTCTAGTTCAAGTGTGGGTTGAGAGAAGAGGAACATCCACACCATCTAGGCATAGAGTTGGGGAAGGTGGTTGGGAGACAATGAGATAAAATTAAACAGCCTAAATATGAGACAAAACACAGTTTGAAAAATCACAATAAAGGTAAGGGAAGTGCAAGCTTATTAGCATTTAGAAAAAACACTTTATCTAAAGGACTAAAGAAACACCTGAAGCAAATAGGGCTAAAAAATGGTACCGTACTTGGGTGCTTGATATTAAAAGATAAATAAAACAGCAGGCTTATCAGAAGTTTAAAGTTTAGTGAATATTAGAACTTAAAATCTCAAGTCACTCTTATCTCTGAATATAGAGTAGAACAGATTATAAAGTATACAGTTCTCTGATGTATAGACTCTAAAATATTGTTAAGATACTTTTGGATTTATTGAGAAAATATAACACATAACTTAATATTACCTTTCAGGCTATTGCCATGACCTCTTTCACAGTTGTGTAATTTTTTTATTAGAATTGGAAATATAATGTAGACTTGTTTCACTTTATTGAAATTATAAATAAGTCAGACACAATGTCATTAACAGGGGCTCAACGAACTATTCCATCAAGAATGGTCTTAAAATATTGGTAAACATTGCTCAGAATCCAAATTGAGCTATAGACTTACTCTCTTATTATATAAGTGCAAGGCATGAATTTTATGTGCTGAAGGCATGTCAAGCACTATTAAACTGACAAGGGTATAAAGAAGAAACAACACAGACCACTTTGAAACTCTTCATTATTGCCTCCAGTCAGGAGACTAGAGGTTTGCAGCTTCAACAGAGAGAGACAGAGACATTTTTTAATGCTGTCAGCAGTCAATATTCTAAAGGCACTTTTTAAAGGAAAACACAACACAGTGATACATTTTTAATATGCTTATCACTTTGGTTATCAAAGTCATATTTCAACATTGCTTGTGCTCATTAAATTTGTACTTGAATATAAATGGTTGAATATGCATTTTTATGGAGAGAAAAATCTTCAAATGAATCTAAAGGAGATTCAGGGACGTGTTTCGCAGTTGATGATTTACCAATTATCTATATGACATTTGACATTTTGAGGATCTCTCAAATCTGTTTCCCAAGAAACCCACTGCCCTTTTAAGGTGGCTTTGTTTCCTAATGCCTCAGCCACATCTGTGTCTACTAGTTGGATTTGTTGAGTGATAGAAATGATAGCAATTATATCAGTTTCCCTAAAAGCCAACTTAGGAACATTGATGGCTCTGGCATTTTTGACCGTAGAAGCAATTACAATGTTGCCTTCCATTAAAAAAATTGGCTTGATGAAACCTTTTAGGAAAATAGTATTTGACAACCAATGAGGTAATTAAGATTCTCTTCTTGTTCTGAGAATTATTGTACCTTATCCTTTGATAGTAAGTGATCTATTCATTCTAGTGTTACGCCAACAGTATAGTGAAATATATGATATTTATTTTTCCTTTTTGTTAAATAAATAATATTTGGAATTAAAAGATACCTGGCCAACTGAACATGTTTGGGATGAACCAGCAGCAGAGGCTTGAATATCAGAAAGGTAAACGAAAAGGATAGGATTTGTAGAGACATAGTCAACGCCAGAATGAAGGCCATTAGGGAGCAGAGTTTGGAATCAAATGTACGTTTGATGTGGTCAGTCAGTGGAGTTGACTTCAATCTCTCTTCCCTATTGCAATAGTCTTGAATAGAATCTTCCTTGTCTGTTTAACTCTGTATAGTATAATTTCTTCTTGGACAACTTATAAGCAAATGTGCTGTCTGCCACCTTAAAAAGGAGGCTATAGGCAGGCTGCCATGAGAAAGTGGGAAGAGAACAATAGGTTATTGCTGGTGGTGGTGAGATTTAGCCACTTGTCAGTAGTGCTCACTGTCCGTGTACTTCACAGATCACTGAAAGACACCTTGGGAGCAACTGGAATACAAGTGAAGCTCTCCTTACTAACATCTCTCTGGCTTATTTTAATGTAACCACTAATAATACTACCACATTAAAAAGGGAAAACTACTCTCCCTGACGCCACCAGCTCGTGCAGAGGCGGAGGTGGGGATGAGTTCAAGATTCTGTCACCCGTAATCCACTGCCATGGGGCTGGGGAAGGCATTGCTGCTGGACATGAGGAATGGACATGGACACTGCTTTACATGAGGTGCTGAAGCCCACCCTCAGCCACAATGACCTAGTGTGGAACTCGTGAAGCTGCCTTAGACAAGCGCCAGGCCTGTCTCCATGTGCTTGCATCCAACTGTGATGAGCCTACGCATGTCAAGTTGGTGGAGGCCCTTTATGGTGAACGCCAAATCAAGCTAATTAAGGTTGATGACAAGAAACTAGGAGAGTGGGTAGGCCTGTGTAAAATGGACAGAAAAGGAAAACCCCATAAAGTGGCTGGATGCAGTTGTGTGGTAGTTAAGGACTGTGGCAAAGAATTTCAGGCCAAGGATGTCATTGAAGAGTGTTTCAAATGTGAGAAATGAACAAATAAAACTTTGGCGCATGTTCTTCAAAAAAACAAAACAAACAAACAAAAAAGCACAACACACACACACACACACACACACACACACACACAAATGGTGAGAACTTCAGAACAAATGCTGAGAAAAAAATATAAATCAGAAGTGTCCAGGCAAACTGTCTGAAATAGGAAAAAAGTCTTGCAGATAAGCAATTGCTCTCTACCTTTGAATTCCTGTGTAAAGTGGGCCTCTGACATAGAACTCAATTATCATCTAGCACATGATAGAAAAGATTATATTAGAGTAAATCAGTTGCCAGTAGGTTCTCCAAATTTAGTGCCTTTCTCTGTTGGAGCGGAAGGTAATTAATGACAGGGCATAGAGACCCAAAGGGCTACCTTTGAAATTTATAAACAGGAACTCTCACCTATTGCACATGGGAATGCAAAATGGTATAACTACTTTGGAATATAGCTTGGAAGTTTCTTAAAAAATTAAATATAGTCTTACCACACAATGCAACAATCATGTTCCTTGGTATTTAGCCAAATGAATTGAAAACTTATGTCAACACAAAACCTTACACAGAGATGTTTATAGCAGCTTTATAGTAATTGCCACAAGTTGAAACCACATAACTTGTCCTTCACTGGGTGAATGGGATAAATGAAGCTGCAATACATTCAAAGAATGGAATGTTATTTAATGCAAAAAATAAGTTATCAACCTATCAAAAGACATAGAGTGACTTAAATCCATGTGACTAAGTGAAAATAGCCAATTTGAAAAGGCTCCATACATTATGATTCCAACTACATGGCATTCTGGAAAAGAAAAACTATGGAGATAGTAAAAAGATTAATGGTTGTCAGGAGTAGCGGGAAGATTTTTTTATTTTTATTTTTTTTTGAGTTGGAGTCTCACTCTGTCACCCAGACTGGAGTGGAGTGGCCGCTCTCGGCCACCGCAGCCTCGACCTGCTGGGCTCTGGCGATCCTTCCGCCTCAGCCTTCCGAGTAGCCGGAATTACAGGAATGCGCTACCATGCCTGGATGATTTTTTGATTTATTGTAGAGATGAGGTCTTGCTGCCCAGGCAGGTTTCGAACCCGCGGGCTCAGGCAATCCACTCATCCAAGGAGGTGAACTATTCTGTATTTTACAACAGTGGTGGCTACATTCCATTGCACATTTGTCCAAACCCATAGAACACACAACACCAAGAATGAGTCCTAATGTAAATTATGGGCACTGTATAATTAACTGTATATCAGGGCAAGTTCATCATTTGCAACAAATGTAACCCTGTGGTGAAGGATATTGATGGTGGAGAAGACGATGGGTGTATGGTGACAAAGGATATTTGGGAACTTTCTGCTTAATTTTGCTGTCACCTAAAACAAAGTCCATTAATTCTGAAACAAAGTTACTTAAACTCTCTAGACCTCAATTTCATCAAACTTAAACTGCAGGTAATGATAGTATTCATTTCATAAAGTAGTTGCAAGGCAAAATCAGTTAGAAGACATCATTTGTATAAAATAGTGCTTATCACTCTACCCACATATTAGTGGTCATTAGAGGGAATTTATCACTAAGATTTACAGTTAAAAAAGTTTTTTTTCTTTATATGATCTTAATGGTTACCAACCACTCAAAATTAATCTGTGAGGTAGACGGAATAGAAATCCTGAGCCCCTCTCTACACCAAAAAACTAAGGGTGGGCATTTCAACGAATTCTATAGGATCATAAGTCATAGCTGGAAATGGGTCTTGCTATTACTAGAACCATCATTTATTCATTACACACTTTTATCTAAAGACTCCCTTAAACTGTTAAAATTATTGGCAACCCTTACTTTGCACAGTACCCTGTTAGGGGAAACTCAATATTTGAACCATACAAGGCAAGGGATAACTGTACTGAAGAACCCAAAGAACTTTTGTTTATGTAGCTTATATGTTAGGATGTTCATCGTATGATATATTCAAACTCATAAATTTTTAAACCGAAAACACAAAAGCAAACAGTCCATTTGTCTTAAAACTGAAGACATCATGCCATGAGTCTCTGGAAAAAAATACATTGAAAGAATAAGAGCAAAAAAAGGCAAATAAAATCTTAGTATTATTATAAATTTATACCAAAAAAAGATAAATGCACAAATGCTTTTTTTAAAAAAGAAAGAAATAGAATAGGTAGGTTTGGCATCTTAGGCGCTATGTACGGATCTTGGAACACCCAGGCATTCCCAGAACATACTTTGAGAACAGCTGCAATATACCACATTCCATGAGATAACCTATACATGGTTGCTCTCTACCCCATCCTTCTAAGCTGCTGCCTCATGGTCTCCCTGCTCTTTTGCAGTGGCTTTTCCACACCTTCCCAATCATTTTATAGCTTGATATTAATTTCATACTCAACAGATTCTGAATCTCTGTCTTTTCCAGGTCTATTGATACTTTTCCCTAAGGCATATCCACTTTCAGAGTTAAATGGGATGAGAACAGGCTATAGAATGTCAGAGATTTCTGCCTGTACCAGACTCTCAGCTCAGTTCACGCACAGCAGAACCCGGGATGAGAAGTAGCAGCTCAGGTCTCAGCTGGAGGCAGAGCCAGAGAACTTTGAGCTGTGAGCTGGCTTCAGAAGCCACACAGGTGGCCAAGGCCAAGCTGCAGGATGAGGTGGCTGTTTTGGATGTGACCGAGCCAGTTAAGGCCGCAGAGAACAGTGCTGGGCAGGGCAGTGTATGAGCCAGCTGAAACTGATCCAGAAGACTCATGAATAATCAACAACGTGGAGAAGCAGTGGCTGGCTACTTAATGCAGTTTATAGAATATAATTTCCTTTGTTTTTAGAGCATCATGAATGTGGATGAAATCCCCTTGCAATTCACATTTTAACTATAAAATGTCACCACTATTTTTAGTTTATTAGATGATGTGTTTCTTTAAAACTGGTTTCACAAATACCATTCTGTGGTTGCGTAAGGTTAGAATTATTTTTTGCCTGTTTATGTGCAACTTTACCTACTAAATCAATTTTTTGTCTTTAGGACAATAGAAACACAGCTAATAGATTAGACTTTCCTGCACATAATATTTCCTCATAACAGATCTTTGTACTGAGTGATGGAATATTTACTATAATATCTCCTTATCACAGGCTTTCATTCCCAAGATGGCATAAGATATGCTGATTAAATACTAGACATCATTCTCTATTTGGTTTTTTTTTGTTTGTTTTTTTCAGTTGGAGTCTCACTCCGTTGCCCAGACTGGAGTGCAGTGGCCGCTGCCGGCCACCGCAGCCTCGACCTGCTGGGCTCCGGCGATCCTTCCGCCTCAGCCTTCCGAGTAGCCGGAACTACAGGCATGCGCTACCATACCCAGCTGATTTTTTGATTTATTGTAGAGATGAGGTCTCGCCTGCCCAGGCGGGTCTTGAACCCGCGGGCTCAGGCAATCCACTCACCTCAGCCTCCCAAGGCACAGGATTACAGGTTAAGCCACTGAGCCCGGCTTCATTCTCTATAATTATAATTCTCTATGCATTATCAACAAATGTTTATTAAACTCTTATTAGGTAAAGGTCACTGTATTGCTTGTGAGGTATTAAAAAAACAACTATAAAAATAGCCTCCAATAGAGACATATAGTCTAGATGAGAAAACATACACATTCATAAACAGACATGGACAAGCACTGTGTGTATACAAGTGCTTGTCCATGTCTGTTTATGAATGTGTATGTTTATGTATATACAACATATATATATATTACATATATATATAAGATAACATAAGCTAGAGATTTGAGAGGGTAGGGGAGGGATCCGTGGTGAAAATTTTTATTTTGTCAGTTCAATTTTCCTTTGATAATATACCTCTTTCCCCCTCAGACCATGTGATATAAGAGTAAACTGAACTCCTCAATGCAGTGGTCTGCACTTGATCTTAAACAAAAAAGGCCAAGAAGCAATAATCCAGTGGTGTGTACATGACTTCTGCCTGGTTAATTAGCTTATTCTGTCCTCTAGCCACATTGCCTTAAGCTGGATCAGTGAAAATCTACTTTATGATTTACCAGAACAATGTAGAAGGATCTATTTCTGTGTGAATTATACGCTGGTAGGATGAAATCATGGAAGTTGTCATGGTCATCTTTGCTTCTCAGTTAGAAGAACCTTCTGAGACTAAAGCCAAAACAGAAAAAAATAAAAATAAAAGGAGGATTAAGAGATGCAGAGAGTGGTATTCCTGGATCCAGCAGTGTTTAGAATCTCTTACACCCTGGTCTTTTTCAGGGATGTTAGCTGATACTTTTATTTGCAAACCGGTTTGAACTGGGTTTATAGCACTCAAAAAAAGTCCCAAAATACACAAGAGCAATAATCACTTGAGGACAGCAGTGGTCCAAGAGGGCTTTTAGGAATGATTTGAGCAGAATCCTGGGTGCTATTTAAGACTTTAAAACTTTCACAAATTACATCTAACAGACTTTATTTGAGCAAAGAATGGGTCATGAATCAGGCTGTTCTCAGAACGAGAAGAGGTTCAGAGAGCTCTGCTCTGCCATGTGGGCATGCAGCATTTATGAAGAGAAAATGGGAGTGAGGTACAGAAAGAGCTTGATTGGTTACAGCTCAGTGTTTGCTTTTCTTGAACATGATCTGATCAGTTGGCTGCCTGTGATTGGCTGCAGCACAGCTGCTGGGAAATTGACTGTAATCCAGCTATTTGCTACAAAACTATAGTCCTAAATGAGACATTCAGTTAGCTTAAGTACTAAATTAGGATACGGTCCCTTATGTGGGGACTCAAAGTATAAAGATATCACCAGGTCACATTTAGGTGACTACAATGACTCAATTAAGAGAGAAGCATATTTAAGACATGGTTAAACATGAAAAAAAAATCCAAGTGAAACATTTAAAGCTCAGTTTGGTATCATATAGACTTCATGTATGAAAATAGAAATAAAGTTTTACAAAAGGGAACGGACTCAGTTTTGCGGAGGGAACAATGCATAGATGTAGGGGCACCGATATTTAGGCAACAGAATATAGACCTCAAAGAAATGAAGAGTCTGAAAAAAAAGAAGCCACATAAGAAATCATAGAAATTATGATTATATGTCTTCCTTCTTCCTTCCTCCCTCCCTCCTTCCTTTCCTCCCTTCCTCCCTTCCTCCCTTCCTCCCTCCCTCCCTCTCTTCCTTCCTTCCTTCCTTCCTTCCTTCCTTCCTTCCTTCCTTCCTATCTCAAGTATATGGGTTTTTGTCTTACCATTGGCATTGTAAGATTAATGAGTGGTACCATGAAGCACTTATAAAGAATTGCTCAAATTTTCTTCCAAACATTATTTTTCTTATCATTCATTTTAGCAAAAGTAGCACATTCAAGTACACTTTAAAAAAGAAATGCTACTTTAGTCTTACAGTGGAACTAGCTTTCATCTGTCTATTCTGCTTTTGCCTCTCTCCACCCCACACTTCCAGCACTAGAGAAAAATATTCTCCAGTATTTCAGCTCTTTCTTCATGTATTAGTTCCAAATTTTTATACTTTTTCATCTTACCTTTTGAATTTCAGATACCTATTGCCTTTCTGTAAAAGTTACCAAAATACTAATCACCTTTCATTTCCTCTCAAATAGAATCTTGATTTTCAGTCAAATTAAGAGTCAGTAGTTGTTGAGTTATGTAAATATTTGTGCTATGTTAAACCTTCCCCAATGAGTCACATAGGGCTATGATTATGATTCATTTTTTAATCAATTAGGTTCCATTCATCTACGGCATTAAACCTGTCAAATGCTTACAACAAATACTACTTTCCAAATACATGTATCAGGTAATCTATTCACTTCACTTTTTTCCTTGATCTTTCTTGTGGCCATCCCCTCCATTCTTTGTTTTCAATATCCACTTCAAGTTCGAAGTTTTCAGTCCTATTTTTAAGTTACTTGATACCTCAAGTGCTGAACCTATCTTGACTTTTGTTCAGTTTACTGTTGGGCTATTTCTTCCCTTATTTTGCTAAATCAGTCACTGCATCTCTATCTGCTGAGGTTTCCAAAAACATGTTGAAATTTCATTAGAGTTTGTACATTCGACCCTAAGAACAACATGAGTTTTAATTGCACAAATCCACTTATTCAAAGACTTTTAACAGTGAAGTTACACTGAGTGTGGTTGCCTGTCCTGCCACCCCTTCCATCACCTCCATTTCTTCCACCTTTGTCACCCCAAAACGGCAAGAGTAACCTCTACTCTTCTTCCTTTTTCTCAGCCTACGTACTCAAAGTCAAGATGAAAATGAGGCCTTCATGATGATCCACTTCCACTTAATAAACAGTAAACATATTTTCTCTTTCTTATGATTTTCTTAATACTATTATCTTCTCCCTGCCTTACTTTATTGTAAGAATATAGTATATACAAAATATGTATCACTTAATTTATTGTAAAGATACAGTATAATACAAAGTATGTATTAATTGACTGTTTGTGTTGCTGGTAAGCCTTCCAGGCAACAGTTGACTATTACCAGTCAAATTTGGGGGGAGTCAAAAGTTATACATAGATTTTTGACTGCATGGAGTGCCCATACTCCTAATTCCTGCATTGTTTAAGAATGAATTCTATGCGGTAATTTCCATTTTGTGTATTAACTTGCATTTACTTGATAATTAAAGATATTGAGCATATTTTTCCTATCTGATGGCTACTTGTATATCATATTTTAAGAAATGTGTATTCAGACCATTTGCTTATTTTTTAATTGATTTTTTTTCCTGTTGAGATATTTGGGTTCCTAGTATATTCTGGATGTTAGATGCTTTCAGATAAATATTTTGAAAATATGTTCTCCCATTCTGTAGGTTGTCTTTTCACTGTGTTGATTCTTTCCTTTGCTGTAGCGAAGTTTGGTATAATCCCATTTGTTTATTTTTGCTTTTGTTGTCTTGCTTTTGAGGTTTTACTCATAAAATATTTTTCTAGACCAATGTCCTGAAGCATTTCCCCTATATTTTCTTCTAGTAGTTTTATAGTTTTAGGTCTTACTTTGAGGTTTGATGAATTTTGAGTTAATTTTTTCATAAGGTGAAATGTGAGGGTCCAGTTTCATTCTTCTGCATACAAATATCCAGTTCTCCTAGCACCATTTATTGAAGAGACTATTCTTTAGATAATAAGTGTTTCTGGTGTCTTTCTCAAACATCAATTGGTTGTAGATATGTGGATTAAATTGTTTGTTTTCTATTTTGTTCCATTAGTATAGCTGTTTTTATGTCACTCCCATGCTGTTTCGGTCACTACAGCTTTGTAGTGTATCTTGAAGTCAGGTAAATGTAATGCTTCCAACATTGCTCTTTTGCTCAAGATTTCTTTGGCTATTCAAAGTTTTGTATGCTTCCACACAAATTTTAAGGTTTTATTTTATTTTTTCTGTTTCTGTGTATACTATTATTGGTATTTTGATAAGAATTGCATTGAATCTACAGATTGCTTTGGGTAGTATGGTTATTTTAACAATGCACATTTTTCTGATCCATAAGCATGAAATGACTTTTTCATTTGTTTGCGTTTTCTTCAGTGTTTTGTCAATCAGTGTTTTGTAATTTTCCTTGTAAGGTCTATCATCTCCTTGGTTAAATTTATTCCTAAGTATTTTATTTTATTTTATTGATAGCAACTGTAAACTGTGTTTGTCACTCACAACAAGAAACACAAAAAAACAAAAATGCCTCCCAACCAATTTAATGAAAATGCTTTTAGGTGTGCTGTATATTTTTATTGTTAACAATGGTCTTTCATAGCTTATTTAAATAGTAGAGCTCTGAATAATTATATATTGATCTGTATGTACCTTGTTTTTTATTTCAAAATCTTTCAACTGCTTTTGAAAATTACAGAAACACTATCTGGCCATGTCCAATGAGTATCTGTCATCAGGAACTGGACACATAGAAGGAGCAATGCAATGGATGGTTATCATTCACTGATTTATATTTGCAAATTTGCCAACTTGTAAATGTACTTATTTGCAACTCTCAAATCAATATTTCACACTCATCCACAGATATACTCAGAGCAGCAACCTAAATCTGTATCTTTTCTAAGAATGATGCTTCCATATTCCTTATATTAGAGCTCACAGTGACTGTATAAAGCATAACTACTGTGAATGAGATTAATTGATACTTACATATTAATTCTGTAGATGTCTATTCTAATTTAAAATATTGAGGTGGATGCTATTGTGTAGAATTACCACTTCAAGTCAAAGTTGGATCAATAGGCTTCCTTCCATTAATTATTATTGTCATCCCAAGATTAAAAATAACTAAGTTAATTGTTTTATTATATTTTTTACTTTTCATGAATCATGAAAAATAAAATAATCCACTTTATGTTAAAATTATTTGTTTTATTTTATTTAGAGCATTAATGTACACATAATCTTAAAATCATCTTTATTAATTTATTTTGAAACAGTTTCTTCTGTTTTATGATACTTATAGCAACATTTGAACTCTTATATGTCTAATAATATGTTGTTTACCTGTTTCAGTGAGGGATTCCGAGTTACTTGCCTGTTAAAACCAACTGAAACCTTATTACATATCTGTCTTTTTCTTGAAAAGTTCTAATACCTTTATTTTAAGTACTATAGCATAAAATATGGACTTTTACTTTTAAGATACACTATTATTAATTGACTTTAATCCTTAATGAACTTGAGTGTATTTCAGTATCATAATTCATCTACAATAATCATGTAATAATTTCAGTTAAAATAAAACTGGTGATAACTGAATATTTCAAATTATATGTCAATTTTTATTTTTTCTGACTAAGAATTACAGTTTCAGCAAAATAAACTACAGGCTAATACATGGATAATAAGTTAATGATTTAGACAGTCATTTGGATTTTTATATTTAACTTTAAATATTTATGTACTTGAATACATTCAAATCAGAGTCAATCTCTCTTTCTCCCTCTCTCTCTCTCTCCCCCTCTTCCTCTGTTTAATGTTACATGCAAATGACTCTTTGCAACTGTAGGCCTTTGAGAGCTAACCCAATAGGCCCATTATCAATAATTAAGATAAGATTTACCCTGTCTTGCCTTCCACATTTCTATTTTGGTTGTAAAAATGATTCTTCCTCCATTTAAAAAAATCTTCCTTATTGCTGAAGCAGAACAATTACTTTATTTCCACATCAGAGGAGCTTCTTTTAGGAGATTGGAACACCTGCTATGCATACATTATGTAAAGAACATACCAATCATTTAGAAATAAAGTTTGAATATAAATGTCAGACATTACTGACACCCGTTTCATAATGTACTTTTGTATCACTTTCATTGTTTTTTTAATTTTATTGTTGTAAAGGCAAGTAAATCCAGGAAACTGCACTACAGTGTTTCATAGTAAATGTTACCAACCACCTTACAATTATAATGCTCAGCTACACTTTTAGTAAAGCTACACTTTTTAGCTGCCTTCTTTCTTACTTTCAGTATCTAATTACTTATCAATCTCTATTTATTTTCCTCATTAAATATCTTTAGAATATGGCAATTCTTTTTTATGTTTTACTTCTTTCCTGCTTCATGTTCTTACAACTTATTGCCTAAACTATTTCAGTGACTAACTTGATTCTCTAAACACACCTTTGCTTTATTCCATAAAATTAACGTTCCACTCTCACATATGTGGTTAATATTATAAAATGTGATGCCAAAGGCATCGACTCAGTTAAGTAAATAAAGTTGAATGTTGCTATCAAATCTATGCTAGAAAGATATCTGGCAACAGTGAAGCATCTGGGTTGAAGGAAGACCCTCAATTTAAGGAAGTGTGCTAATATTAGGGGATTGAAATTAGTGAAAGGTAACAGAAACAAATAGGATAGTTACCTAAGAGTTCATTTTCAGACCTGTGCTTGGCAGCTAATGGAATATGGTGATGGGTGAGAGGCCAAGCAACCTGAACAAGTGCAAAGAACAGCAGCTGTCTTTTCCTAAAAATTATTCCTGGTCAAATTTGATACATTGTACTTTAGAGGTGCCTAAAAAATTAAAATACTCTCTTTGTCATCTATTAGCCATTCTATATTCATGTGTGTTTGAGTGTGCATATACACATAAAGGTATGTATGTATCTGTATATAAATGTACACATACATACATACACAAATATCTACCTATAAACTAAGTTATGACAATATAACTTCTTTTACCTGGTCTTCCTTGGTTATCTAGTGCTTTCTAGGAATACATTGCATTTGGGAAATATATTTCAGAGACAAGTCAGTCAATCATTTCAGAACAAATAACATTATCAAGGAATCATTTTATTTAACAGACTATAAACCTTTATACTCAACCAGAGTTTATTAGTTTCTTTATGATGATACCTGAAGTTTTAAACTATATGCCAGAGATTGTGAGTTTAATTTATTTTTTGGGTTTAGAAATTACCAAGTTATCCTTAGTAAATTATTTGACCTAAATTGGCAATCCGAATATCTACAACTGTAAAAATAATTTTTCCAATATTCAACATTAAAAACAAAATGAGAACAAACTACAGTTCTTTGGTTAGTAATTATTAAGCTGAAGATTGAAAATTACAATTTTTGATCCTTTTTTTATCATTACCTTTTGCAGTATTTTAAACTTGTTAATATCTGTGCAAAGTCTTTAATTTTTTGTTATTCATCAATAGCATGAGTGATCAATTCAAGCAATCTAAATTCCATATCTAATTGTACTGGCATTTGTCTTTAAAAACAATTTTATATAAAATATGGTCTTTGAACATAATAAACATTTTCTAAAATTTAATAAAATTTCTCCATTTCAATAATCATTTTTAATATACTTGAGGAAAAGGTAAGAAAGAGAACAAAAGCATTTTTAAAAATTTAACATGTGTAGTTTCATTAGTTTTCACTCTCACCCTTTTTCTATATTATTCTTATTGAATAGAAATTTATGTAACCTACAATGATCATATGGGAATGTACTGATATTTATCTGGCTATGCATTTATATTCAAATTATGTAGAAAATACTTATTTTCAAGTCTATCAAGGTACAAAGTTATTGAGCAGAATATTTATGTAGATTACAATTTTCCTAAGCATATCAAAACACTATTGCAGTTTGATAGAAGAGTAACCAAATTTGACTTTGGTTGTATAATCATTCTATTTTATATTACGAATAAGTATAAGAATAAACTTTTTCCATTAAAATGGCATGTCAGTCCAGATTCTTTGAAGGAACAGAACATATATATATATATATGGCAGAGAGATTTATTACGAGACATTGGCTCATATGATGAGGGAGGCTGAGAATTTCCAAGATCTACAGTTGTTAAGAAAGCCATGGATACAATCCCAGTCCAAGACCACAGGCCTGACAACCACAATAGCTGATGATATGAGTTACAGTCAAAGTCTGAATCCAAAGACTAGAGAAAATGTGTGTCTCAACTCAAAGATAGCCAAGCAGAAAAAGAAAATTCTTTTACTCTACGTTTTTGTTCTATTCAAGCATTCAACAGATTGGATGAGCCTCAACCATATTGGGATGGTCCGTCTGCTTTACTCAGTCCACAAATGAAAATGCTAATCTCTTCTGGAAATACCTCCCAGACACACTCAGACATAGTGTTTAATTAGTTATGTGGGTGTTCTAGGGCCTAGTAAAACTGACACATAAAATTAACTCTCACAGATGGGCATACTTTTTAAAATTTTCCTGTCTCAGAAGTTGACAAAATCAAGGCAGAAAAAAATAGTGGATAAGAATATACCCTGTGGTGGCAGACACCTTGGATTTGTATCCCATCCCTCCACTTGTCAGTAGACGATCATAGAATATCCTATTACCCATTCATAATGCTAGCCTCTTCATTTTAAAGAGATGATGTCACAGAGCTATTGTGAGCGTAAATGAAATAATTCACGGAAAAGGTAGCATATTATACAAATGTATATAATGTCTAACTTCTTTAAAGATTTTCATTAAAAATATAATTTAAGTAAGAATATTGAGCCAATGTAATTCTACTTTACAATGAGAATTGAAAATTTGTAGTGTTCACTATGTACTAGTTATCAAATTTCCCTAGGTAAGTTCAAGCTAGCACAAATCAACATTTAATCAGACTATTTAATTTGCATAATAGTTTCTATAAATTACATACACTAGATACACATTTAAGCAGACAGCTATAGTTTGTATTATAAGTTTTAATAGTTACAAGGAGTTTAGTTTCCTCCATGACATGGATATTGTCTTTTTAAGAAAAAGCTGCTACATTTCTTCTTTAAACATTTCCAACAAAATCAAAATATAATATTGATTGGATAGCCACTATTATCTGTTTTAAGAATATATTACCTATATTTCATTTACTAATTAGACATTTAATATTTTTTTCTTCCCAAACCAATTTCATTCTTCTCCCCAAACTTAATTTTTAAAATAATGTCATGTATTTTAGAAAAGAAATATTTTTATTGCTATTATTTATTATTTGTGGCCATGAGCATCTCAATAAAAAATTATTTCAATAATAAGTTATTCTTATGATAAGTATTAATTATCTAAATTATGACAATAATTATTAGTACCTAATTTATATAGATAATTTAAAGGTATTATACATTTTCATGAAAAACCTTAACACATTAAAGTGATGATTATAAAAAATGTAGCTCTCTATGACATGCTAAACTTTTAAATTGCAAGAAATCTAATATATAAATAAATAATTTACTAGAATGAGACAAGGGTGATCATATATTCTATTATTATTATGTTTTGGTTCATCTGTATAGATACAGGTACTGAAATATCTTTTTTCACAAAAATAAGTAAATGAGAATGAATGCTACTGTAACAATGTCACTCAATTATTTGAACACTTTTCAGGATGTTTGCAAAAGTTTCATTCTAATTCTTCAAAAAATATTTTTAAGTGGGCTATCAGCTGGCAATTTAAGTAGGTTAGGCATTCTGTTTTGTTGAGAACTGTTAGTTGAAAATTATTGTTTTAAAATTTACTCACTTTTTAAATCTTGTCATTAAAATTTTTATTTCTCAAACAACAAAAATATTCTGATTGGACTCTACTAATGTCTTGGAACTTCAAATTTTTCTGGGCTAATCACCCTGTGAATTTAGTATTGGGTGAAAAATATTTTACTTTGAAAAGTTGGGAGAATTTTAATATGGCATGTATAATTGGAACTTGAAGCCCCATCAAATCCTCATAGCAAATAAAATATAGAATTATTTAAATTAGAAATTAATTTTCTTAAACTGCCTGGGCTCACACACCCTTGAATGCTTCCAGACACTTCGATGAGCATCAGAACACAAGTAGTAGACTACTGATCCGAGGAGTAACACACTGGCTAGGTAAACAGCCTCACAAAAAAGTCTCTTGACTGCACTTTCCAAATTTCTATTTCCAGACCCTTTCCTCAATAAAAATTCTAGAAATTCACTAGGGAAACTTAAAAAGAAATAGAGTCTTTAAAAGCAGCTGATATATACTGTTTATTAAAATCTAATCTAAAATTTGTTAAGGTTGTTCTTTGCCAATGCTGGATATTCTCTTAGGGCATTGTCTCTTTTGTGTACAGAACAGTTTCTTATTTTAATTTCCTACGTAATTTAAAACTTGATGAATTGATTTCATTAGCACATTAAATCTGCATAGCACTTACATTGCCCATCTCTCTTAACACAAACTGAAGTAAAAAAATATCCTCTGTTGTTGTTTGAGATTTCATTTGGGTAGATTGGGTTCTGAGTGATTGCCTGCTCTTCATTACCTCATCACAAGTTGCATTGATTAAGATTAAAGTAGCTGCACTTACATATTTTCAGCATCTTATTTAAAGCTTATTTCAAAGTTTTATTCATTTTAGAAATTGTGCATTATACATACTTGGAAATAGATTCCAAAATTCCTTTCAACCTACAATGTATTCACAAGCTCTTAATTTTCACCTTGCCCAGTCTAATGCCTTTTATCTAAGGTCATTTTTAGCATCAGCTATGATCTTTACCACCAAGGGAAAATAGCACAGAGCTGACAAAGCAAAGATTCATGGTCCATCTACTAAAGAAAGGGAAAGTTTCCTGGTCTCATGACCTGTGCTGCACCCTTAGGAAGATTAGGTCTTCATTCCAAAGGAGATCTAGCAAAGGGATGGTTAGTGACTGAACTACACCAGGTCCAAGACCTTCCCTAAAAACAAAAGTCAGAGTGCCTCGCTGATTTAAGGGACTAGGTCCTGACGTTTTGCACATACATTGTGCTTTAAATATCTCAAGTGCATAGATCTAAGAGGTTGTGATTTTTGTCATTTAAAAGAAAAGTAAGAACTTTAAGCAATTGTACTATATTTATCTTAAATTCATAGTTAGATATCATGAGAAAGTTAATCTTATCACATCATAAACACCCCTATTAGTGACAATCTGAATAACTGAATTTTTGATTTTTATGTATATTATTGAATAATAATTAACGATAAGTAAAATTTACCTAGCATTTTTTACATACTAGGCTCTAGGCTATGAACCTATTTTACATTATCTCATTTAACTATTTTAACTCTGAGGGATTCATTTTTTTAAATTGACATTTGAAGTATAAGATGAAACTTGAAAAATACAGATAATTCCAAGATTGACACCCTTGATCTACATGAATCAATGATCTGTGTTCAAAATTAACCTCTCTTGCCCAAAAAAGACGTCATAGCTTATTCTCTTTAGACTACTTGTTATTCAAAAATAAGTCAAATGGAAAGGATACAATGACAAAAGTAATTATAATGAACATGGTCATTTTTTAAACTTTTTTTTTTAATGGGGATGACATTTTTGTAAAATTATTTGCTAATGTACTTTTTAGCAGCAGGGCTTTAAGATCTGGGGAACAATTTTTAATCACAAATTAATCCCTGTGATAATTCAATATGACGTTATACCTTTGAAAGCTTAAATAAGCCCTGGTGAAAGGAAAACAAACAAACAAATAAACAAACAAGAATGTATTGTCTTTTAAAACAAAAGTAGTGATAGAGAGTGAATGATTATATCTATTTTTAAAATCACCCTCGTCCCAAAGATTTGTTGGTTCCTAGCAGGGACAACTATTTTTACGTATTAATGTATGAATGTATATAGGTATGCATACATTGCATATGTAGGTATGTATGCAAGTATTTATTTATTTTAAAGATATAGGGTACAATTCAGGATAAAGTATACAAGTGGCCATCAGACAGGTGAAGTTTAGGCCACTCATTGGTCCCCACTTCGCCTAGCTTGAAGTCAGGGACACATTGATTTTATGTGCTCCCCTAAATCCCAGCAGTGTCCCACTAGTGCCAATCCCTTTCTTATAGTACTATGATAAATGTGTAGGGTCTGCTTATAAGTGGGAACATGTGGCACTCAGTTTTTTGTTTCTGTGATAGATCACTGAGTATGATAGACTATAAATCCATCCATGTTGCTGCAAAGTCTATCATTTTGCCCTTCTTTATGGTTGTATAATAGTTCATCATATATATATATATATAACAATTTTTAAAAAAAATCCAGTTTACTTTTGATGGGCAGCACACTTGGTTCCCTACTTTGGTATTGTGAATAATGCTGGAATAAACATGCATGTGCAGGTATCTTTTTTTTTTATAATCAATATTTTTTATTATGATATTGTGGGGTACAGTTAAGGGTTAGATATACAAATATCCATCGTTCAGGCACCTTTGTTGATAAGAGGTGTCTCCCCATCCCCAGACAGATATTTACTACCGTTAATCCCATCTCCCTTCCTTCCCCCATAGTTTCCACCGTGTCAGTCATTTTCTTATAGTATTACATTGAATGTTCAAGATCCACTATATGAGTGAGAACATGTGATACTCAGATCTTTGTTTCTGTGAGAGGTCATTCAGTATGATAGACTCTAGTTCCATCCAGGTTGCTGCGAAATTCATGATTTTGTTCTTTTTTATGACTGCGTAGTATTCCATTGTGTATAAGTACCACATTTTTTAAATCCAATTCTCTTTTGATGAACAACATGGTTAGTTCCAGGTTCTTGCTATTGTGAACAATGCTGCTATAAACATTCATGTACAGGTATCTTTTTGATAGAGTGATTTGAGTTCTTCAGGGTATATTCCCAGTAGGGGGATTGCAGGGTCATATGGGAGGTTGATATTTAGAGCTTTTAGGAATCGCCACACTGCTTTCCACAGAGGTTGCACTAGTTTACACTCCCACCAACAGTGTAGAAGTATCCCCTTTTCGCCACACCCTCTCCAGCAACTGTTGATTTTTGAGTTATTGATAACTGCCATTCTGACTGGAGTTAGGTGGTATCTGAGTGTGGTTTTGATTTGCATCTCCCTGATGATTAGTGAGGTTGAGCATTTCTTCATGTGTCTGTTGGCTGCTCAGATATCTTCCTTTGTGAAGTATCTGTTCATATCTTTTGCCCATTTTATAATGGGGTTGTTTTTTTTTTTCTTTTCAGCACGTTTGAGTTCCTTGTAGATCCAAGATGTTAAGCCTTTGTCAGACCTGGAGTTGGCAAATACTTTTTCCCAGTCTGTAAGCTGTGTCCCTGCTCTCTTGATGGTTTCTTTGGCTTTGCAGAAGCTTGTCTGTTTAATAAGATCCCACTTGTCTATCTTCTCTCTTATGATCTGTGGGTTTCAGGTTTTGTTCAGGAAATGAATGCCAGTTCTGATTTCCATGAGGGTATGTCCTTCATTTTCTAAGGTTCTTATGGTTTGAGGTTTTACATTTAGGTCTCTGATCTATTTGGAGTTAATTTTGTATATGGGGATAGATACGGGTCCTGTTTCAATCTTCTGCATGTGGTCAGCCAGTTTTCCCAGCACCATTTACTGAACAGGTTATCTCTCTTTGCAGATGATATGATTGTGTACCTTGAAAACCCAAGAGAATCTGTCAAAAACCTCCTTACACTGATAAAGGCCTTTGGTAAAGTCTCAGGATATAAAATAAATGTGCAAAAGACAATTGCATTTCTTTACACCAATAATAAACAAATAGAAACCCAAATAAAACCACAATTCCATTCACAATAGTCACACACACACAAAAAAATACGTTGGCATCTTCCTAACCAGAGACGTGAAAGACCTTTACAATGAAAACTATAAAACACTGCTCAAAGAAATCAAAGATGACACAGACAAGTGAAAAAATATCCCATGCTCATGGATTGGAAGAATCAACATTGTGAAGATGTCC